>NC_133063.1:6513409-6834090 GCF_048771995.1 Taeniopygia guttata | reverse complement strand
GTAAAGTATCCTTCCTACCCACCCCAATAAATCAAGACCTCTCTACTGATACCACAGGGCAGCATTTCTGGCACTTGTTTCCCCTGGCCTAAAGGAAAGGCAAGGACCTGAATGTCACTGTGGAGCACACTACCAGAGAACTCAGGTGCGTATTTATGTGCAGCAACAGGAATGCCACCCTGCCACAGATGGTGTTTGCAGGTGTTTCTGGGTGTGAAGGCCACCTCGACATATGGTTTGCTAGTCTTCATTCTAGCCTAGCTGGTTTTTGCTAGGATTCTTCCCAAAGGAAGTCAGGGAGGAAAGCAGTCTAATTAGGCAGGCGTAGGCAGGTGTAAGAGTCAACCTGAATGTTTAGCTTGAGGGCGTGGGTTCAATTTTGTTAGGGACAAGACACTGAGGAGGGAGTTAGCCATCACCTTAATGTCACCTAGCAGATAATGTATGACATCCTGTTTCCCTGAGCACCCTGTAATCATACAGTGATACAAAAGCCACCAGAAGGCCTCTCCAGAGGCTCTTCTTTAGCCCAAGCCCTCTACCATCCTTTGCCTGTTAAAAAAAAAAAAAAAGGCACTAATAGCACTGACCAGACAGGCCGCAAACTCCTTCAGTGTCGACATCTGTGTGCAGCAGAGTGCAACATCAGCAAAGAATGCCACCCAGCTGATGTTTGTCTCTTCTGCCACAAGCAATACTAATCCAGCAAAAAACTGGGACAGGCAGGGCACATGTGGAATAACAGCCTGAGATCTGATGCAATTTCTTAGGCGATGTTTGTTTCCCTCTGCCTATTTCATTGCTCCATTTTGTTTAGTTGGGTTGCCTTCAAGAAAAATAGAAACGTGCCCTTTGGGATCACTGAAAACTAAGAGCAATGCAGTAAATACTAGCCAGGCTGGCTTATATCTGCGACTTTTAGCAGCAACCAAAGAAGATGGCTTTAATTACACCTGTTAATTTATTACTCTGTGGCACTGCAGAACAAAGTATTTTGGAGTCTTGTAGACAGAAGGAAGAAATAAAGAAAATGTGCCTCAGAGTCAATAGCAAGCTGTATCTCCATCTTTCAAAACAGGAGAAAAGCTTATTTTTTGCAAACACTTAACCTGATGAAATAGCACTGAGGCCAGCTGCAAATTCAGTGCCTGCAAGCAGCGATCCAAACCTAATGCAGCTAGCAATCCCAGCAGCCTTGTCATGTTCTTGAAAGTGCCGTCACCAAGGTCTTTGGCTCTCTGTACTGATTTGCACTCTGCCTTATCACGAGTGTTAAAGACCTTGGTGACATTGCTGGACAGACATGTAACAAGTGGAACAGAGAGGGCACCTGGCACCTGCCTGCAAAATTGATTGTGTTACGGTATGTGTGTGCCTGCACGTAGATTTCACTGCTTGGGGCTTGCAGGAAGCGGCCACACAACAGCAGTGCTCACAGAGCATGACAGCTGCATGTGCTGAACTCCATCACATCACCACTTAGCACTTTATCCTGGCATCCTGGCCAGAAAAGGTACTACAAGAAGCAACACTGGACTGTTCCCTACTGATAACACCTTCCTCTCCAACAGATAGATCTTCTCTACTGTTCCTCCTCAAACTCCTCCACAAACAGCCCTGTTAGGAGGAATTACCTACCACCTTCTCAAGAAGTGCCCAAGAGACACAAAACCTGTTGGAATGAGTGGATAGTGTGTTCTGAACAAAACCTTCATGTCCTACCTTACGTTTAACAAACACACTGACACACTCATACCTGTGCAAGCAACATGAGCCATCTTAAGTAGGTCTCTTATCCCCAAGGTTCAGCTCATGCCTAACTTCTGATCAGATGACTAAGAGTCACACCTCGAACATTAGTTGTGAGGGTTGTTTTAAAGAAGGTTCAAGCAAAAGGACTTTGGCAAATGCCCTCTGAACAGATTCAGACATCAGAAGCCAGATATAGACATGAATGCTCTGCGTGACTAGCATTAGCTCCAATTTGCAATGAGAGATGAACTCCTGGAAGCCTGTATCAGAATCATCAGGCAGTAGTGGGAAGAGTGTGTGAGGGGAGAACGGAGGGGAGAAAGGAGCTACAGAAACTCCAATGAAGTCCATGTCACACACCAAGGAGCCCATTGTCCATTCCACTGGGGAAGTTGCAAAGGTGCACCTGTCTGCACCACCAATTCACATGGCTTCAGGTCCAGGCCAGAGTTAAACCATACAGGATATTACATTTTCATTTATTAGCTTATTGATAATTAGCCCTCCTGCTACTGAGGGAAACGCATGTGTAGAGACATTGCTTTCAGGCTGGGTCGTGCACTTACATCTGACACCCACTCCTGTTTCCTTAGGTTCCCAGAGTCACTAGAAGAAATGCCCCCAGAGTGAAGAGGATTTGCATCTTTCACACCTCATTGTCAACAGCAACTGAGTGTGGACCTTCCTTGCACAGGAATCTAAGCACTGCTAAGTATAAGATATGAGTGCTTCCAAGATCACAGGATGCTGTTTCATGCATGCTGTCAAAGAATGAATCACACAGCCAAGGAGTGGACAGCACGATCCACCAAGCTGGAAGGCTTTGTAAATTAGCATGAGAAAGACAAACAGGCCTTGTTCTCCAAAAGCCTAACCAACAATGGACATTCTGTCATTCTAATGACACAGAGGCTTGCTTTTTTGATTACACATTTGAAATATTTTATTACAGAAATATAGTCGGTGATGACTGGGTCTGAGGCTTGTTTTTACAGTCAGTCCACTAGTCTTTACAGTAGAGAGAAACATGAGCCTTCTGACTTTCAACTTGTATGGCACTCCATATACAAAGCTCTTCCTGGAATCACTCCTCCCCCTCAGACCTTCCCAGCAGCAAAAGCTTCAGTTTATGGCTTTGATGGTGTTCTTGTAAATGTCCATGTCTGACATCCACTGCATGTATCAATACAAAACACCAGACCAGGATCTACTCTCTTTGGAAGCGCTAACTTATCAATGCAAGTGTAAAAGTAGTACTGCTAAGGAGTAAAATACTACTACTAGAAGTGGAAAACCAGTAACAACAATATCTGTCATTCTGATGGAGAGAGCTCGTTCCCAGCAAATCAAACCAAACAGTTGAAGATATCCATGAAAACAACATCAAACTTCTCCTTGGGAAATAATCAACTCATTTTGACTGTGTTCATTATGTGTCCATCTCTGCACAAAGGGTTCACACTGTACCCTCTCCCTTCTGAAGCTGCTCCAGATTTAGGCAAAAGCATGAGGCAGCCACTCGCCAGTGCTCTGAGTAGAAAGAGAGAAGGCCTGGTGGTATGGATACTGAGCTCCTCAGCAAGGAGGCGTGTCCTTTATACACAAGTATGAACTAATGGTCAGAGTCAGTAGACCCCACGGTATTATACGCAGATGTGATCACATCAGAATTCTGCACAATCCTGAAGAGGACAGAGGGGGATTAAATACCCAAGACAAATACCTTGCACAGTCCATCCATGTCTGTACATACATTCAGCACATACCTGCTAACCTGTCACTAACAGTGCATGTTATTCCAAGGTGACCTGCAATGTACTGAGCAACACAGAAAAGAATGTGAAAACATCACCTCTGCTTTAAGTGTGCTCAGTACACATCAGACTATGTGACACTATTCACATCATACCATCTCAGATATTTTTCTCCCTGCCTGAGAAATATTTTCAGCCTGCCTGAGCCATTCTCAAATGATGAGAGCTAAGAAGAACTATTGCCGTGAAACCAAGGGCAATTTTCACAAAACATCAAAATACCACCTACGTCCAAAGAGCTCTACATGCTGCATAAAGATTGTGGGTGAAGACCCTCAATGACTGTACTCCGTTTTCTATTTCCCTGCTGTATGTCTTTCTAAACTGTTACTTTCCATCACTTCCACTAGCCACAATCCACACAAGCACATCACACAAGACAGAGAGTCTTTCAGAGAAGAATGTGCCAAAAAACTTTTACAAGGTGCCACATCATAGAGACCTGGCAACAGCAAGAGGTCCACCACATTTCCTGAGACTGGACAGAGCTCTTCCATGTCCCAGCTCTGCTACAAGCTTCCCATGTGATTTCACACTAGGCACTCATTCACCTGGACAGGACAGGAGGGCACACCATCTTTTCATACAAGCTAAAAATTGGAGGATTCTAATTATCATTGGAAATAGGGCAGTGAAACCAGACAGTTTTATTTTGTACCCAGACAATCTCAGAGAGTATACCACACCAAAGGCATATAGGGACAAAAAATCCCCTCCAAAACCATACACAAGAAGGGAAATAGATATTTCATTGTCAGATAATAATCAGGTTTGAGTTTGTAAATTGGAGGCCAACATCAGTTTTTCCCCACCTGTGTTCTTCCAGCACACTTCCCTCTGGAGCTCAGGGGGTAGAACACTAAATTGTAGCTACATTGTGTTCACTGCTTCACAAAATATCAAAATAACTAGTGCTTTCCAAAAAGACACACTACTTCAGCTCCTTTGAGAAAACAAGCACTTAGACTAACTTCAGTGCGCCCAGGATTGCAGTTTCACATCCAATACAGCTGCTGTTCTTGGCATTACACACCACTCCTTTTTTCTTCCACCAAATAAATTAAAGAGCACACAAAGCTCTGACACAGGAGAGGCTTAAGGTACTTCTGCAGGATTGGAAAAGCCTTGATAAACCGTAAATTGTAATCCTGCACATTCATATTATGGCATGTTCCTGAAATTTACACACACATGGAATTAACCAGGCCAGAAATACCAGATATGTTGACTCTTTCTATCAGGCTGTTACCTAAGCCAGAGGAATTTCCCAGCTTGCGTAGCATTCCCAGGACCTTCTGGATATCCTCTATACTCGTGTCCTGTTGGCTGTACAGCAGTAACCTCCTGGCATCTGAGAACAGGCGGGAAACACTGCAGGAAAACAAAAAAACAACCAACAGTCATCAGCTCTGTGCGCCACCATCCACAGATACAGTTTTACATACCAATTCCAAACTTTAATCCCCATTAATTATGTCACCCCAGCAAAAAAACACCCTTTCCTCAATGACTACCCTGTGACGATCCAAGAAGCCTAATACAGTATGTCTGCTAATGCAAAGTCAATCTAAGTTACACTGAACATCATGCATTTGAAAGCATTTTTAGGATGGAGATGTAGAGGGCTTCCTGCTGCCTATAAGAAGCACAATAATTTAAGAATATCCTTGCTCCTTTCAAATGCTTCTCCAGGTTGCAGCTCTGCACTAAAACTATCTTTCCTGACAACTTGAATGTAGCAAGTAAGGCAAGGTATAGAAAAGCTGGCCATAAACTGTGCCTCTTGCATCATGTTAGCCAGTAATAAGTAATAAACATCAGTGAGTATTTCCTAAACCTGTTCACTGCCTCTGTGCTGTTCAGAGGTTCATCAACCAAAAAAAAAGATGCTTTGAAAAAAGGAGCATCTTAAAAAGTCTTACTTTTTTTGCATCAAATTCTGAGCCCACATAAGAGAATGGACTCGGTCCTTATCCACACGAAGCTTTTCATTTACCAAGAGCTTCAGGTACTTGGACTTGGGAATTCTGCACACCTACCAGCTGTCTGCTAGCCCCATGAACTTGGAAATTGAAGAATCTGGTACTTCAGAGATGGTAGAAACTGCAAAATCCTCATGTAGTGTAAGATTGCACAACTGGTAGGTGACTTCCAAATATCCCTTTCCCCCTTGTTTCCCCAAGAACAGAGATGAGGCAAAAGCAGACAGACTCACATGGAGGCATTGAAGTTTCCAACAATACCAGGGGATTCCCCAGGAGTTGGATAGCGGAAACATGGGTTGTTGGCATTGCAGATGATCCCCTGTATCCATGGCAAGGTTCCTGCTGAAGGCATAGCTTTATTTGGAAAGTGACCTAGAATAGAAACACAGGAGTTAGGAGACAAACACATGATACAATCCTCGAATACACAGCACTGTATCTGAAGAGCAATGCTAACCCTGCCCTGGTTATTGACCCAAGGTGCCTACAAAAGAGAAGAGCAGGCAACACTAAGAAGTACTGAGCTTGTATTACACTCTCCACACTGCTCTTTCAAATCTTTTTGCTGAAGTCTAAACCTTTCCACTTAAGAACTAGTGAAGTCACAGGCCAGAGTTTACATCCTGTTTAAGAAGAAAGCAGTAGCAAGCTACTCATGGCAGATCTCCACCAGTATGCCACTTGTATACTTGTGAATCCCATACCCCCACAATGACTGGGAAAGAAAAGCCTCCCTTGTATAATCCTGGAACTTACATAAGCTGTCAGGCTGCTTTTTGCAATGAGCTTGCTTCCTCAACCCCACACTAGAGAAGGGATCCTGGAGGAAGATTATGCCCCTTCCTCAGTATCTTAAAGCTCAGGATGCTGAGGATCAGATGCCCAGCCCCTCCTCTCTGGTGCCCACCCCAACCTCCCAGCATCCAATCACTCCCTACCTCCACACACCCAAAGGAGGTAACAAAGCCAAGAAAGAAGCAGTATCAAAGATGTAAAATTACAGGAAAATGGATTCATATGGATAGCTGAAGGAAGATGGGAATCTTACCAACCCTCCCTGAAGAAAGCCAAGGACTCTGTGCAGGAGAAGGGTTAAGGAAACAAAGTTTATTGTTTCCAGTACCCAGTTCTCTGTGCTCCTAGTTCTCTGCTTAAAAGAAGAGCTATTTACCTGACCTGACTTTAGTTTCATTTTGCCCTTTTTGTTCTTCTTGGCTGAGGGGCTTGCGGTGAAGGAGGGGGAGGGATAAAGAGAAAAATGCTAAGACTTTCAGATTCATCTTGTAAAATTTCCCAGAGAATCATCTTCTCTGTCCTCCATGCCTTTAGTTTTACATTGTTAGTAACTCAAAGAGAGCAATGTCAAAAGAGGAACGGCACACAAGAGTTTATGGTAACCTTTTAGACATAGTGATGCATGTAACACCAGTTTCTCCAAGAGTAAAGCAGGAATCTGTTGGTTTTAAGTCAGATAAGATACACAGAAAACAGTGCAACAGCACATAATTTTCAATTAGATTGCTGCAAACATCTAACTTTTCAGAAGATATTAGTAACATCTTGTCAGATTCTCTCCCTCCCACCAAAAAAGTGCATTTTGAATACTTTGAAGGGTCACAGAAACAGAGAAGTTCTACACGACATAAGACAGCACTAGCACTCTGGCCCAACAGAAATCTAATATGCCTTCTCTCACTGGCCTGGTGAAAGCCACATAACTATCACTTCGAAGTTAATTGTTCCTTCACATTTTAAGAGAAAACTTCCTTATACCAAGCCAGGCCATTAGAAACAAGAAATGCTGACAACAGTCCAATCCTTGGTTCTTCTCCAAGAAGACAAGAAGGGAAAGAAAACTGAAAATTTTACGTGCTTGTTGAAAAAGACTACCATTAAAATATTGAGGCTATGTGGAAACTACAAAGCACTTGCACACGGCTCTATTACTGCTATCACCTACAAGTGATTTCATAACAGCATACAACACTGCCACTACAGATAACAATCCTAATTCCCTTAAGGCATCCACAGGGTTGCCAAAAATTTTGCCATCAACCCAAAAGCTTTCTTTCTTTCTATGTCTGCTCACAGTTCAGCAAAAACTGCTTCACTTCACGACACATCCTCATCTGTCAGCATAAGTGAACATTCATTGAAACCAATCCAGACAACACAATTTAGAAACCTATCCAAAGATTCTCCTCAGTAAAGAAAGAGAATTAGTCATAGAAGTGAATTAAAAGTTACCAGATGCCTTGTGCTCTATAACTGCTGAGGACAATGTAAGAAGGTGGACAAAGCAATAATAGTCAACATAAATGGGAAGGGAAAAGGATTGCAGATGAAAGACTCAAAACTATGTTCATGGCACCATGGTGCCAGGCTACTGACTAGCAAAACCAAGTTGAGTAGTTCTACAAAATCACAGCTCTTGCTAGGTTTCAGTTTATATACAGCCCTGCCATACCCAAAATTAATAACCACTGTTGCTGCTAGTTATTTATAAAAGCTGAGTGGAGTGCTAATTGCTTCTCTTCAGCTTCATGTCTATATTACAGGTATCTCTCCTAATGTCATCATAACATTCAGTCAGAAGAAACAGTTCAAATTCCATGTAAAGTATGAGATTTAACTTAGGGAAGTTTTAACTATGCTGTTGAGTGCTGAAAAAAAGCAAGTTAGGCAGTATATGGGATCAGCAGAGTCCAAAGTGTAATGGGAAACTGCAAATGCAAACACAAACACCTCAGCTTTAAAAGATACCAGCTTGAACACCCAGCAAACAGCACAAAATGCCCCAGACACTGCAAAGACAGGATAAGTGCTGTAAAAGGGAGTTATTTCCTTATTTCAAGAAAGAAACACTTCAGAGGGCCCTTCAGAAACATGTTTTGCTAACCCTTAAACCTTACCTTGCAGTAATCAGGCTAAGGAAAGAAAAACAAAGAGCTCTTCCACAGTTAATTCCAGTATGAAGCTGTCACCAAACACAGTAAAACAACATCATGTTGCTAGTAAACAAGTCATGCTTCCTAAATCAAATGGCAACCAAAGAGGCCTATATATAGTAATTTATAAAAAACAAGCTTCCTTTGAAAGAAAAGCAGAAATGTGCACATTTAGGGTGCAAAGAGAAAAGTAGAATTGTTTTTTTGTCAGCAGAGCTGACACTGAAATAGTTTGAAGGTGGAATAACTCTTGCACTCTTTAATGTGATACATTAATGCATTTTACTACCTGGAAACAAGATTGCTTTCTTAGAGATCTTAGAACACTGTATTCTTTTATGCTAAGTCCCACACAGATCAAAAAAGAAAAATAAGACTGGGGTTCTGTGCAGGTTTTACAGACACTGCAGAGTTGTACAGCAAATTATCAGGTAATATAAATATAAAATGAGAAATAGCAAGAAAAAGAGCAACAACCTACAGTCCTGGAGCAACCTCATCAGCTAACTGCAGTTCCCAAGGTGGAAGCAAAGGAGTTATTAAGCCCTCCTACATATTTCTGACTGAAGTAGGGAACCACTGCTCTTTGCATCTCGCCAGCTGCATTATTGCATTCTAACCATGAAACAAAAAGCATTCTGGGTGCAGCTGCTGTGTTTGGTACTTACATTCATGCTGCTCATAGGGCGGATATGAAAGTCTTACAGAGATCAGGATGAAGAAGATAAACAGAGGCCAGGCAATTTCGACCAGCAGCTGGAACTGGAAACAATAAAGGCAAAGTATTAAGACATCATACTCAAAATAAAGGTCAGACCAGAAGTTCTAGGACAATCCAGTTGTAAGCCAAAACAGTTTTGTAAGCACTGTCTCACTTTGCTCTGCCTACACATGCCAAGATCAAGAAGTTTGTTAGTCTAGCTTCAGAGGATAATCTGCAAAGAATTACAATTTTTTTCTCATTGATTGTGCCAGTTATTCAACTAAAATGGATGTGTTAAAGGGCTATTTTTGGCTTTTATATCTTTCTGCCCCTGACTGAAAGAAACCTCCCAATTAATCTTTCTAGAAACGAGCTAAATTTTTCATCCAGTATTTTGAGGCAGTGGGGTACTTACATCCCACTCTCACAGTAGACCATTAAGCTTCATTAAGACCAACACATCAGGCATGGAAATAGTGCTGATGCATACTACACCAACTCTTTCAGTACTGCAGAATGTATTGGTATCTAGAAAGTAGAGCTACTAAGATTAGGCTCATATCTAGTCTGTTTTGTTCTAATTTATGTTTTTTCCTGAAGGTAGGCAGCACCCACTGGTGCAGGTCATCTGCAGAAAGGCAGTGAATATCAGGTAAATAAATAAAGAACTCAAGTAAGTTATTTAGAGGGACAAGACAAGAAGAAAAATCTTGCTATTAAATATAAAACATTTCTTAGACAAAGAATTGAAGTGCAGAAAAATTCACTGAGATGTGTCACATCCCACGGAAGATGTGGACAACAGCAAGTCTCCAGCCTAGAGCTTCTGAGACACAAGCTGAAGTTTCCCAGACTTGAGCTTCAGTATCCACATCCCTACTTCCCCACTCCAGAAAGACTACATTAACGTGTATTTTCAGTAAGCTATGAGACAAGCAAAACCTGAAAGCTTTTTATGCTGCTATTCCACATGTTTCTCATCTATTACTAGTAGCAGAACAGAGTGTTTTCTTGGTCAAATGAAGAAAAATATTTTCCACTTCTTTCCTGAAAAACTTAGTCTTTTCTAATAAGAGGTCTACATCATTCTCCTTAAAAGCCAGAGTGTTCAGACCTGCAACCTAGTGGGAGGCAGTATTCCCCCCTCCCCCCCAGACATGTTTTTCCATCTTCCATCATTAACAGCTGAAACTGGACTCTTAACACTCAGCACAGGGCACTCTATGCAAACTTTGAGGTGAGAGACTTCTAGGTAACTACTGTAACTCAACATAAGCACACACTGTAAAAACAGGGCATTAAAACAAAGGCCACTTGATCCAGCAGAGGAAATTATGTAGGATGGCTTTTCACAGATATCCTTCATAGCTGACATCAAACAGCAAATAGCACCCCTATCTAAGAGGTATAAGAATTGAGCATCAGTCTTCCAGACACTCCTGGTAACAGTGCCAGTCTCTGCAAGATAACTCTGGGATATTGTTACCCATTGGATTCTGAGATTAGCTCAGCTGGTTAGAGCATGGTGCTAATAACTCCAAGGTTGCCGACATAATCCCCACACGGGCCATTTACTTAAGAGCTGGGCTTGATGATGCTTGTGAGTGCCTTTCAGCTCAGAATATTCTGTCATCTGTTATTGTCATGCACACACTGTACAACTACTGGGTCAGAAACTCCACTGAGACCACAGGAACAGAGGTGCCAGGAAGATGCCTCAGTATCTCTGGGGCATAAACAATAAACGATGTAGTGGCAGCACACACTCGGCCATTAACATTGACAGCCTGCTTCCACCTGCATTAAACAGTGCTCTGGCTTCCAGAGATCACTGTTTAGACGAGGACACTGACAACTTGCCTACTTCTGTTTTCAGGATATTCTTATAGCGGCTGCCAGGATGGCATAGCTGGACTTTTCCTCCACTTGATAGAAAAGTGCCTATGAAACCAGGACAAGTCCATTCCATCTTTCAGCATCAATGGTCATGCTTTAGCACATGCCATGGCCCTCTGCCACCCTGGCTGAAAGCAAGCAGCATGCACCCCAAGCATCTACTGCTACACTACTGAACAGTGTCAGCTGGGCTTGTGGAGGCTTCCTGGGGTGACCAGTGCGGACAGAAAGCCTCTCACAACCCTGCAACTGCTACAGAGCCAATGAGAAATGCTGCCCTTGAGCTCAAGCCCTGGCTTGCTCAGAGGATATCAGCCCCAGCCACCCCACACTGGGGTGGACAGCAGTGTCCAAGCATCCCTGTTGCTGAAGGGGGAACAGGGCCACCTGCACACACAGCTCCTCTTCTGCAGGCCTGGTTACACAGTCACAAAGATAACCACAACCGGGCTGCACGCACAACACACCTCACTTGGCACATCAACAGGCTGGGGAGGATAGAGAAAGGGCAGCTCAAACTGACCAAGCAGCACCTTTACAGCTGAAGGAAGGCATCACCACAGGCACCTAAATGCTACATTGTGAGAGACAGCTGGCAACTGCTGCACCAGAGGCTTGCACAAGATCAGAGTGCCAGGAGCACATCAGTAGAGACTCCTCAGCAAGTCTCTTGTGCTGCTTGCTCCTAAAGGTCAGTAGGTTCCCTCCCCTACTGCTTCCTGACCCTGCTGTGACAGCATTTTCATCCACTCTGGCCTCTCCAGGCATGGACACAAAGATACTAAAAGGGAACATGTCCCACTGAGATTCATTCTAAGCAGATACTGAAAAATTAAGTCTCCTCTGCCACTTTTGTGCTGCAATGACCAGCTTGGTAAATAATGAAATGAACCTTCAAGCACCCAACACCTCACCTATCCCTGCTCCATCTGGAATTGAAGAAGGAACATCCCATTTGCACACAGCAGGTGAAATCAGCTAGGAACAAATTTGTCCTAATTTTACCAAGGTTAATCCGTAAAGCATGCCAAATTTATACCAGTTGCCTGATACAGGATGCCATTAAACACTGAGTTCTGCGTTGTGTCAACAGGAAGTCTGTTGAGCAAGAACTTAGTAGACTATCACCCCATCCCATTGTCAACTCCCCTTCCCAGCTTTACGGTCCAGTTTACCAGAAGCTAACCAGTCTCTCCATGCAAGTTTGAGGTGTCTCCTCATTTGCAAGAAAGCAGGGAGAAAAAGGTTTTTACACAGTGACCCCTGAACATGATTTTTCTTTCCTCTCTCCCTGTGAGCTCCTTCTCCCCACTTCAGTGATGCTGGAAGCTATCCAGTACAAAGTACCACTTGAACTGCACACATTAGGGTGAGCTTTGAACCCAGGTTTCGCAACGCAGCCCAAACTCACAGCAGCCAGCGAGGCAGTTCAGTGGGAAGCCAAGGCTAGCCCACATTTTTTGTGAGAAGGGTAAGGAACAAACTATTTCTAGGCTATACCTTCAGTAAGTACAAACTGCAGAGAGCCTTCATCAGCACAACTCAAGGACAATGGTCTCCTAACAGGAAAGCAAAGAGAGAAAGAACTGTGCAGCTGTGATAACAGCATGGTAAGAGATGTTCTGCTCCTTCTCTGCCATTTCCTGTTAAGGGGCTTTTCCTCCTGACATCTTCTCATCCCAAATGAGAAGCATTAATGAGAAAACTGCTGCATAACTAAGGAGCCCCACAAAAACAAGCCATCTCTCAGGCCTTCATTATGAATTGACTAATAATCAGTGTGGAATAGAGATTATGAGCAGTTTCATGCCCTCTGGGGTACTTGATGGGAAACCAGTACAGCAGATCTGTAGATACCTACCTGTCAGAAGGTACCAAGAAATAGCTGAGAAGATCCAGAGTGGTTACCCTACTCTGTTTCTCTGGCACCACTGAAGAATATGAATGCACTTCTGCTGCCCAGTAAACCTACAGCTACCTTGACATGACACACATGCTAAACACCAAACTTTTACCTGATAAACACTGGGGCTGCTCAGCCTGGAGAAATACTCTTTAAAACTACCTGAAATGAGGTTATAGCAAGGTTGCTCTCTTCTCCCAGGGGACTAGTGACAGGGCCAGAGGACATAGCCTCTAGTCCTTTCAGGAGTCAGGTCAGACATCAGGAGCAGTTTTCTCACTGCAAGGGTGAAAATGGCAGGCATTGGCACAGGCTGCCCAGAGGTGGTGGAGTTGCTGTCCCTAGAAGCGTTCAAAAAATGACTGGGCATGGCATTTAGTGGTAGAGTTTAGTTGGCATGGTGGTGTTCAGACAAAGGCTGGATTTTATGATTTTGGAGGTCTTTTCCAGTCTTAATGTCTCTATGATCTATTATCTTCAGAAGATGCTTCTGAAACATACCAAGCCCTGTAAAATTCAGCTCCCCTGAAATAGCTTCCTGGTTTACCTAGTTTAGACATCACTCCAGAAAATCCCACAATGTTCTAGAATTCCTCTACTTTCTAAAGGCAGTCTGGTAACCTGCAAAATTTAGACCTCTAGTAGCAGGATAGGAAGAGTATTTTTAGCTCTCAGGGCCTAGGTTACATGGGCAATTGCTGAGAAGAGACAACCTTAAGGAGCTACAGCCAGCTTTGAGACTACTTCCCCAGCTCCATTTGTAACCTTTTTCTAAACTATGAGACTGTTCACAAGGCCAGGATATGATGCACGTTCAGAGAGCAGACAGGCTCACTCCTTGCAGTTGACACAATCCATGACCTCTCTGGTGGGCAGTCCTATCCTGGAAAATCAAGCTCCATGAAAGGCAAAAACATGCAAAACAAAAACTTTGTCATCATTGGCAGCTCTGTTTATATACAAGAAAAGACAGAGGTGGTGAGCCCCTTGTCTGTTTTATTTAACAGTGGACTAATTCCAGCTCTGAATTCACTGGACCCAAGTCCTGTAGAAACAAGCCTCAGACACCTGAGTGAAGACTTCAGGGACTGTGACCATTACCAGTGGTAAATATGATAGCCTTTCCTCTCTTATGACACTGAGTTTCTAAAACAACCCAACCAGCTGGCAAGAATCCTGACATTTGAAAGGTTCAGAAAGCTTATCAGAGACCACTTTCCATACACCACTTCATTAACTCGTGTTCCTTTCACATTCCCTAATACCTCCTCAAGGTCAGATCCTCTGAACAAGTCTGCACAAATCACGCCCTTGTCCAACACAGGTATTCCCTAAACCCCCATGCTTTCTCAGACTTTTAGCTGCTTGCAAGAGGTATAGCATCCTCTAGGTCACAATCTAAAGGCAAAATAATTTCAAGAACACCATACTGGATCCATACTCCTGTATCCTTTTCATCACAAGGAGAAATTCTTCTTATGAGTATAGACAATAGTCTATTCTTAACAGGTAGATAGCCACACTGTTAATAGATGGTAAGACAGCATTTCAGCCACTCAGAACACACCTTGGCAGAAGAACATCAGTTGCCTGGGTCTATCCTCGTGCCGGTGCAAGAACATGCTTCACACCATCCACTTAATCTTTATCTTCTGTTGTAAAGTTACATGGCAGGTTTGGGATACTCTCAATGATTAAAGAGACTGGATATGTCTGCTATTGCCTCTGCCACTTCTGCCATGAGGAAGTGGCAAGATTTTGCTGCCATTGTTGCAGCTTGCAGGTTTTAGACTTATGGGTGCACCCCTGCAGCCTGGCAATGTCTCACCCACAGAGCGGAGCAGGTTGCAGCACAGGTTTTCATTTCACATCTTTGTTGCTGCACGCAGCAAGTCATGTACCCTCCTTGCCTGATCTGACACCAGTGTCTCAGTACTCAAACACATTCTCACACTGGAAATCAGGACAGAAGTCTTGAGCACCTTCAAGCCCCCTGGTTTCTGTCCACCCACCACTCTCTCCAGTTTGAATACGGTCTTTCCAAAGCCAGACCAATTGTTCAGGCAGGGATCATTAGAGGAGGAACATTAAGTAAGGTACAGGATGTTTGCCAGTTTTTCTTGAAAAGTTGTATAGCCTTGAAAGCTACAAGATGGTCACTTAAGATCTCAAAACACCCTTAGGCTAATACTTACAGTCTGTCTTCTTCTGTAGGTAAAGTTCTTCCATAGCAGCAATCCCAGCTGCGTCCAGAAAGCCATCTTCCTTCAGCAAAGCCTAGAAGCACTCTTTGTGTAGCAGCAGCAGTACACAGTACAGATGTTGTGGCCAGGCATTAACTAGTGAAAGAAAAGAAAAACAGGAAAAAAAGTTGGAAGGGGAAAGTTCTGTCGTTCAAAACAGAAAAGGCAACAAGACAGGGAAAGACAAGAAGCTGTACTCTGTGACCCTGCAGTGCCTCCATGAACACCCCACTGCCTTCTTTCTTACCCTATGCTCTCCAGCCAAGTCTCATGGGTCTCAGTAAGCTCAGATTTAGACTCACTTTTTCTCATCTCAGAGCTCCAATGCACAAAAAGAGGTTTGCCATACAATTTTCTTATTTTCTGCCTCAGAAATTCCAAGTGCAAGGACAGCCCAGAGTGAGAATAAGTAACAGGCTTTGAAAAATGATTTAAAGATCCTTCTGAATAAGTCTGAACCATACAATTCAACCCTTTTCCTTAAAGCCTCTTTCCATAATCATTTTTGTAATGGTGAAAAGTTGTCTGTCAAATTAGGGAAACCTTTGTTTTGAAGTCCAGTCAACACCATTTGTAGGAGAAAGTGCTGTGCATTTAACAGGCAAGGGAGAAATGCCTATTCCCTTGAAGGTAAGTAACTAAGAAGGATGCCAGGGTTGTTAACATTTAGATGAAGTGAATAGGAAATTGTTGTTGAGTGAGTGTTCAAGTCTTGCAACACCTGGCCTCCAACACTGTTGTGCATTAAATGTGCATCTTGCTACAGTACAAGCGCACAGAGGATTAAAAAATATTAATTATTTTTGAAAATTAATCTCTTTGTTGGCAATTAAGAGCACAGTATAGTACCATTCCAACAAGGCTCAATCTTAAAGCTCTACAGTGAGTTTTCACTATATTGGTTAAATGTCATTAAACACTTTTCCCAGAATTAATTCAACATATCTTAATTTACTTCTGAGTTTTAAGGCCACTTCAAATTAAGAGCAGTTGAATCTTGAGTAAGTGTGCACAGGAACTTAGTTAATCCACATTAAATTAATTCCAATTTATGTACCTGAATATACTTTGCTGACAGAATCAGCATTAAGAGGACAACTAGCAGTTGATTCAAACACACACCAAGAGAATCACTCTTTCCAATACCTGTTAATTTTGGAACACACATGCTTTTGAATTTGGTGTCCCACGCAACAGTAACCTAGCCCTAAGATTCAGAGTTGCATGTCTGATTGCAAACTGCATTGAAAAGATTACCAAAAATCTGTAAATGTCCTAGGAACACAAGACTTCCTCAGGAAATTCTCTGGCCAGACCTACATTGGAGTAACATTAGATGAAAAATTAAGGATGTGAGCTTTGAGATGATTAACAATTGTCATCTTTAAGTCTCATCCAAAAGTACATTCCATTACTACAATGACTTGAAGACTAAAAACTTCTCTTAATAATGTAAGTCTGTGTTACAAAAAAAAAAAAAAAATTCACTAACATGACTAACAAAAATAAACCTGTGACACTGAGTTCTGTAGATGATTACACTGTAGTATCACAACAGGACAACAGTGCTCCTTAACACCAGTACAGAGAACCAAAGAGCAGTAACAGATGCCTACAAAACCTTACAAACTGAACTTCACACCAGCAGCAGAGCATGCAGCCAGCACAGTCTCAATAACTTCTGCCAGGTGCTGCTCTAACTCACTGACAGGACCTCCACAGATGCACCTTCACAGACTGGTGCCCAACTCACCAGGCAGGACAGCCATCCTTCCCTGCCCAGTGCATCCTGCTGGGTGTAGCACTCTGACACTAACACACGGCAGATCCATGCACATCTGGCTGGTAAACCACGAATTCCCAGGCATACGCAGTGAAAGGCACCTGGCAGGCTACTGGCACATCCACAGCAGATAAAAAGCCTGAAGACAAATCCTGGCTGATGACTGCATCCATGCTCACGGACCCAAAGCAGCCCTCTGCTTCCAGCCCTGGATATGGGGGGGTGGGGGGTCTTTGAAGCACCTCCTCTTGGTGCCAATATTACATATCTAAAGCTGCAATCAACCTAGCAACACAACTAAGTGGGGAATATTGTTACCTCTTCTTTGTACTACCTCTACTCTTAAGTTTCTGAATAGTATATGGGGGATTTAGCAACAGTTTTACTCACTCTAAAGAGGAACCTGGATTACTTCTCACATAGTACACAGGCACTTACTGACCACTAATGCGGTACAAAAATCTTTTTAAGAACACTAAGATAATTGCTCTTTTAATGCAATTTTCCACAAGGATACTGGTACTGGTCTGTGGATCACAGACCTCCATTTGATTTTTTTGTGCTCTCCACCATGCCACAAAATCTTTGCTGCCTGAGTCTAATCCTGCAGCCATTGCACAATTTTGGCATACAGAAGCAGAGGACTGGAAGGGACTGTACAGCCTTCTAACAGTCACGGGTAGTTATGCAATAGCTGTTTTTTATCTTCAGAAGGGTGTTCAGAGTATCCACTCCATACTTCATTCCCATGCCCCCAATACTGTTAAATCTCTGCAAAAAAACCTAACTTCCAGTGTTTTCCAGAAATTAAAGCTAAACACCAAAACCCATAAGAATGAAGTGCCTCAAGAAGAGCACAAGAAGTATCACACTGAGAGTCAAAGGGACTTTTGGTGTTCTCATCAATGGAATTAGATCCTATTCCTGCACCTTAATACCCTGCACAGAGGCAAAACAGAAGTTCAATCAATTTGTGGAATGAGCAAATCAAAGGGTAGCTGGTTTAATGCACGTCAGTGAAAATTCAGATACTGATCCCTTGCAACTGCAGTCAGTCCACAGGATCCAGAGCATGGAAATACTGCTTTATAGATTAGCTCATATTAGCAAACTGTAGCGAGCTAAAGGCATGTATTTTATCATTTAACTCATCTCAGCTGACCAGCCAGAAGCATGCACAGCTAGGAAGACTCAGCTGTGCCACCTGCTTGAACTTCAGGTCTCTAAGCTAAACTTTACTGGGAAGAAAGCAAATGATCTGGCCTGCTCTGCCTGGACAAAAGTTTTAACTGACATAAAAATACTGACTTTTAATGACTGTCCAGATGTAGGCATACCAGCTAAATCCCTGCATCAATGTGGGGCATGGAGCCTAACAGTGGACTAATCAAGAATGGAAGTGCACCTGAGCCTGAAGAGTGTCCAGGTCTTCCAGCCATGCTTGGGTGACAGCTGCAATGACACTGTATGCCCCAGCCAGTATGTGTTACAGACTGATGAACAGGTTTGTTAGTAGTCACCTGTGATTTTCACCCACAGAAGCTGACATACTTGGTTCACTGCTGACACAAGGTTCACTTGAATAACTAATCCATCAGAAAGCACTCAGCAAACTAATACCAGGGGAAAGTGGCTGAGCATCCTTTCAGATGTTCTTCCAGCTCACAACAGGCAAGAACTGTAAGCAGAGGTGCAGAGAACTGATGAACCCAACACTTCCAACTTGATTAGAGCTGAAGTCCCACTTTATCTCCACTTCAGACCAGTCTGGTAAGTTCAACATAGCTGGGAAATACAACTTGCCATTTAGTACTGCAGTGCCAAAACTCTGTTAGTTTCCAGTGATGGATTTTATGTCTCACCTGTGTAAAATTTTGAGCCAACAGCAGCTATCAATGACCACTCCTAACACTCATCCAGAACTCCCTGAAGCAGAAATACTACTTTCTGTCTAGAGTAAGAAAAGCTGCAGGAATCCATCCCCATAGCATTAGTTTTCCTGTGATATGAAGTACCACAGTACAACACCCACCCACACAATTAAAGCGCAGATTACAAGCACTTGTCCCATGGTCTGTCTTTGCAGAAGACTCCCTCCATTTTGCCCTGCTGCAGAAGTCCTGAACAGCCTCCCGACCTACACAGCTGCAGTTTTATCTCATTTTCTGCAATTCAGAAAATTACTCAAGAGAAAGTTAGGGTATAGGGCAACCTCTGAAAATAATGACAATGAAACACATCCTTCTCTCTAAGAAAGGGTGCTAGCCACTATTTCAAAGTAGAATGGTTGTTGATAAATCCATTAGCTGGTAGACCAACAGTCTCCAAACCTAATCCCTCTTAAATAAATAATAATAAATGCTAATAAATGCACTTATTGCTAATAAATAATCCCTCCCTTTTTAGAGCTGTAGATTTAGAGAGTAAAATGTGGCAGAAAATCAGTTCTCCACCCCCTTGCCTGTTGTCTGTACTAAGTAAACATAAAATAGCCTTCAAAAGCAGCTTTCTGCAAACAATGCAGCTGTTTGCTTTCTTTGGGTAGGCAAAAAAACCTTTCCCCTAGAGAAAAAAAAAATCACTATTTCAAGAGGGAACAAAGTGAACTTACCAAACCTTATGAGACTGGAACATTTCATGGTTCTGGCAAGACACTATAGACTATTTAAACTAAGTCCTTGTCAGCAGAGCTAAAAAGCTTTCACCAGTTGATGGAAGACTCAGTGGATTCCATGAAATAAACTAGCAGCCCCCATCCTTTAAGCCACATTTTCCTTATCACAGACGCTACCACCACTGGCAATTCTCCACAGATTTGTTAGTAGTCACAAGTGGCCATGGAGAGTACAAATCTAACAGCTACACGTGATGCCCTCATGAGCTACAGAAGCCAGCACTTTCCTTTCTCACAAGCAGACATGATCTAGTACTTCTGCTTCCTGCATCAGACAAAAAATTTGTACATCTGCTTAACTCTAATAGATATTGTCTATAGAAGTCAAATGAGACTCAAGTTTGGAAGAAGCAACTAAAACATAAACATTGGATTTCTGCAGAAATATAGTCCTCTTTATGAACACTGATAAATATCTTGACATTTAATTTCTTTTAGGTAGTGTCAAGCTGCATTTTGTGAAGGAAACAATACCATGAACCATGTGAATTCTGCAAATCCTAGAGCTAGCGTCCCCCAGTGATCTGTATGCCATCAGTGGAGAGCAGATTCCTCTCAGGATTGTGGATATGAAGGCAGATCAGAAGGGCCTCACTCATGAACTGACATTCTGATTGTGCTTGTTTTGCATTATTGGTGAGGAGGGAAGAAGCTAATCACAGAAGTGATTTTCTAAGTGAAGCTGCTCTGTGCTCGACAAAACCAATCAGTAACTAGTTTTGAAAACTGAGAAAGCTGAATACGCCTCTATGAACACGCATGGTAAAGATGAACAAAGCCCAAGAAAAATCTCTCTTCTGGCGTGCGGAGAGAGTTCTTCCCCGCTCCCGGCCGGGTGAGGGAGGGGAGGCCACAGGCCTCGGCCATGGCCGTGCTGTTCCCATCTCGCCCCGCACAGCGTGGCCGCCGCGCTGTGTCCTGTGTCCGAGGCCAGAGGGGGCCCTGCAGCTGGAACTGAACAACCAGCTGATCCTGACACAGCCCCAGTGCTGAAAATCCATCACCACCATTGCCTTGGCCGCTGCCCGGCAGGGATCGCACGACCATCAGCAGGCCCCGAGCGAGACACCAACTCTTCCAACGCATCAATAAGACTTGCAGACCTTTAATTCTCCCTCGAGTGAGAGAAAAGGACAGAGTCAAGACATGCAGAGGAACAACATGAAGACATCAAGGTTAATGAAGAAAGAGTCAAGTCCCAGATAGAAGGAGAATGAGAAAATGGCTTAAGTTTGGGTTGGAATCCTCTTGTAAGGCTATGGAGAGGAAAGTAAATGATACAGACTCTTTTTCCAATAACTCATTGTAAAGTATGTGGAGATGACTAGTTCAAAGATATGAGCCAAGGCATCTATGCTAAAGCAAGCAGATTTTGAAGTAGTGGTGATCCCATGAGAAGTTTGAACAGAGAGAGGATTGATGAAGACCCTCTTCCCCCAGGGAAAGAAGCCGACCTTTGGTCCCAGAGATGAAGACAATCTCAGAGATAAAGAGAACCTTTGCTCTTGAACAGTTCATCTTTAAAATAGTACCCCATAAGTTGGCATGGCCCCTAAATGCAGCTGTGGGAAAGCTGTGAAAGATGGGAGTGATTTCACAATTGCAGATTCCCATGCGTCTGCTATTCATGGAAATTAAAAGCTACAAGAGAACTGCTTCTGGTGGAGAAGCCTCCATGGCATGGCAAGGGAAACTCTTTTCCCTAAGTGAACTGAAGAAAGACTATTCTGGAAGTAGTTCTAGAACAGAACTGACTTAGAAGCCCCAAGTTTTGTCCCTTTACATTGTCAGTGAGAAAGAAAAGAGGGTGTATGGAGCTGGAGGGGGGAGAACTGTTCTAAAGGTTTTATTCTGATTCTTATTATTCTTTCTTTTAGTTATTATTAATAAAGCTTTCTTTATACCCTTTTAAAGTTCTGAGCCTGTTTTGCCTTCCTCCTAATTCTATCTCACAGCAAGAAATGAGTAAGTATCTTCTAGTGGGTGCACTAACAGTTGGCCAGCACTGAACCCACCACATTAATTGGTGCATTGGCCAGGAAATCTTAAATTGGTCAACCAAAACCACTACAAGACAAACCACCAGAGGACTAGTGGCCTGGATGGGCATTAGTGTAGCAGAGGTGCAATTAAGTCTAGAGTCTAGAACTAAATACCCAAATCAGGTTCTAGAGCCTTGGCCACTTCTCAGCTGAACACCAGGATTTCCCTTCTTCCAGTACAGTAGCTGTAACTAGAAGGAGAAAAACAGTATTGATCCCAATTATGTTACAATTAGGCCAGATAAAGAGCAGCTGTGGACAAATGCAAGCAATTTTTGTCCTGCTGCTAGAGATGTAATCGGACATAAAATCCCGAGCAGGCAGTGTAAGCAGACAATTAATAAAGAACCAAAAGTGATGTCCATTCTGTGACCTTAAGTCACAGTAAGCTTGCAAAACTGGCATTCCCATCACTAAAACTTCCAAGCAGTCAAAAAACTTATGACATCTACTGGAGCTCTAGGAAAGAGGGGAAACTGCCACCTGAACAATAACAATTTCACACAAATAACAGTACCAATCTTTTAAAGTAATCCTTTAACCCAAGAGCCCGGAATATTTTGCAAAAAGGTGCCATAAAAAGCATTAGCAGCACAGAGTTCAGTCAACTCACCTAAGGCCACAAGCAAGCAAAAGCAGAGATTAGAATAAAACCATCAGATCCAACACGTCCACCTCCTGGCTTAAGCACTGCTGGAGTCTGTAGCAAACATAGCAAACACAACCAGTGCAGGATCAGCAGTGGAGGTGTGAGCTTTGGACCTATGGGCTCTTGCCTGGGACACAGGATCGTTATCACTGGAGGCACACAGACACTAAAAGTTGCTCTTTCATAACCTCCCCACAGAGGACATTTCTCTCCCTTTTGCCAAACGCATAAGGGACACAAAGTTTTCTATTGCATCTAAAGAGCTCTTCAGTGAGAAGTGCTTGCCTCTTCAAAATCACCCAGGTCATGTCACAGAGTTTACAGCAATTCCTTGTTCCTACCAATGTGATTGGAGAGCTTCTGGGTCAGCACACAAGAATTTGATTAGGGTGACAAACAACAGTATTTTAGTGGCAGCTCTTGGCAAGATCCTCTACTGGTTTACTTCTCACACAGACTTCCTGGCCTTGGGTTAGGTAGTAAACAGATTCCAGTGTTGTTTTCTGGTGCTTACTAATACTGAAGGCAACCAGTAAATGACTTTCAACATGGCCATCCAACTGAATTTGTTTTCCCTCCTTGAGGAGCATGTAAAATTTGGTAAAACCAACACTTAAAAGATAATGCCAAAATATCAGGAAGCTGATGATGCAGGCTTATGGATTACCTCTAGCAACCTGCCACCTCTGGTCAAAGACACAGAGCCCCCCATTCATCTACAGAACCCTTGCAGCAGCATACACACAGCTACAAAACACTGAATAAATAATTTCACATTATTATTTAAGGGGGCTCCAACCTCACAGAATATTGGAGACAACCAAAGAAAAAGGACTCATTTCAGCACAGGCCGACAATAAAATACTTGTTCACAACCTGCTTGAACTGCTGCTATGAAAACAACTAGTGACAGAACTCAAGCCCAGTGTTAGGTTGTATTTGCTGCACTAGGTGCTACACAGAGAAGCAAGCCTGGATCTTGCTCTGACATGACTCAAGGTCAACACAATGTCATGTCAGGAGCAGCAATCTGGCTTCCCAACTCTTTAGGCAAAATGGAAAGGAGCTTCTAAAGTTATTTAGCCTTGGCATGAGAACTGAGCAAATGGGTATTTCATCAGTCAGTATATTATGTGCCGAGTTCTTCTGAATGCTCCACTATGAGCAGATGATCATTTTGGCCCAAAATTAATACAATGAACATTGACATTCCTGATCCTAAACTGTTCAGGGTATTTAACTTGCCTCTCCTGTCAAAGCCAAACTCCTAGGATGTATTTCTGAGACACTGGTGGGCCTATCCTTTCCAATCAGGAAAAAAAAAAATAAAATCACATGACACTTCATCTCGGAGGAAAACAAAAACTGCTCCATTATAAAGACTGGACATTTTTCAGAGCCCTTAGGGTCTCCTTAAAACATTTACGCATGTGCACATTTTCAAAAATGCTGCTGCTCTACAACCTTCCCTTGTGACACAACATTCCAAGTAATTTTGAAAATTTTAATTTTTGAAATTTTGAAAAACCTGTCAAAGGTCAGCAATATTTACCTATCAGAATGACCACAACAACAGGTTCTCATTACTTCTAGCATGCTTATAGAGGGCTCATTGATGAAAACAAGCACAACTCCAATGCAATGGAAGACTTCAAGTTTGCATGCACCATAGCTGGACTTACTGTAAAAAATGCACATCCAAGGGACTGTGGTATGCACTTAGGCAAGAGGATTGCTTAAGTGTCAAGTATAATACACAAGATGAAATGCAGTCATCTATTTTACAAAAAAAAAACCCAACAGCTTCCACTAGAAGGTTGTGAAATACGTGAAGTATTTCAACTTCCAGCATTACACTGAGAGTCCACTACTTTGCCCATGGAAGAAAAAAAAGGGCAAGAATCTATCCATTCTAAGGCAAAAACAAACACAAAATGTGATTTGCTCTATCACGGCCAATGTCCAAGAATCCATAGTCCATATTGGCAGATTTTTATTTTTTTTTTTTTTTTTTTGCTCTCACAGAATGGCTTTTTTCTAGTGGAATGTAGAAATAATAGAACATCCTGCTAAAATAATAATTGCGACATTTGAGCTCAATTCACGCCATTAGGCTTTGCTCTCTGACTATAGTATCATCAGCACACAGTTTTGCAAAAAGCTGGGCTACACAGCCCCAGTCACTTTTCCCATCCATTTTTTGACACATCCTGTTGAAGAATAATATAATTGCAACTAGGAAAAAGGGGTAAAGAAATTCACATTGCAAAAGGTACCTTTCTGCTTGGCAGCAATCACAAAGGGGAGAAGGAAGACACAGCCTCCCCAAGAAAGCAGCTTTTCCCAAAAGAAATCCATATGTTCAGACAATGTTAGGAGAGAAACACTTTCAACCACCACCCCTTCCACAGAACATTCTGGTCACTGAATTATTTACACTGATAAGATACCTGCTTTTAAAAAGCACAACAGTGACAGGCGCTCCATGATCCTACTGCAGAGTCACTGAAGTATCTGGCATATTTCTGTCTTCTACTGAGCAAAGTTATGAAGCCTTGTGCCTTTGTCATCACATTCATAAGGACTTTTCTGGAAAGAAGTCACATCTCCTACATCTTGCTTTTGGAATTTGCTGTTTATCTTGGGACAAGACAAGGACACCAATGGTGTTCACTACAAGATTAAACTGCAGTTTGAGTGTATGCCTGTCCTATAACATCAAAAGAAATTGCAGTGTTATCTTCCTCTCTATCTTTGCCATTTGGGAACATCATCCCATAAACTAGCACACGTTTTCAGCAACAGAGCAGAACACAACATGGCTTGTAGTGTAGAGAACATCACAATGGTGCCTTTGAGATTCAGAGGCAAAAAGAGTAAGCTGTCTGTTAAACTCGATATCTACACAACTGCACTGATATCTGTGCACAGCTATAAGTAACAGCAAACAAAACAAAAATATCCCTGAAATATGCAGAAAAACATCAGCCAAGAAAAAGCCTCTAGCACAATGAAAGGAAACGGCATTGACGAAAGAAAGCAATAAACCAGCGAAGTCAGTATTTAGCAGTCATTGTCAGCTTGAGCAGAGTTGGTTGCAAAGCCTACAAGACCACCTTGCCTCCCACATAGCTACCATCCAACCGTGCTGATATGGGAGATGGTAATCCACTAAAGTGATAAAGAGATGCCCAAGTACTTTTGAGATCAGTTTGTGTCAGACGAATCTATGAAGACTAATGAATTTATGATCAATCTTGGCAACCCATACAGACTTCAATAAACACTTATCTCTAAAGTTATTCATAGAGGAATATGAAAATAGCTGGCACACATGATAAGGCAGCCCACATACCTGCTGAGTCAGGTATGTGGCACACGGCTGTTAGCTCGGAGCACAGCCAGAAAGCATGTGACAATCTTCCCATTTTGCCTGATCCAAAGAGCAAACAGTTGTTACTCACATTTTCTATTCTTCAGCTCCAGTTGCACTCCTGCCACTGAATATTCAATTCTTAGGTGAGCATGGCAGTTAAAGCCATGCAAAGCAGGCTAATATATGCCTAATTCAACATCATGCCCAGACATACCCAGGAAGGAAGGATGACAGAATTTGTGCAAGTCCTAAGCTCAACCTCACAATTCAGAAGTATTTTCAGGATGGAGCTCCAGTAGTTTGCTCCTAAAGCTTCAGGGGACTAAGCACAGAGCTAAAGAGCTGTGATCAACTAAACTTCAACCAAATTACTCCAAACAGCAGGCAAGTGCAGAAGTAGAATGAAGTGGGAAAATCAATATGCTCACAAGAGAGCAAGATGAGCAAAAATAAATTTTTCAAGTTTTTTATGGCATGGGATTCAAAACATACATTTTTTACATTAAGTTTAGAATATCCTTAATGGTGTTGAGAAAGCTCCACTGGAGCCAGAGCATACTGCAACAGAGAATCACATTTTGCAATTATATCTGGTTTTGTATACATTAACTAATTGGGAGAATAGATGTAGAGATGAATATTAAGAGTATGTCACAAGAACATAAAAGAACCTGTCTGATGGCAGAAAGATGATTCTATTAGTTTGCTAAAAGAAAGAACTGAGTCCAGATCTCTCCAAACACAGAACAAAACCTCTTATTGCTTACTTTAGCATGAATATTTAAATATAAACTTGAGAGAAATGGGAAGTAAAGCAGTAAGAACTGCTACTCTGATTTAATAGGGTAAAGAATAATCAAGATATCTAAAATACCTTAGGACAAATTAAATAAAAAGCATTTTTGCTATTCACATAATAAAAATACAAATGCAGGATCCATTAAATTAAGTTTATGAAATATAAACATCAAATGCAGAGGAAGAGTAGATTTTGAATTTTGGCTCCTATATGAGTACCACAAATAAATATCCATGGATCTGCATTCAGAAAAGCTCAGTGCTGCTTTATTGTGTGGATGAGGAGAGTTCTGGGTTTTTTTAAACCATTCAAGTTTGGACCTAACTGTTTTTATTGGCACTCATAGCCAAACTCCTGTTGCAGAAACATAATTAAAATAACAGGAAGAGAAAAAAAGCCAGCAATAGATCCACAAAATATCAATATATTGCTCATTAATACAGCTCTCAAAAAACATTTATGATAACTTGCTTGTTTCTCTTTAAGGCACAAAAATTCAACTGCAAAAACAGGCATATCTCTAAAAACATTGGACTTAAACCCACCTTGCTGGCACTAGCAACAGAGCTTGAAGTCTTTATAAAAAGATGTGTTATGTGCTGAATGTGAGAAAAAACATACTTTGACTTCTATCATAAAGAATATAAACTTTGGTTATGCCATAATGAATAATGAAAGTAGGTAAGAGGAAACAGTCATCACAAGAAGGGCAGAGGTGCTGGGATCCAAGTTTTCCTGGTCCCTAACCTTGCACTTGTCACCTATATCACCAAAACTGCTACTCCAAGACCTTCCACATGGCTTCATTTTGACCTTTATTAATCTAACTAGTACTATGCTAACTAATATTAGCTGCATGGCTTGCTTGCTCCCAGGAACAGCCACTCATTTGGAAACAGACTAGTAAACTGCAAGTTGTTTCTGAGAGTCAAGCAAGTTTGCTATAAAGGAAACCAGATCCCCAGAGCTAAGTCTGAACTGTGTGGTAAAAGGCTCAAACTCTGTTCTTTCACAGAGAACAACCTTGCTATCTAGCCCAAGTCAGAACAGTCTTAGAAAGGCTTTGTGCTCTCCTTTTTCTGTCCAACTCCAATTGTTCTCTAATAAAGTCAGCATAACACAAACCAACACCAATGCATTAGGCAGAACTCTGCTAAGCAACACTCCTCCAGAAAAATAACAGAAGAGGAAAAAGGTCAGCTTGTATGTGGATACTTATGGCATTCAAACTGACATGCATTTTTATTATCTATGATCAAACTTTTTTACTACTAACCCATGAATAAAGATCTGAATGCTCCCATTTTTCCTACAGTGTTAGTCTGTTGTGTCAGGAAAGCTGCATCAACAGTTTTCCATCCTACTCTGTCTCTCTCTTGGTCCTTGAAGCAAGCAAAAATACTTTTTCTCCACACCAAAAATGCTAAAAAAGGCAGGACCAGCTTTGCTGCCAAGTATTTTAAAGAAAGAGAACAGGGTACTTTAGGTACTCCATTCAGTAGTTTTAGTCATGGTATTTCTTCCGAATTGTCTGTATTACTTTTGTGTATCCAGCACAAGTAAGACATGCAGTTACAGAATGAGACATTTTAACTTTTGGGGTTTTCTGTGGTGATCATATTTTAAACACTAGAAGCAGAGTCTTACCATGGTATTTTTTTATCTACACTCTTAGTATCAGCAACTGCAGATGTGCATGCTCATCAACTACACTAAAAAAGTTTCTAGCATTCAGAATTCAAATTCTTAGCTGGCATAAATATGAAATAATCTTAGGGAGAGTGAATTTCTTCCATCCCAGACCTGAAGAAAGCAGGCAGAGTCCCTAGCAGCCTCAGATAATCAAGGAAAACCGATCTTATACATAAAACGTATTTTAGTAAACATAGTAAACCCTGACTCTAGCTCCTCTCACAGGATTCATCAAGAATAACCAGCAAAAGAGAAATATGATGATGTTTGGTCAGCCATGGCCTCTGGACTTATTTCAGGATTTGGTGTGCTGCCCAGCCCAGAAGACCTACAAAAACACTGAGGGTGCCTGCTTCAAGGTTACTCAAACAAAGTGGTAGTTTGGGTCCCTCTCTGCTCCCCTCTGCCATCATCTTTGTGTTCGCACCAGTGCTCACAAAGCCATGAGAAGACTCTGAACACAGGATGCTGGGGTGAAAAAAACAAAACCACCATGCAAAAAGAGGAGAGTTTGTTTTCAATTACTCATCCTGGGTTGGTGAACTCCAGTGACTGCACAAAGGATGAAACAGACATAGAGAGAAAAGAATAGGTAGACCAGGGGAAATGAAGCCAGTCCATTACTAGCTGACTAGCAACCTTCAATTACTCTGGATTAAAGTGCTGGAGAAACCACACCCTAAGAAATACTGTGCCTGCATGGTGCAATGCACATAATAAACACTAGCAGAGCTGATTGTATTTGGTCACAGATGAGTTCAGTACCAATCCTCCTTCTGCTCTGCCTTTGTGAGTCTAACTCTGCCAGGTGAACCCAATGTTGAGAGAACAGCCTTGCAGAGATGTAGGCAAGGGAAGAATTCCTTTCCAAATGTGTGTATTACACTTGATTAACAGGTGAGAATGCTTCAACACAGAATCTGCATAGAAGATCTGCTGTTACTTTGTTTAAGTCACTATGGCTTATTCCTGAACGATGTATACCAAATCTGGTACCAGATCAAGCAAGTCTCTGATCACATCAATACAGCACTGAGTGATGTTTGAGTTTGAAAAAAAAATCAGCATTACAAAAAAGGTTTACTAACAGCTGCCTATGGCACACTGATTTATAAATGTGCCTCAGCCTCTGTGTGTGAAGAGACAATTACGAAACTTTCAACATACTTTCTCACACTGCTCTGCGGCTCTGTTCAGAGGAAATTTGGAACTAATATCCAGAAGATTCCCGTGACTTCTGGAAAACACTAAAATCTTATATATTGCTGCACCCAAGGTGTTTATTTCACATAACTACCATATGGCAACATGTCCTTTAGCAGCAACTTACTGGAGGAAAGTTACTGTAAATAGTTGTGGGTTAGCTGCTGGATTATTACTCTCTAATGCCAAATTATAGCAAAATGTGATTTCTTGTAGCCCAGAGAACAGCTAGTAACCTCTTCAGAACACCTACAATGAGCCAAAAAAACATTGTATTTTATTATTTAATGCTAAATATTCTCAACAGGTTCAACTTAAATTCTACTATGCAACACTTGTGTTCCATGCTGCCAAACTCATAGGGCCATCTTTTTTGTTAAGGGTTGACTTCTAATTTTAACCATAATCAGCCCCACTAAATTATGATTACAAGAAACAATGTCAAGAGTAAAGGCATCAAGCTCCTGCCCATACCAGATATAGACTGTGTCACACAACTCACTTTTACATAAATTAAAATTCAAATGTGCACAATGATGACCCACCAACATCATTTTTATCTGTTACATCAGTAAAACACTGCAGAGACCCAGGTACTGCCCCTTTAGCTTAATATCCTACTGTGTCATCACAGAATCATATACTGATTTGAGTGATAGGAAAGTGTCAGCATACGTTGCCATTCTCACTTGTAAGGGAGTCAAGCTGTGCCACAAGCACCAAGCACAAAAAGCATTTGCATTGAATATTTGCTACCATGACCCCCTTTCAAAACTGAGCAAGACTGCTCCATTACAACAGCCTTTCGACAGCAGGCTTGACCATCTGTTGTTAATGGACCATCCCCAAGACGTGGCTCTTCTCTACAGTACAAGGAGCAACTAATTTTCAAAGGTGAAAATAAATTTTAATGCATTAATCCATAGCAGTAATTTTAAAAAAATGTTCAACCCATTTTAGGCTTTAATGTAGATGTTTCACCGAGGTCTATTCCAACACACTTGAAACCAACTTTGATTCTTTAAGTATGTTTTTGTACAGACTTTAAAATCTCCCAGGCCAATAACTTGGGGGAAAGGGGGCACTTCTGGTTAAAACTAGGAAAAAATAGGATTTAATAAGAACTGTTAATTCAGAATCCGAGTATCTTTCCAGACATGTTTTAAACATCTGGGCTGCTGTGCAGCTCGTCTTTTGTAACAACAGCCTGATGATAGGTTGCAATGTAGCACTCCAGACTTCGCAACAGTCTGGCACGCAGCAGCACGATTTGTTGCATCTAACTGAGCCTCCTTCCCATCACAAAGGCAGCCACATCGATTTTTTTATTTTTACACTCCCCCCCCACCCCCATCCCAAGGCCCTCCCCTTATCCTACCCCCGCGACTTTACAGGATTCACGTAGGAATGAAGGGGATGAAACCCCCCCCGTTATCTTCCAGCACCCATGGGAGAGGCAGCGGTAAGGTGAGCCACCCTCCGTGAGCGCCGCCAAGTCAGAGCCGCCTCACTCAGGATAAGCTACAATAAAACAACTATTTTTCAAAAAACACGCACACTCAACCACGCCCCTCACACACACACAAACACTACCAGCCCCTCTCGATGCACCGCCACGCCGTAAACCATCCTCCGCGCCGCGCTGCCGGCACGGAGAGCGGCACCGCGTCGGAGGACAAAACCTCAAAGCAATAAGAAATTAAACAAAAAAACAAACAAATAAAATAAAATAAAATAAAATAAAATAAAATAAAATAAAATAAAATAAAATAAAATAAAATAAAATAAAATAAAATAAAATAAAATAAAATATAAGAAAGCACACACACACATCCCACCACTCGTTTGCGCTTCCCTCTAGCTTTGTGCCGCCCGTTCCAGGAGGAGCGGGGACGAGCCTCCCCGGGATGCGCTCCCCCAGCCCGCCTACCTCCCCGGCCGGCAGCCGCCGTCGGTCCCGGGGGAGCCGCCGCCGCTCCGCGATGCCCTCCGGCCCCGCTCCCGGCCCCGCTCCCGGCCCCGCCGCGCTGCCGGGCGCCCCCGCCCCGCCGGGCCCTTTATAGGGGCGGCGCGGAGCTGCCCCGGCGCCCAGCCCGCCCCTTGCACGGCCGGGGCCGCCCAGCACGCTGCTTTCTCCTCCCTCCGGGGTCTTGTCGCTTCTCTTTCTCTTTTCTCTTTCCGTCCTTCTTTTTTCTCCTCTCCTCTCCTCTCCTCTCCTCTCCTCTCCTCTCCTCTCCTCTCCTCTCCTCTCCTCTCCTCTCCTCTCCTCTCCTCTCCTCTCCTCTCCTCTCCTCTCCTCTCCTCTCCTCTCCTCTCCTCTCCTCTCCTCTCCTCTCCTCTCCTCTCCTCTCCTCTCCTCTCCTCTCCTCTCCTCTCCTCTCCTCTCCTCTCCTCTCCTCTCCTCTCCTCTCCTCTCCTCTCCTCTCCTCTCCTCTCCTCTCCTCTCCTCTCCTCTCCTCTCCTCTCCTCTCCTCTCCTCCCCCCGCTTTTGTGTTTTTTTTTTCTTTCCCCTCGGCAGCGGGTGTTTTTTGGGAGGCTGGGGGAGTGCGCGGCGATTTGCATGTGGGCGTGCTCGGAGCAGCCAAAAACAAACTGAGTGTCCGCCCCGGCGCCACGCGGCGGGACGGCGCTTCACGGGTTACCCGCGTTCGCTGCTTTTTTTGGGAAGCTCCGCGCTCCCAGGTGCATCCAGAAGCATCCCAGCCCCCGGCGTTGCCTCCCGCGCTGCCCCCTAGGGCGTCTCTTCTCGGGGATCGTGGGAAGAAAGAGCAGAAAGCCGGGCGGGGAGTTACCTGCGATGTGTCTCCAGCTCTGCACCGCTCCCCCCATCTCCTGAGCTGAGCCGGTACAAGCTGGGCACAGATCCGTCCTCATCTGTGCAGCTGCAAAGGTACTGAGTGTACCGAGAGTGGTGGTCTAAAAGGTATCAGTCAACAGTAAACAGCTTCACAGGACCAGACGCCCTGTACTCCGTGTGACTTTCAGCAATAAAAAGGCAAGAAACTGTGAAAGGTAACACTTAAATAGGCGCAAATGAGGATGAATTCAGTTGTGTCCGTTTATTGAGAAATTTACCAGCTATTCACAAACTCTATAAAAACAAATCTCAGTTTATTTTTAACAGTTCACAGTGAGCAAGCTGACTTGTTCCAAATACAAAATCTGCGAATGATAGTGTGTTTTGTTTACCAGAGAAATGGCCTGGTCTTAGCAATATTGTCTGGTTGCTGAAGGTGTCTTCCAACATGAAGTCCTCCTGTAGAAATCATGCATCATGCAAACTCTTCCAATTTTTCACTTGTTACATGTCAGGAACCCTGTAAAATCATGCAGTGCAATTTGTGAAAGTATAGCAGTGCAATTTCAAGGCATAAAATATTCTGTGAATGAAAGCAAGTAATGCACAAAAGGCAGGCAACTCTAAATTATGGTTCCCTCTACAGACATAATGCACTGCCATTTCTCTTCTGCAGTGAAGTGGTTGATGTTTTTGTTCATGCTGTTAATGCTTTGCCTTATTGTGAGCAATCTGGATGACACATGGTTACTGAGGGAACCGTATCTTCAGGTTTCCTGGCTTTTATTTCCATGCTCAGACTACCACCATGGTATTTTTTCAAGTGGTGCAGAAATACAAGTACCTGAAAGCAAATTCCAGAGAGCTCAGGCAGATTGTAATCTGACATAATGCACCGGAGTATCATAGATAGCAGTAAATATTCAAATTAATAATGCAGACCCTTCTACACTGAAGAAAAGATGACGTTCATTTTCACTGTGACCCTAGCTCCTTCCCTCAGTGCCTGTGTGTCAGCATCTCACAAACGGACTAAGGGCAGGACAAAACAAAAACGTTCCTGATTCTGACCATGGTTTCCCCAGTGTAACTGCTACATAATGTGACTGACTTCAACAGATTCATTCTGTTTGTACCTTCATCTGGCAGTAAAACTGAAATAAAAACAAGGACCTTATTTAGTGTATAAATGCAGCTGTGTGTTTTCCACCATATGCTAGAGCTTTGCATTTTACACATTTCCAAACATTGCTGGATTGTAGTTTTAAATTCTAAAACAAAAAATTTCTGCATGGTTAGTCAGAACACAGGGAGAAAGAGCACATTTAGTTTACAATCAACAAAGCGTTATGCCTCATCCCACAGAAAAAGGAGTTTGAAAGAGAGGTTGTATTGGATGCAATTTTTTAAGAAGTAGTGATTTAACTTCAGTGGAAACAGCTCTGTCAATACTGAAGGCCTGACAATTGCTCTGCTACTGACGTCTATTTAAACCTAGGTTCCTCTAAGGAAAGTGTGAATTCCCAAAATTCTGGGAGTTGGTGCCAACAGTTAAAACATTTGAACAACATTTTTCAATAAGACAGCTAATATACAGCTATTTATGAGAAGTTAATGGAGCATTTGATTTATTTTGTTCTGTTAAAATACATGTAGTATGGTGGAAAATCCTTGTGCACCGCTGGATATCATTTCCCCAGTTTTGCTTCTCCTTGTGGCATGGCAGTGATGTGAGGTCAGTGGGGGACAAGCATTGATAAATGGTACAAGAAGGATGACAGGGGAAGGGGCACAGATCAAATGAGTAGGCTGTACAAAGTCAATAGCCACACTGCAAATAGTTTCTAAGAATAACTATTCTTACGTTTGAGTAGTTTGAGATCTCAGGGCAGATGAGCACATGTGACTCCTATGGATTTCTTAAAGACATTTCTACCTCCCAGCTCTTTCATGCACAGCAAATATTCTGGCTTCTGTCTCCTGTGGAGGGTATGATAGGTCTTTGCAGATAAAGCAGTCTCATGTGTGACTTCCTGCTTAATTTAATATATTGATGGCTAAGATAAATTTCAACTACTGATTCAGATACAGAATGGAAAAAGGCAGACAGAAAAAAACACTTAGGGAAAGACCTTTGTCTTTCCTTCCCAAGCTCAAGTTAAGCACCTCTCCTACCCCTTTCTGGTCTGGACATCCCTTGCTTTCAAAGAGGTGTTAGGATCAGTCTCTTTCCCCCAGTTCTTTCTGTGAGGCACTGGGCAAAATGGATAGTTGGGGTCAGTTTGTAATGGTTCTTTCTGCTGTTGCTTGCTTCTTACTCATTTTCCTCCACTGCTTCTTGCCGTACTATTCCACTGTTTCACAGTGAGTCCTCTGTGTGCCACAGTTCCCTACAGGGTGTCCTTTCTTTGGTGTGGTGTGGCTCTTTCCAAGACGGTGTCTCTTCCTTCCGTGTGTCTCCTACACTTTGTCCATTTCTCAGATATCACATTTTCTCCAGTGTCTCCTGTCCTATGGGCTGCTCTTTTTTAAAATAGGTTTGAGCAGAAATGCCATGTGCTTCTTTCACCTAGCTGAGGTTTTGGCATGCAGTGGGTTTTCTTCATCCCTTTCAAACACCTGACAGCAGCTGTAACTGGCACAGAAGAGTTCATGGTCTCTTCCCTTGCAGCTTCCAATACTAAAGGTCTGCCAGTTATGCCCAATATGCAGTTCACATGACATGCACTTTCAGATGAGACCTGATCCTTTTTCCAAAAGCTTTTTCCTCTCCTTCAACCCATTCTCTCATTACATTGGCTTTGAAGAAGCAGCCCTCAGTACGGTCCAAGGCTGGGTGGAAGGGAGGGCTGCAGACTGGCAGAGGGGCTGTTAGCTGCACCAGTTACTGAGACGTCAGAGGACATGTAAATTGCTGTTCATGGAAAAGATATTATGTAGTGTAATAGAGGGGTACAACTGAAAATAGGAAAACATGCTGTGTTCTCACAGGAGGAAGTGAGGAGGAAGTTGTTTCTTTGTACTTGTAACTTCTACAAGGCAAAACACAACATTGTCAACTCTGAAAGATTGATGTTTCCTGATGTCAGGATACTACAGAAGACTGTGGGCTTAGACAAGCACACCAAGAAATGTCTTGGTATAAACCAAAGGTTTCTATGATAGGTTTCAGTAATAAAGAAAGCCACAGTTTAATAGTTGTCAGCTCTTAAGATATTTCATCTGAAAATCCAAGTTCTTTTTAGCCCTAGATGATCTAGTTTGAACTAAATTAAAGAACCAGAAAAGACAGCAGATCAGCAATTCTTCCATTAAAAAAGATACTTTTCAAAGAACTTTGCTCACCTCTTTTTCTTTTTTACTTGGCATTCTTGTTGAAGAAACATTGCTTCAAGATTCCTCACTCTTATCTTGGGACACACACTGAAGATATTCTGTATTTTAAGCATCTGTTTTGTCTTGGTTTGAAATATCTGAGTCATAGGATGGTGACAGATTTTATAAGATCTTCTTGGAAACAGCTTCCTAACTTTTAGAAAAAAGTAATTGCATTGTTATTACTGTATAGAAAGCTAGGCTGTCCCTGAACATCCTAGCTTTGATTTATATTACCTAGCATGGGAGTGTTAGTCACTGCAGCCTGGTTTACAGCCCAGTGAGTACAAGCAGCTACAACATGCTGTTTACTGCAACTTTCCATGCACAGTTTTCTTCCCTTCCTATTTACAGAAGAAAGTAGAAAAGAGAGTTGCTGTTTATTTATTGCACCTGCAAAGAAACAGGTTTAAGTACACCCTTTGCTCTGCCCTGCCGTGGGGAAGCTTTGAAGTGCTTATCTGTGCCATGTGAAGAAGTGGATCTGGGAAGTTGCTACCTCCCAGTCAAAGAATATTGCAGGCCTGTCCCAGTGCCTGACAGGGACAAAAGTGCTTGTGCTCATCCTCTCCATCTTTCAAGTTAAACACGGGCTTCAAACTGACAGCACTCATTAATAAGATGGTTCTAAGTCCTTTAAATAAAATATAAATATATTGTAGCTCAGATATGAGCAAGCCACAGTTTAAGCAATTACTAGAAACAGTTCTTAATGTTATCTTGTGTTTAAGAAGGGTGATTTAAAAGCAATTTCTCATGTGGTTAGTTTCCAGATGACTGATGTTGTTTTAAGAAGAGAGACCATCATCACAAGCCTTGCTTTGTAATTTGTCACAAACACTTAACATTAATAGGAGTGAAATTCCAGCTGCAGTTAGCTATATAAAGTAGGGTGTTGTGAAGCTCACTGTTAACAAAATTACTGCTTTTTAGATGTAAAATATACATACAGCTAAATACTTAGGTGGTAAAAATCCCTTGGCTTTGACAGAAATAAACGGATTTTTCCAACTCTGGACCTAACCTATAATTTGAGGAGCAAGGAAAATATGTAGAGTTGCCAATTAAAATGCTGGTAGTTTATATCAGGTAGCAATTTTAATTTGATATGAAGTTTTTGATCTTCTCTGTTCTCCAGGTGTATACTTCATACTGGCATACAGCATGAAAGTATTTTTAATGTTTCGCCCTTCCTCTGTGCAATTGTGTATCTTCTAAAAATTAGCCCAAGATAGGACTTCTGGGGAAATATTTCAGTGTGCATTACATATGCATTTCCAGACAGGGATATGGGAATATGCTGGCCTGTGTGAGCCAGAGTTTCTGTGTCAGCCATGGGACTGAATGGACAGCTATGCAGAATGTTAAAGTTCAATGGGAAATGCTTCAAAAATTCTGCACTTTATCTCCCATTATAAATTTATATGCTAATAACATCATCAGTGCATGGAACAAGGAAGAAAAACTTCATACCAAAACAGAAATGAAGCCTAAGAGATATAGAAGCTGATCAAATGCAAAGAAAGCCAAATAAAAGTATGCAATATATTTTCATCTAACCTCAGTTTAGGTACTGATGGGTGAATCTTCATGGTTTATCCAGGATATAAACTTCATCAAATTAAGCCCCTAATATGTAAGTTTAAATGGTCAATTACTAAAACTTCCTTGAGGTCAGCCAAATGTAATGTCACATTAGTTGCATTACTTTAGTTTCTTAAACCTAAACCTACTAAAAAAAAAAAATCTCAAAATTTGCTGCTTTAATATCCTTCATCAATTGTTATGGAACTCAATGCAACTTTTTCCTGATAATGACTCCCACACTGAGTTTGTTACTACAGAAGTTTCAGCCTATTATATAAACAGCATAGATTTGAGTAGCCCAATTAAGTCAGTGGAGATATGCACCTGGGATTTTGTCTGCATGTGCTGACTGTGGACTTAATTGGAGATAAAATTAGTCCCTGATTAACAAAACTTCTTTCACTCACAGCTTTTGAGCTGCAGGCAACAACGTTCAGTGCAAATCTTAGTAGCAAGGGGATAAGTTTTAGGAAGTGATGTTTTCCTTCACTAGATAACGACATTCCAGAAGGGAAGAAAATGCACCATCACGTGCTCAAAACCAGCCTGTGAACCAGAAGGAAAGACAGGATGGAGCTAGTCTGTAAGCACACTGCTTGCTTCAGCACCAGCATCACCAGAGGCCATGAGGGAAAGTGTGCTATCCCTCACCTCTGGTCTTAAAAGTTATACTCAGAGCAAGCCATCCTCAGGCCCTGGAAGGTTTTTGACTAGTCTTGCTGCAATACACAGGCTAAGGAGCCTCATGGCCTCCACAAAAGCAAAGCTGTGCTTTTAGGGTCTCCAGCAGCTTCCCCAGCTCACACCGTGTCCTTCTTGGGGCTGGAAGAGTGCCTCAGACCTTCTGAGAGCATCTCACACGATTGCAGAGTGAGTCGGGCAGGATGGCCCCAGTGGATGTCATCTAGTCCAACCTCCTTGCCCCAGCAGGGTCCCCTCAAGCCTGTCATTCAGAAATGTCTGCAGATGACGTCTGAATGCCTCAACTGAAGGCGTCTGCACCTTCTCTGTACAACCTGTGTAACCTGTGCCTGTGTTTAAAAGAAGGGAGGATAAAGACCTCTTGTCTAGTGTAAACTACAGTGCCCTCAAAGAAGGAGTCACCCTTTCTTGCTGTTGGCAAAACCATAGCCTCCTGTTCTCCCATCTCCTTGCCTCTACTGAGCTCATGAGTACTCTGTACTACTGAGCTTTTCTGAGTCCATTCTTACAGGCAAGGATTTGCTTTCCAGGAGGCAAGAAACATCTCCTTTATACTTCCTTTTTACAGAGAAAGGGCTGAGGTTTTGCCTCTGTTCTATTTAAACACCTGGGGAAACATGGTCAGAAAGTGAGTCTCAGGGGTGTTACTTCAAATCTTGAGTTTCCTCAAGCATCAAGAATAACCCATAATGCAGAATGAAGAATCTCTATTCAAACCCAAATTTTTCCAGAGCTGCTTAGAACTGGCAGTCAAATTCCACACTTAGAGACCTTTAGTCTGCTCTGTGGAGCCTAATTTCTTTTTCTCTTGATTGCTTTTCCAGCTTGATTGCCCAGATTGGGGTTTGCTGGCGCTGTTGTTGTACAGATATTTGTTGCACAAATCAGGCAGTTTTTGAGTTCTGCCAGCTGTTACATGTTGGCCCATTGAAATATCTGTACTTTCTAAACATTTCCAGCACTTTTATTAAGGCAGTCAGTTTGACCTCTACATTTTTTAGCTGCTTGCAGGCATCTGGGGCTGGATCTTGGGTGTAGATAACTTGCTCTGGAGACACGGTCCTGTTTTTGGCTTCAGAATGAGCCAGTTCCTGCTTCTGCTCATTTTGTCATTAGATGAAGAGCAGGTATCTCTCTCTGTGTCTCTTAACTATTGATCTAGCATCATCTTCAGCAAAAGGACAAAGAATTTAGTCTTCCCTTGTGCACCCTCACCCCTCCCATCCATTACTGTGCCATCTCATTAGGTGGTTGGAGAGACTAATGCTCTTGCTGCCTTTAACCTGCCCCCAGTGTTGCTGCCAGAGTCTGTGCAGACACTAGTCAATGTATCAACAAACTTCCAGGGGATTCATGGACTCACAATCTCTCATGCCTTTCCACAGAGGCTCCAGTGCCTAAGCTATGTCCTTTACATTCTTGGTCAGTTTCCCTCTTTATACCATGACATGCCCGAGGCAGTTAAATACTGCCTTGCGATTGTTCAGCATCCGAACTCACTGACTTAAGTATCCAGATCCTTTTCCCCCTTTGGACGATGTTCTTTCTGTTTCTCTCCATTTTAGGAGGCCTCCTTCTCGCTTTGGTGCTTCTGCTTCAGCATATTCTCACCTGCCCCTGTTTGGAGAAGGACAAAACAATCAACCTGCATTTCCCTGTCCTCATGTCTTTACGCAGTCATTCTCTCCTGCAAATGCTCCTAGGCATGCTAGATGGACCTTCCACAAAGAGTAATAATTCTGGGGTTTCTTATTTCTCATATCTGCCGTTTCCTCTATTTCTTAAGCATCAGAGTATCACTCATAATTGTACAGGATTTATCTATCTTTACTGACTCTACTACCTTAAAGGGAAAAAAATAATCAGGTCCTTTTTGCCTCTGAGTCAGGATCTACTAGATCAGGGCTCTCCCAGGCTGCCATTAAAATATTTTCTTTTTCTTGAGAAAAGCAGTGTCTTCAGCATTATCCTTATCAGAATTACAGAGCAATGAGATAGCTGTCTGTTTTCCTTGATAGCTGTAAAAACTTGTTCACTTTCTTATTGTGCATTCAGGGAAGAATTTTATTGCAATTGCTGTATTCTGTGAATGTCTGTCCAGGCTGCTTCCTGAGCTGCTTATTAGTATTGACATTTATATCTTTCTAAAAGTGTTTATGATCAGGGACAACCTTTTCGACTAAGATTTCCAGGACTTCTCTTTACTGGTGGGTGATCTACTGAATCAGTATAGCCTGACAGGCAGAAATCTGCAGTGAAAATCATTCCTAGCAATCAGCCCAAAACTATTAATTTTCAAAGAGATATATAAAGGAATGGAAGGAATGAGAAAATTAGGTATATAATGTTAAAAGGAGGGGATGTAGACCATACATAAACATGCAATACAAATTTTATTGGTATGGTATCATAAAAATCTCTCCCAAGACTAGCTATAAGATATTCTAGGTTTTGGCATATTTTACTTTCTTTATTAAAATCAATGAAATTTATTGATTGATTGTCCTGGAAATATTACCAAGACAAATTTTTGGAATCCAAGTGCCACTAACACTGTTATCTCCTAAGAAGCTATGATCAAGGAAACTATATATGAAACATATATAATCTAATTTCTGTAAAAAGTTCTTTTTCCATTAGTACCCTTAAAACTTTACGTCATATGTTGTGCTAATCTTAGAGAGATACAGAGTTAATATAGCTTTGTACAGCTTCAGATATAACTTCAGTGTTCACACACATATTTAAGACATATTTTAGAAATTTGTTAGTTGGACTTTATACCTCTTACATTCCTACAGAATTCTATTCTACTCCCTCTAAACATACACTCTTCTGATTAAATGGATGTTAATTCAGTAGTTTAACTTCAGATACAGATGTTTTTCATAGAGTATCTTTCATGTTGAATCAGGTCCAACTGGTTATTATTAATTTTCTTTTCCCCATTCCATTACCACATTTTGGTCATAAAGAGACAAGAAGCTACTTCGATTCCTGTTAAGATACAGAATGGTTCTCATTTGCCATAAATGTTTATCATCCATAATTTTCTTCTACAGAGGTTCAGACTCTTCTTCAGATTCAACCTGATACTCATTGGGCTAAATGTGTTTCTCTCAGGATAAAAAGATTCTATGCGATTCACCTGCATGTTTTGCAGTCCCTTTAGCACAAAAAGGCAAAGCAGTTCACTGACTCTGGAAAGTAAATTAAGGCTGGATTTTAAATGCTGCCAAGTGATTTTAGTCCTCAATTAAGCTCTTGTCCAAATTTTTGCCACTTCAAAAAATCCATTCGGAGTTACAGGTTCAGAATTTCACTCTTGATCTCCAAGACTGCTTTGGAAATGTTTGAGTCTGGACACCGGGTTTTAATTTCTCTATGTTGTTTTCAGTTCCAGTTAAAGATTTTATGAGGCTCTCACAGATGAGTACCTTTGAATACTATCACTAGAATTTCTTTGGGACACTCTAGAGTTACAGCTCTGGAGCCACAATGTCTCACATTCTTTTGTCTTCTACACACTGTATCAATGATTAGGGTGCTGTTCAAAGGAAATATTAATGATTCATTTATAGACATTCTGTATGTATTATGAATAACTCTCTGATAGCAGAAAGTTTATGCGATATTCTTCCCTGTGCAATTACAGTTTAGACATAAAAGCACATAATACTGTGCCCTGAATAGATTCCTGTATATAAGATCATATATGATGATCTCATATACAATGTGATTTGTAGGGTATTACAGCTGGGAAATCTCAGGCTGCATGGACAGAACAAAAGTTGTAGAAATAACTGGGGACAGGTTTTGCTGTCCCCCAGACTAAGCCTCTAAAGATGGAAAATGGGTTTTCCAGCAAAGTAAGAATGAAAAAAAATGAACAGTGAAAATCTGCTGTCTACAGAATAATAATAAAAAAAGTTCTTACCTTAAACTCAGGTATAAAAGGACTCCATTTTCTCCACTTTCTTTGTTCCTTCCTTCCACTGCTGTTGCTGCCAGGGTTTCAATGGAATTTAAAACAAACAACAAAATCTAGGAAGAGCTAGAAAGAACATGAGACCGCAAATGGGAAATACATTAAGAAGCAGAAACTCTTCATTTTTGTATCAGCCACAGATCAGAGCTTTCAGAGAATAACTGCCAATGTTTTTTATCAGTTCTGTCTAATTATCTTATTCTTCATTAGCTTGTTTTATGTGGACACATAGAAACAGTATTGATTGGTGGATGCAGTGTGACCCTGCCTACACAGGAAAAAACTCCTTCCAGAGAGAAAAAAATATGTATATATATTTTTTTCCCCAAGAGTTTCTTTGGGTCATTTTTCAAGTAGAATTGAGCATCCTCTATTCATTCAGCAGCTTAGCTACTTTGGCCCCAGTGAAGGTATGTCCCTGAAGGCTACAGCTGGATTATAGCCCTTCTTAAAGACTGCCTCTGGGACAAATGGACTACAACCTACCACAGAATGACAGTAAGATGCAGGAATCCATCTTGACTTATACTATTATCTTTATTTTATACCTTTAATTGCCCCGTCAACCCATGGCAATTTTTCATCATTGTGCTCTAAGAAAGCTTGGCTAACTACTCTATTAGAAATAAGTTTATGTTTAGTTGATCCTACTTTGGAAAAGCAAGGTGGAAAAAATCACTTCTTAAGGGGTCTTACCACTCTGTCTTTCCATGTTATTATCCCTGCAAAGGAACAGAGCATAACTCTGAAGTACACCTGCACACTGCTATATCACAATCACACTCAGCTGCACATGCTGCTACAAGGGAGCTGCAGGAGGTGTCAAACTGAGTATGCCATGATGATTGCATGCCCTGTTCTCACAGGAGAATATACAGTAAAAAAATCCAACTATGGTGTAATTGCTTGGAAGGGGACCAGCAGTCAGGACTTCTGTGTCAGCTCCTCCTTTTGCACAGTATCTACAACCTTGGGAATGTCAGAGTAAATCTACTGCTTACTGTCACTGCTATCAAAGCTTTATGCTTCAGGTTAAAATTTTCCACCAGTACCAGGATTTACTGGCTCCCCCACCAACTAGAACTTATTCTAGAGACGTGAATGATCCAGTGCTGTACACAGATGTTCTTCCTGTTTTGATAGTTGACCTGCCATGCACAAAAAACCAATTTGATGTATGGATTTGATCTGTTTGGTATTAGCAAGTAATAGAAGTTAAACATGCCTCTTTGTCAGGTCAGTTCCACAGTCTTGGCCACTTACAATTCTAGAGAATATCTTCACTGACCAATTAGAGAACATGTAGTCTTGGATGCCTGAATTGTTCACTGAAGAAAGCTGGTGAAGAAAAAGGAAGGCTTCTTTTATGAAAAACAGCAACTGACCCTAAGATTAGTTCACCTGGTTAGAGCATGGTGCAGTGGTAATAACAAAAAGATTTGTGGGTCCAGTCCCCATATGGGCCATTTACTTAAAAGAGTTGGATTTGATGAACCCTGTGGATCCCCTCCCTTTCAGCTCAGAATCTTCTGTGAAGCAAACTCTAGTTTTTAACCTGTGTCTTCAAATAATAATAGTAACATACATTGCACTAAACTACATATTCCCTTACACTTTCTGAGTTATCACAACTGCATGAAAATCCTGCATACACTTATTTTACCTATACTTTACTGAGAGTCTCAAAACCCTGGTTCTTCCAGCTTTTTGTTCCTAGGACTGATTTACAGACATCCAGTTTTTGTATTTGCATCTTTTCACTTAAAGTCCCTGGCACCTCCTGAGTGGATGGAAGCTGCCGGCAGCTAAGCTCTGACTTGCTGTTTGTATTCTGTGGAGTTTTGGCAGCAGTGGTACAGAGCAGATGGCAGGCTTTTCTCCTTTCTTTAAGATGCACTGACCAGCTTGACGCTGTGGATGGCCATGGAACAGAGGCTGAATGCAACCAGAATAGGAGAGGGGGGCTGGAGAGCAGCACAAAAGTGACCCAACTTTGACACTTCACAAATCACTGTCACTCACCTCTGAGTCAAGTTCCTCCCTACTGCTCTGGATAAGAGAAGTGATTCTGTGATATTGATGGAGACTAGCTACAGACAAAGTCAAGTTTTGATCAGCTCTGTGTAAACACAAATAAATGACAGGACAAAAATCAGCCTCTATCTTTCCTACAAAATGAAGTTCAAGTTCAGTTGCTAAACCACTGGTAAACTTTGTATCATCTTTTCATATGTTCACGCATCAAAATGACAATATTTTCTTTTAATTTGAAGTAACAGTTTCATCAGCTGCAATACTACTATATGGGTCTGCATTAGAGGACCCAGGCCTCATATACATGTATTAAAGGGAAAAACTTTACAAACTTTTCTGCCAAACCAATATAGGTGAAAAGCTTCCTTCTGCCACATAAAAATGGCATCCAAATCCTGCATGCCTATGGCTGCAGGACAATATTAGCTATGATTAGAAATTAATCTCTCATAGTAATGTTTGTGCTTCTAAAATTTTCACAAGCTGAATTAATTACGTGTTTAATGAGTCTTAAATTGATGACTCCTCATCTGTTGGTGTTATTGCAACTATTCAAATTACCTGGAGCACTCTGTTTTATCTCTTTAGTCTGGTTTCTAAACTATCAAATCAATATTTATTTTGAGGAAAAATGTAGTACCAAAGGAAATATCAACAAGCTTCCATGTGAACAGAGAGAGAATAACTAATGTGATTTATTGTTTAAGCCAGTTCAGCCCTCACCCTCCCTTACACTTTCCTCCTACCTTTTTCCCTGCAAAATGAACTTGATTTTTGCTTATGCTTAGCTTGTAGAAACATCCCTCACTAGTTAATAGCAGCACACAAAGGTGGAGTCTGTGAAAGGATAAACCAGGGTTTATCACTCCAGACCAGTGTGAAAGCCCGGCTTATGTACGTGGGGCGTTTGCTTTTTGAAGTCAGCAAATCACTGTATTTCTGGGACAGGCTGCAAATATATCTTAATTACTGCAAGACATTACTCCTTTTCCATAGACCATTATACTGCTGGTTTAAACACAGAGTTTGTCAACACAAGGAAGCTACTTCTTAGTAAAGAAGAAAATTAATTTACAGCTGAGTACTATTCTTTTGTGGACACATGCAGTGTGCATGGAATAAACTAGTGTTCATTCAAGCTTTAAGTGAATATTCGCTCAGGATTCAGCCCCTGAAGACTATTCAGTTCAATGTAAGTCAGACTTGTGAGAGATCAGTGAAGACTAATCAGCTGAACACTCTGAAATACCCATTTTTGAAAAGTGATGGAAAAAGCTAGAAGAAAACCATAGGATTCCTTCAAAGTTATGGTTGTAGTAGTCCATAGTCATCCACAGTAATCCATAGGAATTTGCAGCTTGCCAGACATTTGGCTGGTTAACTGCTTGGAAGCTAACTTCTAAGTAGCCTAGGCAAAGGCTCTTTCTTGCCTTTGCCTCACAGACAAACAGGGACACATGAAGTGCATTCTTCTGTTAGGCAGCTGTTAACAGAACCATTACATTTTCAAAAGGAATATGAAACCTTCCTGGTTCTTAATTTCCTTTTCCATGCTGCAAAATTAATTTGCCTTCTACCATCCCTTTCCTAAAATCCGTATTTCTTTGTCCACTAAACTCTTCTGACTGGTCTGGCTCGTCTATATTCAGCTTCATTGTTCTACCCATGAGCTCTTCTCTTTTCTCTCCAATTTGATGTCCCATCCTTTCTGACTTAACAGGAAGTTAAACCTTCCTGAAACATTACAGAATAAGACATATACTCAGTGGGAAGTGGATAATTTCAAGGCATGGCAGCATGGTCTGAAAATATTTCTCTTTCCAGTTGTATCATTTATAGGTTTGGAATCATGAGGACAATGGTCTGACAGCTTCAAAATATGTAGACTCAGATTTCATGAACACTTTGCACATAGGGCTGGCTTTCTGAGTGATCTGTAAGTAACAAAAGATAAAGCTTGAGCTCTCTTGCCAACACTACACTGTGACTAGTGCAAATTCTTAAAGAGTCCCATATAAAGCCCCTGTGATTCTGGGATTTGCATAAACATTTAGATGCAAAACAACAGAAGAAAGTGCCTGATGATATAAATTACAATAAATTTAATCTGATTTCTTCTGCCAGGAAAGCCATGGTTTAGGTGAGCCCTAGGCACAGTACAGATGCCCTAACAGTGTGTTTAAGAAGATCGGTTTTGATCTACTCTTTACAAAGACCCTCAGTCCCTTACACCAGTACTCCTGGAAAAAAAAAAAAAACTAAAAACAAACAAACAAACATAAAGAAACCCACCAAAGCCAACACTTTGCCCAGGCTAAAAAAGGGAAATTTAAAAATAATGTGAAGAGAAAGTTCCAAATAACTTACAGGAAGAAATGAAATTATTTGTCCCTTCTGCACATGCACTTGGGCAAGGCCACTGTTTTTGAAGGCAGAGGTGGTGCAGGTGGAGTTTGGAACTGTAAATCTTTCTTCTCTTCCCAGAGCTTTCATGTACTGATGCACTACAAAACTCAGAGGGCAACAAAGGCTCCACTGTAGCAGACAAAACTGAAAATGCTGCTGTTCTTGGTTGGGATTTTTTGATTATTTTTAACAGCTGTTTTTGTTGTTATTCTCACAGTGACTAAGTAGACAGGCTAAGTAGCCTGTTGAATGATTTGTAGAATGGGCGAAGACATGCAAAGCAAAACAAATTAATTTTTTTTTTTTTGTTTGGTGTATGTACGGAACAAAAAATGTTATGCTGTTAAATGCAAAACATTACTGTAACCAAAGGTTTGGGCATCACTTAATTCAAGATGGCCCTATGACCTAGAACTGGACAGAACTTCTCTTACAAGGTGTATGGCTACTACTGGAACAAAATTATGGCCCTCTGTCAGTGAAGAATCATCCTGACAGACAACCTTTGTAATCAATATTACTCAAATTCCCAGCCAGAATTCAATATCCTTCACTGTATGCGGGAATCAGAGAAAAAAGCTTCACAAATAACAGAATAAGCAGAGTTGGAAGAGAGCCTCAAGGATCATTGCAACTCCTGGCCTTGCACAGGACCATCCCCAAGAACCACACCCTGTGATCAAGAGCGTTGTCTTAACACTTCTGTAACTCTGTCAGGGTTGGTGCTGTGATCATTTCCATGGGGAGCCTGTTCCAGTGCACAGTGAAGAACCATTTGCCCGATATCCAGCTTAAACCTCGCCTGACACAACTTCAGGCCATTCTCTCAGGTCCTGTCACTGGGCACCAGAGACACAATATCAGTGTCTGCCCCTCCTCTTCCCTTCACAAGGAAGTTTTATCAGTTTCTTCCTTCTGGCATGTTGAGGTGAGGCAAGTTGTAGGCACATCTTCACAAAACCCTTCCATGCTTTTCTTTTCAGGAAGAGGATTTTGCCCTACATTCCACAGAGTTCCAGGTGACTCCAAGGGGGACACAGCTCTAAAGGCTGCATGTGCACTTTACCATACTCTTCTTAGCATGTTAGAGGCCAATTCAGAGAACTGCTTTGGTAGCAAGTGAAGAATGTAAAAAATCACTTATGAATAGAGAACCTCAACATTGTTTATTAAACAGGATTGCAGTATTCAATTCAGCAGCAAAACCCAGACTTCTTGCATCCATTTGTGTTCATATATTTGGTATTAATATCAGGCCTATAAAAATGTATATATTTCACCTTTCTGTTAATGCCACTGACATCAGCACATAGGACAATTCTAGCCAAGATCCACATCCTGCATCTGAACTACATCAAGCACCATATTTAAGATTCCTATCATGAGGTAATGTAAAGGCAAGAATAATGTGTATCCCTCCTGAACATCAACTGAATAGAAAAAGAAAGAGCATACATTAAACCTACATGGTGTTTCTGTGGCATGACCCCTCTACCTTCATTTAATCTATGCTATATTTCCTTTAGGAATAGCTGAACTACTACAATTTGTGGTAAAGTGTGCTGAACTGTGGGGATTTCACACTGAAATTATGTGAATTATTTTAGATTACTGAAATCAGGGGAACAAAGAGAAGGTTTGAGACTGCTTGATAAGATCTATATTGCATTGTAGGCCGTGGGATAAATTAAAAGAGCAGAGGTTCAGCCGCATGATCCAGAATTTTATTCAGGTCAACACTAAAATGTCCAATTTATATTTTTCAATGTCAATCAGAAGAAAGAAAATTACCCACACATTTCCAACTCCTAGATAGATGCATTTATTGTTTACTACCCAGAATTCTCAGCCAGCTGGGGTTGGAAAGCCAGGTTTTAGACCCAGGCAGAGGCTTTCAGTTACTACTAACAGGTAGCCTTACAAAAAAATAAAGAGAACAGCATTTCTCACACAGAAAGAATTGCTATTTACATAGTGCCCAGAGCATGCTACAGGCTCCGAAGGGAAATCTAAATAACAAACATATGATGTAAAGCAATAATCCTCCTCTTACTCTAATAAAAATGAATGTGCTTGCTTCCCTAGGCACAGGGCTGGTCTCCACATTCGTTTTGCTACTGAAGCAGCCATGTGTTTTTAAATTGCTATGCTGCAGAGGTTTGTTTTGTTTTATTTTCTTTCGGTATTAAACCTCTCAACTCCTCAGCCACAAAATGGGAAGAGATTATTGAGTTCAGCACAGTTCTTGAAGTCAAAAAGAGTTACTTCTCCAATAGGAGGGCTTTTGTTCAGAGCACAAGGCTGTTTAGACAGTGTAGATCTGTAAGCTGTAGGGAACAGTTAGTGCCAGAGAAATTAGCTTGTTCTTTGTGCTCATCAGTGTATGGGAAAAGAAAAGCTACATAGTGTTAATAGAAGAATTATTTAAAAGGTAAGACACATCCATAACCAAGCTTCTGCAGTTCACAGTTATTTCAGACCTGTACAGGGCCAATGATTGACAAACCCCAAACAGCAGCTGGGTGTGACCAAAAGATATTCTTTGAATGCTCTTGAAATTAGATGCAAATGCATGCATATGTTCTTGCAGGTTCTCAATCTGTAGCATCTGTGTACACACTGCAGGATAGTCTGAGCATTTAAAGCAAATTTAAAGGGAGCTCAGTTGAGGAAAGTACCCAGATTTCTTGCATGTATAGAGAAATGTTCACCACTTAGTTTAATCATATGTTGGACATCCATTTGAAAAAAAAGAAATAAGACAGCTCAATTTTTCTGAGAGAGGAAACTTATGTTACAACAATTAACTTCCACTTACCTTCTTTTTGCCTTCACATTCTTCATGATAATTCATTTTATTATTCTACCTCCATACTGATGCAAAAGCATTTATTATAATTTCATTTATTACATGTGATAGTTACCACAATACATTTCAATGTTTGTACTATAGTAATGCATAAGATTTCCAGTTAGTAGTCACGTACTGTGTAAGCACCAAATATCAAGACAGTTATTGCTGCATATAAGAATTTTTTGCATATCTGAAGCACTGTGTTTGCAGACTGTGAACTTTTAAAAAAAATTAAATCACTTTAGCTCCATAACCAGCCTCATATATTCAATAAATCATTTTAGAAATCTATTTATAAGGTCCCAGTTACATGACTGAAGTCTTAATTTCAGCCTGGAGAGGCTAATGGGGATATTCCTGCTAATGGGGAAAAAAATCCATTTGAGATAAGACTGTGTCATTCTAGTTCCTAATGCTTAACTCCTAATTCTGAAAGGGAAGCTGAAAATGAAGACTTAAAGCTCCTAACTGCTGTGTTTACTGCACAGGACTTCATGAGGTATACTATACTATCATTATACTACATGAGATATAATTGGAGTTCTTGCCTTTGTAAGCCAGATAATGAATATTCCATTAAACAGGGCGCCAAATACATTTGCAAGGAAACTGAATTGGAAATCTGTGCTATTTTTAAAGACAATGTCGTTTACAATAAAATTCCAGCTCAGCTGGCTTGATTTCCAAGCTGTTGAGACATGTCCAGTCTTGTCAGAAACATCACAGAGGCATGAGCTTTCTACCATTCAGTATAAGATATCCTTCTCAAGAATAGCCCTCCTACGTTTTAAGCTGTTCAAATTAGAAATGTAAACCCATCTTAAAATACAGTAGGAAGGGAATTATGTTTGAAAGTGCTGTGCGTCTACTTGATTTTCAGGCCAACCCTGTGAGACAGATTAGGAGATGCACTTGCCTGAAGCACAACATTTTCCACTGCTGCAGTCTGGGATTTCTAGCTAAAAGTCTGAGTCACCACTGAAGTCACACAAGGAGGGACAAAGATCTGGAGGGACTGAGAGTAAGGGCAGATGAAAAGGAAGCACAAAAAGTACAAACACTCAAAAGCACAGACCCAGAAAACCATCCATGACAGGCAGGGTCTTTTGAAAGAGAATGCAATACTAGCTCTGGTACACTCCTCTTCGAACGATTGTTTTATTTACAGCAATTTTAGCTTGCAGTTCTGTCCTCTCAAGCATGCTGACACTTCTTTTAAAGTATGAAGACTATTTCTTCACTGGTATGCATGCAAATCTACAGCTACTACAAAACTCAGGGAACAATAAAATTGTGTGAATAATTGTAAATAATATAATCTCATTTTCCCACTAGGAACACAAAAATTACAGCTTTGGTAAACTTCTTATTCATGAGGAAGTCAGAAGATTCACTTTTATGTTTAATGGCCCCCCAGACAGTTCAAGTACTTAGTAAACAGCAATTGTGCAGTTTCCCTTAAATATCCCTGAAGTGAAAGAAAACAAATGCAGGTGGAAAATCTACATCAACAGCTGTGGGCAATGCAAGGGGAGGGGGAGGGGAAAACAACATCAAAGACTGTAAAGCTGATAGAATGGTTACATTCCTACCACATCTCTTCATTTCCTATAGCAAATCAAAATATTTCTCCTCATTGTATTTGTGCCTTTATGCAGCATTGGGATGGCCAGTAAAACATCTTCATCCAGAAACCTGGTAACAACAGAGTACTGAGAGAGAGAGAGAAAGGCGGAGAGAAGCCAATCAGTGCTTTAGAAGCGGAGAGAAGAAAGTCTGTAAGGGGACAATGGGTGGGATTTCAGTGAAAAACACACACACACACACAAAAATAAAACCACACAAGTGCAAGGAAAAACATAAGCATTTATAGCAAATCACAAAGCTGCTTCTAAGATTCAGAATACATTCTTCCTCTTTACTGCATTTTACATTGTTGTCCAAATATCATGGTTTCTGATAGTATATGCCACAGCTTAAATAGCTAAATAGGAGTATTCTGTACCTCATGAAAGAATAAAAATATTCCTTCATTTCTTTTGTAAGTGTTTAATGACAAACTGTACTTACATTTCCTTTATGGAGTGGTATACAAAACCCATGAATGTGAATTATGTTAAGAATGCTTGCATTAAATTTCCTTCAATTTTGTCTCCTCTAGACCAAAGGAGAATTGTTGTGTTATGCTTTGAGAACTTATCCTTCTGTTAAGACAGTTAAAAAGAAAAAACAGTAATTACAGTGTCAGAAATATCTAAAAACACTGCTGAAACTGAGCTAGAACTGCCTATGGATAATTTGTATCTTCAGTTCACAGGCCTCATCACCTTTATCATTCTTTATAGCATAGTCCTTGAAACATAGGTAGGAACATAAGTCGTGTGTTGTAACTGTGTACAATACAAAAGAACAAACTCCTCACCTGATTTTCCTGGCTAATGACTACAGGGTAAATTTATGGAAATAATACAAAAAGCCAAATTGAGACTGGGTAAGTTTTACCTAGAGGAACCATATATTTAAACCTCCTCAAGCACAAAATTCAACCCAGATGCAGGATTCAAGTCTGGTCTCGGTAAACACATTACAGTGTACTTATTTTAGCTCTTTTAAACATTGCTGTGCATGCCTCATCACTGTGGTTTTAACACTGTAGAGATATCCAGCTCTTAGAGAGCAAGCAAACATTTCAGTTTGCTCCTAGAAAAGTCCTCAGAGAAGTATTCTTTTTACTGTTTTCTCCATCTTATACTGCAAGCTCAGAAAAGAATGGCTTGGTGTCGGTCTGGAGATTTTGTAAGTCTCTTTTGAACACTTTAGGTTGATCCAAGATCAAAATTCTCAGTAGAAGTAATCCTTTCATGCTAAAACCCACTCAGCATTGCTGCAAGCTTTGTGCCCAACAGAAGACTCATTCAGGCAGCGTTACCGCTGGGACTACTGAAAATTACTTTGCGAGGTAACTGTGGTGCAGGACGGGCTTGCCGTGCGATTTTGCTTGCAGCGTTTGAAGGAAATGCAGAAGTGCGGTTTACAGGGTCGGAGGCGCTGAAAGCGAGCGGCACAAAGCAGCACACCCTGCGGCAGTGACCGGCAGTAACCCCGCTCGGCCGGAGCAGCAAAAACCCGAACTGCCCGTGCCAGCGTTTGGGACGGGCGAGCTGCGGGCTGCGAGCAGCGAACACACACACACAAACACACACATACACACACACACACACAAACACACACATACACACACACACAGACAGAGACACACACACACACACACACACACACACACACAACCTCCCGGCCGCAAACAGGAGGAGGTGGTGGTGGTCGGGGGAGCCGAGCTGAGGAATACAACCAGTGACTCTGCCCCTGCTCGGGGGAGAGGCTGAGGGTCTTGGGGGGCGCTGGGGCAGCAGATGGGCTCGGGGTGCCGGCCGGGGGAGCGGGATAAGGGATGGAGGGGACTCGGGCAGGCTGACCGGCAGTAACCCCGGCGGCAGCACCGCTGCCAAGTGGGTGAGAGGTAACCGGGAGTCATCGCCCTCGGGAAGCGCTGTCCCGCCCCGCCCGGCCGGGCTGCGGCAGGAAACGCGGGGGGGAGGACACGGAGAGAGACGGGGGATGGGGCAGCTGCGGAACACGGGGTGCTGCTATGGAATTCACCCCGAATTCTGCTTGCCCCTCTCCCCTCCCCAAACGCCTCGCCCATGTTATGAACAAAACAGCCTGGCTGGGACACTTGGCTTGGGCTAAGTACTGACATTGAAATGTTAATTAGCTAATTGTTCCTGGGAATCACCTACCTCCCCCCACCCTCACTACCATTCTAGGACTGGGATGCAAAATGATCCAGTGGAATCATGGGAGGGGGTTTTGGAGATGAAAAACACCCCTAAATGGAAAAGATGGGCACAGTGGAGGGGGCTGAATGGGTGTGCTCATTAGGGAAAAGGGAACCCCATCCCTAGTCTGTGTTTAACCTGTCACCATAACCTACAGAGGACGAGACTGGACTGGGATGTGGGAAGCAGGAGTAAAGCACTCACACACCTCCTGGTAACACCAGGAGGGAAGGAGAGGGATAACTGCTGCTGGACTTCGGCAGCAGGCTCTGCACATCCCCCCACCCTGCGGCCACCAGAGTGCCAGGAGGAAAGGAGAGAGGACGGTCTGCTGGGACTTCAGATATGGACTGCACACCTCTTCACCTCCAGCTACCAGCGTGCCATGGAGACTCCAGGGACAGACTCTGCGCGCCTGCTCACCCTTCGGCTACCGGAGAAGCTACAACAGCGGGGGCGAGCTCCTCGTTGAGCCCCCTGCCGAGCTGACTTTTTAATAAAGAGCTGACTAATAGTAAAGGCATAGACCCTGTTCAGTTCAGCCCATAGGAAAAAAAAAAATATAAAAGTGGTTGTTGCGTGCGGTAGCTGTGGAGAAGGAGATGGGCGCTCCGGAGCTCCGCTCCTGTCCTTTCCTGCCCCCAGCCGTCTCCTAGCTGCTGGGTTGGGGGCGAGGGGTGCACAGTGAGCCCCCGGACTAAAGGAAGCACTGCTCTGCTTCCACCGATCTGCCACCAGGACCCCCTCTGCGGAGACCTGCCGCTGGTCCGGGCTGCACGAGTGTCGGGTGCTGCCACGTCCCTGTCGGACACAAGTCATGATTCGGTCACATCAGCCGCTCAAACCCAAACCCAGACCCAGCCCCAGCCTCCGGGAGCCTGCGCCGAGCCTGGCACCAGCTGCGGCTGCCTTTCCTTTATGAGCCACCCTGCGCAGACCTTTATTACTAGCAGTAAGGTTGTATTTAGTAACGTTAGTAAATCATTGGTATTTGAACAGATTTTCATCTCTGAGGTGACAGAGACAAGACAAACGGCGTCTCTTTAGACTTACTTTTTAGTTGTTTATGATCTCCCTTAAGGAGCTTTGGGTAATTCATGCTGCTGCTAACCCAGACAGGCTCTGACCTCCATGTTAGTTTCCAGCATGTGAAAAAGTCATCACCTCTCCTATACATATAATAGTGTGCATATGTATAATTATGTGTATAATCAGCATCTTAGGTGCTAGACTTCTTAGTCCTAAGTATCTTCCCGGTGGTTAGGGACCAAAAACCATTCTGGGGAGAGGGGTGCCCTGGGCCAGCTGCGGTGCTGGGCAGGGCCAGCCAGCAGAGCTGTGACTGGGGCGATGCAGCATCCTGCCCGGGGCAGGACCCGAGCGCTCCAGCTGGGCAGCTGCCTGTTCTGTAAACAGCCACAACTTGAAATCCCACAGGGACGCTAATAAATCTCCAGCTTTTTTTGCTCTCTTTCTTCAAACACCGCTGTAGGGGGCACTTGATTTGTAAAATATTAGAAGGAGAGTGGCTACTGACAATGGTGGCGTGGCACAGGTGCTGTAATAGAGACAGGCTTGCAGCATCACACAGTCTGTTTTCATCTCCTCTCCCTCCTCTGGAATTTAATTCCTACTAAGTGTGAATAACTTACTGAGCTATTTCAAGCTTCAAATGGTACTACAGTTTGCAGACCACAAATGGCACTGGTGTTTAATAGTTTTTGAGCTTTGGGTATATCAAGAGACAGGAGATAGTAATTATTATACCCAAACAAAAACACAGTGCCAAGAATTCTGCAGGTGCTTTACAGCTGTACATAAAGCTATGTGAGTGAAAATTTCGGTGGATTTATTCTACATCACCACTTCTGCCTTTTGTAAACACAACATATAAGATATTTTTTGGCAGATTTCATCTGGAAATATGTATTTGGCTGCATATTAGGCCTTTGCCTGATTTAACTATGTGTCTTAAACTGAGTAGGTATGGTGACAGTAACAATATGTAGAAAACATCCTGCCATTACCCAATAGAGTAGGTTTCTAAATCTGTGTATTAATTACATCTATGTGAATTCCTTCCATCTTCTGCTTTCAGTGCAGACAGATCGTCTACTTATTTCAAAGGCTGACATGACTGTGTTTCTTCTATAATGAAAATTCACTGTGCACTTGGCTTTTTTTCATTCCTGGGTCTACTAGTCTTCTTTGCAGATGCCTCAGAAACAATTGTTCCTGGTACTATGCCAGTCCTAAGGAAGATAAATGTGTTTAACCTCACAGACCAAAGTGCTCTCCTGCAACCTGAACATGCTGAAACAAAACACTGCTGCTGCGGAGGACAACACAGGGGGTTGCAAGTATATTTTAGGAGATGAGGAAAAACAAAGTTGGTATGAACCTTCAAATTGTTCAGGAAAGAATATTATTTAAAAACCCATCATGTTTTTGCAGGCATTTGGACAATGACATTCCTAAAAGCATACCAGTTCTGTCTTACAGCACCCTCAGAAGTGCTAGATACCTCACAGAACAATCTGAAGGTAACTTCTGGATTGAAATGTTTACAATCCATTTTCCCTAAACTCAAGCAGGTGGTGTTAAATTGGGTCCAAAATGGTAAACAGCAGACATTTTAGGATTTTATTTCAGAATGCTGGTACAGAATTCAGTTTACAGAAAACTTTTCCAAGTGTTCACCTTGCTTTGCTTTCTGAATATGTGGTTAAATTTTTACCAAAGCCAGTAAGAGAGGAGTTGATCTCGCCCAATTTACTCCTGAAAATCTCAGTTATTAGGAAGCTGAATACCAGTAAAGTTGCAATCTAACTTTACTGTTAGGACCTGTTATCCCTGTTACACAGCAAAAGCTTGGCCTGACCTCTCCCATTAAAATTAGACCCTCCATTAAGTATGTTTAGTTAAAGCACAGCTTTGTTTGCATGACCTTAAGATGGATCATGCCTCACTGCAGCTACTTAAGTGTCACGCTGCTGGTTTTGCCTTCTGTCAAATTTACTTTTTTTCTGCTGTGGCTTTTCCCACTGTTTTGACTTCTGGAAGGCCACTGGGACATAAGGATGATCTACTCACATGCCGTCCCTTTCTGTTGATAACTGAGTTAGGTAGCCACAGAAGAATATTTGGAAAAGCATGAGAAAGGAAGGTAAGCATGAAAAAAGAGTCACAGAATGGAAATAAAATATATCTGGCAACTTAGAAGTGCTAGATTATAGGCCTAGATCCTCATGCCCTGTTGAGCTCTGCTCATGGGAAGAGAGGGTGCAGCTCTTTCCATATCCTCCCAGCCATGCAGCTACCTAATGCTCAGTGGGCACTGAGCTGCATGGGAAATCTGGCAGTTTCATTTCTCTGGAGCTTTTTAGCGCTGAGCTGTTAAAAAAAAATCTGTCCTACATAATGTAAATGTATTCAGCAACACAGCACATTATTCTTGATGAAGTCATATGGATACTAGGCTGAAAATTTGCCTCTAATTTGCTCCGAGTATACTGCCTGCTTTCAAACATAAGGTGAATGACTTATTGTAACCCCAGATTGGTTTCAACACCAAGTGATTAAGCCGTGACATGGAGACAAAGTAAATTAAGGAAGTGGTTTCACAGAACAGGCTGACACATGACAGACACAAAACTAATTTTGTAGCAAAAGAGGGGTGAGTCATGCATCTGCTACATGCGCTTTGGTTAAATTCTTGCAGATCTGTATCTCTTGCACACAAGAAAACATGAGGAAAGGGGCTAAGGTTTCACATCATGCTTGTGTATAACAGTACTAGTGTAGCAATATCTACTTTCTCCTCATTGAACTAGCAGATTAAACTGAACATCTGTCTTACTTTAGGAGAGCTATAACTTTCACCTCTGCTGCTGCTTTCTCACCCCAGCTCCCTTTTGTTTAGAGAGCTGTATCTCCAAAATCATGACAAGTTTGCAGTGGCTCAGCAGGCCAACACTTTTCTTTAATGGTCATCTGTCATATCCCAGAATTTACATGGATTCCTTATCTTTTATAATTTCAAAAAATGAGATCCAGATTCCAAAAACACACCCTGGTCAGCTCAGGGGAGCAGATTCACCACCACTAGTTGACAGATTTAACCCATATCCCTAGTGAACTGCTGGTGAAGGAAGAAAGATAGGTAGAGGTAGTTCCATTCTGGAGAGATGCAACACTGTCATCTTGTTGTTTGTTATGAATAGATGAAGTCTGACTGATACAAATAGGTGGAGTCTGGTGAGAACATGCACTTCATATTCCTGAGTCTACCCACAGTCTGTGCTTGCTGAGACATCATCTCATCTCAGGTCAGTTCAGTATAGAAAGGGATTATGATACCCACTGACTAAATATGTCTTGGAGGCATCAGCTTTTTTTTTTTTTTTTTTTTTTTTTTTTTTTCAACATACCATGTTCTTCGTACTGCAGCTACATGGGCATATACCATGATGCTTTAGATTGGAATGCACATGACCAAACTAAAGCAGATAACACTGTTAAGTAAAATGCCTCTATTGCCTTGGCTTTGCTTCTTCCAGATGCCTGCTCACTTTAGCATTACTCAGGAAACAAGTCAAGGAAGCATGTCTCTACCTTTTCCCTGAAGTATTTGTACCATAATTGCAGCTGCTCTGTTAGATTATTTTCATTTTATACCCAAAGGTCCTGTCAGACAGTCACAAAAAGTGTTCTATAAAGGATCACTGCACTCTGAGAATTCTGCAGTTCCCTGACCTTCACATACCTGCTGCACTAGAAGCAGCTGTACATCTCACTGATCTAGCTTGCAAGTACCCACTCTGCTGCAACCACTCTTCGCATTTTACGTGTCTGATCTTTCCAAGTTCTTCCCCAAAGACTGAGATCCCATTTGCACTGAGAGCACTTGCTTTTACTGGATGGACTTAGCCTTTCCTCATCCTTCCTTAGCAAAACCCCCGGGTACTAGCTGCTTGTAAATAGATTGACATTGAACTTCTGCTGGTTCTAGCAATAGCCATTGTTGGCAGGCTGTTGTTGCACAAGGCACACACTGCTCTCATGCACACTTAGGTTATTTCTCTTTCTTAATTCAGCTATATTCTGTTCTTACATATCCTCTGCTGTTCTGCTGTTAAAGAACTTCCTCCGTAGCTTCATTCTGCTGGGCAAGAAAGCAGCATGCTGCATTTGTGTAATATCTCTGAACTGAAGTAACCCCTGTGGAGAACTCTTTCATTATTGTGAGTGCTGGAAGAGACCACACAGCAGAACCGTATCTTCCCACCCCGAGTAACAAAAAAAAAAAAAAAAAAAAAAAAAAGGGAAATGCAAAATCCTGTTTTCAGCATTAAATGGCAAGAAAAAGGCATTTGATTTGCAAGGTAATACATGCTAGAGGGGGAAAGGGACAGCTACATTCTGAAAAAATGGTGGCATCATTTGGTAACAAATGATCTAGTTGTTAGATACAAATGTAAGGAATTTTCCAGGGATGGAAGAGCCAAATTTTAAAAGCTATTTACAGTGTTATGGAAAATCTCCTAAAGAGCTTATCAGCCTCTTCAGACTCCTAAGCACTCTGTACTTCCCCTCAAAGGCACATATGTTCCTCCAGCCTGGATATGGAGATACTCTGGCAAATGTGTTCCTGTAGTTCTCCCCAGTGTACTAGCTCATGTATCAGCATTGATGCTCATCTTAAGAGTGCTCTCAGCAAATTTTTACAAGAGTTTTGCAGTGAGTGAGGACCAACAGGGCTTTACTGACAAAACAGCTTGTAGGTTTTTATTTGCCTATAAAGGCTGTGAGTGTCTTAAAGGCTCTCCTCTACAATGAAATCCAAAACTGGTTTAAGAGCCCAAGGCTTTTGAAGTGCCTCCTTTGCAATAGCAACAAACCAGGTAGGAACAGAAGGGCTTTCAAATATGAATGTTCATGTAATGTCACCTCAGGCAGAATTTTAGCCTTAAATTTACTGACAGTGTTTTCTAATAGCAATCCCAATGAAGGCAGAGACCTACCAAATCAAATTAACAGCTGTTTCCTTTTGAGTTTTTCCTCACTGTGTGATTTTGCAAACAAACTAGAAGGACAGCCTTTTGAAAACTAAACAGGATTTGTGGAGAGAACTGTTTAGAGAAAGCTCAGTTGCTTTGCTGGGCAGAGTGATTCCACAGACTGAAGGCACCCAGCAGCCAGCTGCATGATTCTTGTTTAGGAATGAGAAGCTGTTTTCTTCAAGAAGTTCAAGAGTGCAACAGTCACAGGCATTGCCTTAATTATTTTGAGATTGAGGCTAAACTTTAGTTCAAAGACTCTGAACTCACAGTGCAAAGAGAAGCCGAATTCAAGCAACCATGGCACACTGTCTCCAGAGGAGGATGAGACTGGTTTTACCTGCTAGATTTATATGTGCCATCCCACAGTCATTTGACCTATATCCTTGCCCTCATCTCAGCCAAACACTCTCCTTCAAGTTCCAAACCCCCTTGCTTTTAATGGAGCAAGGACAATACAGAGCAGTCCAAACATCTGAGTGCTCCCCTGAGTGCCTTTACACACTGGTGAATGGTGGAAAGGGCAAAAAGCTTTGCCTGTCAACCAAGGGTTGATGGAATGCTGTTGCAATTTGGCTATGAAGGAGTCCCCTGTACCCTTCAGCTGCATAGGTACATCTGGCCATTGTTGCTGGGTTTTATAATTAAATAAGCATTTGAATCACTGGTAGAGAATCAGAAGGTTGGAACAGGGAGAACAGTGCAAACATCTCTTACACTGTTGCAGTCAAAGATGAGTAGTTAGTCTCTTTATTCTGAACGAAGCAAATTTATTCAAAACCCGAGTAACTGCTAACAAAGATAAGGGAAGGTTTGGCCTTTGCTACAGTCCCTCGATACTTTTCTATTTCATGTATATGCATTATGGGATTACACCATGCACTAAAACCTTCCTTTCTCCAACATAACCCTTCACAGCTGCCAGCATAGAAGCGTGCCAAAACAGGGCCAGGGCCTCTAGCTACATATCAAGGTGGGCAGAAAAAGAGCCACTTAACCATAAACTCCAGAGCTGCCTTGAGCAACAAGTTCCCATGGATTTGTGCTTTTTCTCTCTTCTTTTCCACCATATGCTTGGCTTGTTTCACAAGTCTCAAGCACATAAATAGGTTTGCCGAACACGCAGATATAATTCTTTGAATGTCCACAAATACTAAATAAAAATAATAGATTATAATAATTCCTTCTCCTGAATAAATGAGTCAGTCCCTTAAAGCAAATTCCTATCACTATTCATGTCTGGTTGCATTTATCTAAATATAATATCTGCAGCACTTACCATGTGCACATCATTATTCAGGGAGTTTTATTTTAAAAAAGTTCCATCTATTAGTGTCAGCCTCATCGAGCTGATGTATATCTATCATGGCTCGTTAATCACACATTAAAGACATGTGGGTGCGGTCAACTTTAGTCCTGGAGCAGGTTCTACTTCAGCAGGTTTGAATGTCACCTCCCGTTGGGATCATTTATTTCCAGAGGAAAGTAACACCTTAGGCTTTTCAGGAAGTTTCATATCTTTCACATTTTGCCCTTCACTTCATCTAAGTTTCAGTCATCCTTCCTCTTCCTGTTACAAACGCGCTTCCCCTGAAGTCACGGTTCACGGCATCAGCCAGAGGGAGCACTAGAGAACAACTCGTGATGTTTTTGGCAGCCCAACAGCGTCGCTTCTGTGAAAAATAATAGGCTCCTGAGCTGAGCTTCTGCACGTTTTCTGTCCTTAGCCCTCAGAGGTAATTGCCATCTTTCAAAGTTTTATTCAGAGTCTCCAGAATACTTGGGGGTGGTGTTGAGGTGTGTGAGGGTGACGGAGTGTGTGGCATGAATGCCATGGACTAGTTTTACAAATAATTAATATTTGCATATTTGTTAGGGTCACACATCCTATTGGAGAACTTCTGCAATTAAGCAACAAGAACACGTGTCTCAGAGCTTAAACTACTTGAAACCTGATTTTTGACTAGCACAGATTTGTGCTCATTTTTGAAAAACAGATTCCTGATTTTATACACATATAGGGCATTAAAGTAAGTTTATCCTCATCTATCAGGAGTAAACAGGCCTACTAATATTCTGTAAGAACAATTTAGACTACTTGTATGATCCAGCTTTTAATTTTCTATTGTGAGAAATAAATATTAGATTTTGCAAGTACTTACACTATGAAAATCTAACTGGGAGACTGTTTCTGGGAAGTTTTGCAAAAAAGGCTGTGGATGTGTCAAAAATTAGGACCATAAAAGTACGTTTCTGCAGTTCTTCTTTATCCTGGCTATTAATTAATTTCTGGTGTTTCAGGAGAAAATATTTAGGAATGTGGGGGCTCTCTCGGGTAGGTCAAAATATAGAGCACAAAACTGCACGTCTCCAGAGCCCAAAGGCTCCATGGATATCACTTCAGTGCCTTATCTTTGCTCACACATGTGTTTGCTATCCAACCTGTCTCCTCTAACGGGACTGGCCTTGTCTTATTATTCTATACAGCAGCTAGCACAAGGAGGGTTTTATTTAATGGGCTTCTCTCTACAGGCCATCTTTAGTGGGCCTATATACAGAGAATATATGTAATCATACTGACATTTATTTACAAGTTCTGTAGGAAGAGTTTTATTATTGCTTTTGATCAGTGCCAGACAGAAAATACTAGAGAGACTAACTTCATCTAGATGTTCCACAGAAACAGATGCCATTAAGATAAGAATTTAAAGCCTCTCAGTATTACTAGTAACCCTAAATAATAAAAGAAACAGTGGTACTCAGTCTTTTTCTAGGTGTGTAAAACATTTTATGAAAAAATTTATAAACTGAATATTTAGGATGAAGACATTTTCATTTTGGGGGCTGTTTCTCATTTAGAGTTTTAGCCACAAAAATGATGAATTAAAATCAAAATACTAAATCCCTGCACAGTGCTTCAAAAATGCATGCACATAGTACTTGGAAACATAGTACTTGGAAAAGAGAATTCAGAATTTACTGGCAACTAAATGGAGAACTGAGGAAACTCTGAGAGATAGAGCCAGTACCAAAGAGAAGTATACAGGTACCTTATCACTCTCTACAACTTCCTGAAAGTTGGTTATAGTCAGGTGAGGGTTGGTCTCTTTCTCCAGGCAGAAACTGACAGAACCAGAGATCACAGTATCGAGCTGTGCCTGGGGAAATTTAGGTTGGATGTTAGGAAAAAGCTTTTTACTGAAAGAGTGATAAAGTGCTGAATTTATCTCCCCAGGGAGGTGGTAGAGTCACCATCCTGGACAGTAAGAAAAAGATTGGATGTAGCACTTGGTGACATGGTTTAATTGAGGTGGAGTTAGGGCTTGGGTGGGACTTGATGATCTTAAAGGTCTCTTCCAATCTAGTGATTCTGTGATTTGTACCTTATGTGCTCCAGGGAGTCTTCCTTCATAATGCTTTATAGGAAAAAAAGCTGTAGTGGGAATCAGGAAGAGTCATGTGAAAGGTTATTGTGATAACCTTGTGATTGAGCATATGTAAAATTACCTCCTTTGTTGTCACAGCAAGCAATTCAAAGTTGCATTTGTCAGCCAACAAGAGATTAAAGATCTTCTTCCTGTATCTAAGGAGTTTATTCTGGGATTCCAGGAGAGCACAGGGAGCCTCAACATTCCTTGCCACAAAGTTGAGGTTACCAGGAGGTGACTGCAGGCACAAATGTGTGAAATTCTGTTAAGGACCCATGCCTAACCCATGCCACCCTCAAAATCTTACATGAAAAAAGTAAATATGCCTTATATATAAAGATTTATCAATAGTATAAATGAAATCTTAATAGGCTAATTAAAAAATATTATCAATCCATGACTAATTATTGCCATAAAAAAAGAAAAATAAGAATACAATAATAATACAATAATGAGAAATTTCTCCTTAATAATTTAGTTTAAAATGTTGAACATAATTTTCTTGCTTTCTATCCTTTTCCCTGGTGTTACACTTGCTCTCCATTGCTCCTCTGGGTCCTAAAGTAGGTGGTTTCCACTTAGCTGGAGGAAAACAGAGGGAATAAATTATCAGTATTCAAATTCCTTTTGTTTTCTCTTTCCTAATCTCCTTCCTTTTTTTTTTCCCCCATATAACATGTTTTATAGAATACTTTCACACCTTACAGCCTGTTACTGCTCTATATGGCATCACTGCAGGTAAAGTTGTATCTTGCTTTGCCCAGATCAACTATCTCATACTGCTACCCACAGTGAAACCCAGAAAAGAAAATTCAATGTAATACTGATGAATTATGACAACAAAATCACTAGAAATCCATACTGACACCATAAATACCAGGAAATTCTACAGTAATTTTAGTGCAGGATTCCATGCAGATGAAGAGGGATTGACATATAAATTCACAGAATCTCCTGCGTTGGAGGGGACCTACAAGGATCATGAAGTCCAACTTCTGGTCCTGCACAGGACACCCCAAGGGTCACGCCATGTGCCTGACAGGGTTGTCCAAATGCTTCTTGAACTCCATCAGGCTTGGAGCTGTGACCACTTCCCTGAGGAGCCTGTTCCAGTGCCCAAACACCTCTGGATCAAGAACATTTTCCTGATAGACAACCCAAGGCTCTCCTTACACAGTTTCATGCTATACTCAACCCCAAACTTTAACTGTATGAACACCCAGCACATGAGCACTTTGTCATGCTGCTCTGCAGAATTTCTGAAACAACAATATAGGCTCATGAGATTTTTACAGCTTCTTTAGGAAAAAGAGAAAATACAAAAATACCACAACCATAAAATATTAAGCATCTTCCATAATGGTGATTTATTTTCAATATTCCTACATTAATTACTGTGCATGGCATGATGTATTATGTGAAGTTCTAAACTGGAGGTGGTTCTTTTGAACCATAAAATGGAATCATATGAAGAAAACATGTTACATTATTTTCCTTTTAAGCCTTGTTGTTTACCTGTTAGTCCTATAATGACTTTTATTCCTTAATTTACAATCTAAGGAGATTTTGTGCTGTGTCTGAAAAGCAAACATTTATTCTGAACATATGCCAAAATTTTAGCACCTGTCTTCTGTTTGGCATAGATCAATGCAAACACTGCCTTATATTTTGGATTTAATACCGCCTATCAACTATGCCACTTCTTCAGTTTTAGAAGTACTGCATATTCAAACTGCTTCTATAACTCTAAACTGAAAATTAGTATTGAATAAAATTGTAAAATATAGTAAACTCACAGTCTTATAAAAATAGTATTATGAGGAGAGAATAAAGAATTTATCCACAAAAAAAAAAACAAAAAAAAACCCAAAAAAAACAAGCAAAAAAAAAAAAACCAAAAAAAACCCAAACAAACCTGAGATTTTTATAACAAAAGCAGGAGCTAATATATTGGAAGAGAAATTTTTTGTTTTAATTCTATATTTTCACCATTGCATTGTTTGACCAGCTCTATTACAAGACAATTATATAATAACAGAAAAAAACAATTATTTTTGGTCACTCAATTTATTCATTTGACTGAGAATAATAGGATCAGATGAATATTCACTTTATATCTACATGTCAAATGTAAGTAATTTTTCAAGTCATCCATGAGATTATGGTGGTTACTGAATAAAAAAAATAAATAATAATCTTCCCTCTGAAGACATACTATTACTGGGTCTTCTTACTCTTTTACAATTAAATACAAGTTCTTACCCTGTCTCAAACTATTCACAGGGATGAGTCTGTCTTGAGAGAGTCATTTTCGTAAAGCCTGTAAGTCTAATAATTTCCATACATGCCATTCTAAAAGGTGAGTTGATTCTACTGTGATTACTTGATTAGAAGGAAAGAACTTGGGTCCCCTCTACCCACAAAGTTTTTAAGTGAGGGGTGGCCCACCTACGCCCTTGAACAATCTGTGCATTCTAAGTGCAGTTCTTGCACAACAGATAGGAATATATTGCACAGGTGAGGGCTGCTGTGGATCCAGGCCCACACACAATGCATGAAATGAGCCAAGAAGTGTTTCACTGAGTTTGGAATAGCCTTGAGGTCCATGGCTAATCCATACTAACTCCACCTATAATGGCCTAATCAGCTGCTGGAGATCAGTATTATCATCTGCCTGTGAACAGCCCTGGAAAACTCTGCCTCTTTCATGCTCCATGGTTGGTCCCTTCTATTTCTTCTATTTCTCCACCACATGAAAGCTGTTATGTGTCTCATGTAGCCAGGAGGCTGGGTACCTTCTGCATTCAGCTTATATTAATGTGAATAACTGTAATATTTTTGTATTACAAAAAATCTCCTGTAAAAGTCCATTCATCTAGTAACCATTCCCTTATTTCCTCTTTCTGGAAAGATATCTGGTATAATTCTCTGCTAGTACTGATCTAGGCTGACTTGCTCATCTCCCTAGCCAGTTCCTTTTCTTGATGTCTCTGTTAAATAAATGTAAATTTATGTAATCCTTTGGGGCTTAGATTTGTTTTGGTCTTATGCAGAGTTTTTTCCTTTGATTGGTTGGTTTCATTGTTTGATTTTTATTTCTGGGATTTTTTTTCACCAAAATAGAAAACTAATTTGATCTAATAGAAGACATAAGTGAAATTTTGCAGGTAGCTCATTCTGTTCAAAAGCCAGTCTGGATAAGAAAACTTCAGGTCTGCCATATATACTCTTTCAGTCATATCCAAGAAGGTTTTGCATGTTCAAAACAGCTGTACATGCACCTAATGCTGCCTAAGGCATGCAACATACCATTTCAGTGGCATGTAAGAAAATACTAAAATACTATGCTGCCAGGTTTGGAAAAACACTGACAGCTATAGGAAGCAGTGTCTGCCTTATGCCCACAGGGTGCTGCAGCAGTGCAGTGTGGATATAACCCTCTGGTCTAGAATCCTCAGCAACTGTGAGCATAACTCCATATCACTTGAACTGAAGGCCAGGAACTGGATGCAGGAGGTACAGCCATTATCAACTCTTGCCATTACCAACTGGGAAACTTACCACTTCATCAAGCTCATTTTAGTACTGGATTTTACCAGTAACCTCAAAAGTTTTTGTAATAAAGTCAGTGGAACACTGAGCTATGTGTTGTGCTGTAGAATCTGCTTGAAGAGGAAATGGAAGTCTCAGAGCTTGAGCGGTATCCTGGATAAAAAAAGAGTTTACCCCAATTCTATGCAGGAAAAAAGGGAACTTGATCTCTCATTTTACTCTGGGGCTTGTTTGCTGAAGCAAATTGCAAGCAGTAAGGCTCAAAGCACATCTCTCAATAACAGCTTTCTTTGGATATTGTATTTATTATACAATATATATTACACTGCATTTATTAAGGTGGTTCATACCGAGATGAAATTGCAGCTGCTACTGTCGAGGTTTTGATGTCTGTAGTCTCTGAGTTCTGGTAGCTTTAGCTTTAGTGAGGAATGACCTAGTGTATTTGTCTGGTCAGAATATGGTTTATTCCAGTGACAAGTAAATAAAGTGTAACTCTCAGTTTGCCGCTGTGCCAGCCGGTTCAGATCAGAATTTTGAAGACCTCCAGTTCTGTGTGTTAACAGAGGCACACAAGGATGGTTGCACCAGTCAGATCAGAGCTCCACCTCACTCAGTGTCTGGAGGACAGTAGCAGGCCCAAGGTTAAATGTAAAATGAGGGCAAGCATACAGTTTATTCCCAGCAATAAACTCTCAGAATCCAATGACGACAACTCAGAGATGTAAGGGTCTCTATAAGATTAGGGGGAAAAATAAAGAGAAAAGAAGGTTTTGAGGTAATGCTCTAAAACTAGAAGATCCTCACTAGTTTGATGGCTGAATTTGAAATCTACTTAGGCCTGTACTACTGACAGCAGACACTGCATTAATAATTCCTACCAACATATGGCTCCTACAAAAGGAAGTAGGGCTTTTGTGGGGATTTATGGACTACACCTGTAACATTAAGGAGAATAAGCTGGCCCTGGAGTTATAGAAAATGTTAAAAAAATTCATATTTACATGAAAACTTCATATTTACATGAAGATGAAAGAGTATGTCAGATCTGGTTTGAAATAAACACCTTAACTGTATTTAAAAAGTCTTTATCAGCTCTTTGATAATGTATTTGCAGAGTGCAAGGAAGGTTTATTTATGGCAGCCTTCCAGGACTTGAGTTCATGTGTTGACCTGCAGTAAGGTGTGTGAAGTAGGTCTGAATGAAAGAGTCAGTGCAGAAAAACAGACCCTACTCTGAGGTACAGGGTTTTTCCCTGGGAAATGGAGAACATATTATATTGTCTATATCAGATCCATTTCCACCCAAGCATCAAAGAAAAAGAAATTGCAATCTCTCTGTGATTTAGTTTTACTTTTCTAAAGGATGATTAATGAAGTAGTTATTAACAATACCAGCACAGATATACTCAGCAAGACTGTAGTTAATCATGTGCACATTACCAGTAGTTTTGGTTTTTGTGATTTTTTTATTTTATGTGGTTCACGGGTCTCTAAAGCTTTCTCTATCAAAAGAGCTGTAAATATCTTCAGAAAAAAAAGTATGAGTGAAAACTGATACTCACAAGAATCCTATTCTCCCTTTGATAACTGCATGTAATCTAGATCTCCTACAGTGTTCTTCATCCACATCTCAAAGTGTTTTATAAAAAAAACTGTAAACATTGCCTTAATTTCATAAAAAGAGGCTTGACCATGGAAGGAAGTGTTCAAGGTCACACTGAAAGTATTGGTAGAGATAGAAATTAGACATCTCTCTTCTAAGACAGGGAAAGCAAGTAGTAAACTTTTTATTTATTGATCATACCAGGATCATTAACTGAGGAAATAATCACACTGGTTCAATCCAAACCAAAAGACATGTTGGTAAGTTAGGAAATTCATGTTGAAATGCAAAGTACAAGTTCCAACATTCGCTGTTGTTTTTGTATTTCCTCAAACTCAGCCAAGATTTTGGAACTCTTTTTCACTTTCTGCTTGATGACCACAACTAATTTTGCCAGTACTAGGTGAGTGCTCCAGTTCAGAGTGTTACCTGGCCACAAATATCCCCAACACAGTACAAGCATAACATCACAGAGGCAAATGCTAAAGGAGAAACCTGAATTCTCTCTCTTACAAAGGACAACCAGTAAAAATTACTAGATATTATAATACTTTGATTAAAAGAGAAAATGGACTAGATCTTCCATATGAGCAAGTTTTCTGGAAAGAGCAGAAGAACAATAAATGTGGCAGAAAAGCACAATGCATTCAAAGAAGTTGTCTACAGAAACTGTACTATTGTACTACTGTCTACTGAAAACTACTACTACAAAAGATGTGAGATTTTAACAACAATACAACTGTGTCAAATACTAACTTCTAGATATAGCTACAAATATGAGACATACCAGACAATGTTCATTAATTCAGTAACTTGTCTCAGACTAGCCAAAAACATGGGTTTAGGAAAAAAAAATACCAAAACGGGCATTTGTAGAATTTTTTTTGTGGATATAATACTGTCTTTCAGTGTTTTGGGGTTTAATAATTAACAATGGATTTCAATTAATTAATTTAATTATATTTAAACAAATTGCTGTCAGCATTCAGGGGTGATGCAGCGTGACCATTTTGTGACATGTGAACACACTACACTGCCAAATCTTCATACTGTTGTCCCAAATATGAGTTCTTTCACATGGTGCACTAGAAGCTGACCCACACACAGAGTCAAAATATTTATTTCATCTCTGTGCAGAGAGGAATGCTGGGTGGTAAATCAAAAAAGCTGGCACATCTTCTCTTTTATATGCTTCAAGCAGTGAAACACTGGCATTTCCCACATACATACCAACCTGAAACCACAGTCAATAATCTTTCACTCTCTCATCCCTGCTCAGAGGTACGCTGCACATGTGTTTTACTGCATGTGCTCTGAAAGGAAGATGCTTAAGTGAGTAAGAGGCAGGTGGGTATTATGTATTTTGTGACTAAGGCTAATGCAATGTTCCCTTCTTTAGCTTTGTTGAATGATTTCCAGAGTCTTCTTGTTCTTGTTTCTCAGGTCATGGCTCTTGGTTCCTGAAGGTTTGGTTATTCCCTCATTTTTCATAAGCTTCTTTATTTACCCTGTACTGTGCTTCAGTGAATTGCTTAGCCTTTCATGGCACCTTAGTTCAACAAAAGAGAGAAGGGCTTACACTGCTATAATTCCATGTAAAACTGGACCTGGTGCTACCACACACCTTTACAAAGAAAGGTATCACCCATATTGTTGATAAAGTTTTAAAGCTTGGCCTTGCCAGGTTGTCCTCATTTTCAAAACAACCCACAACACAATGCTCCCTTGTGACCTATGTTTTGAGTAACACATGAATGACACTGAAAGAGAATTGTCCTGTGGGTTGTTGGAAGCTACTGCTCTGTGCCTACAGCTCTGTGCTGTGAACACCCCCTCTCCCCTAGCCTTGTTCCAACATAAGACAGCTGCCATCTTCTCAGCTAAACCGGGAGGAAATTATCACTACACTTTGATATGAATGCTGCCTTAATAATCTCTGGTGTTAAATCCATTTCCTTACAATGAAACTTTCCAACAAAAAGCCGAAACGCTTAAAGGGACAAATACTTATCAGATCAGTAATTCAGTTTCAAACTTTCAACAGTCTGTCTTTTGACAGGGGAAACACTATCCACAATGGCAAGGACACTCACCGGTCTTGGGCTATGCAAATGTTGGAAGAAAAGATTAGTTTATCTTCTGTACTCCTAGTTTAATCCAGGATGTGGCTGATACCAACTCACATTGAATTTACAAAATGCAGAAGCAAAGGGTGAGCAAGCCCAGTTGCCATGCTTTTGACCTCTTTCTTATACATCAGTTATGAGATGACTGACCACATTTTCAAACCTTTTAAATGTCTTTGAATGCTTGGGTTTGGGGTTCTTTTAAACTATTATTATAATTTTTAAGTGTAAGACATTTTAACTAGCAAACATTTTTGAACAAATTGTTCATATTCCTAACTTGGCAAATTTGGACAGTGCTTTATTGGCAGAGAGGAGCTTGGGCCCAAAAACTGTATTTAAAAACACTGAAGGTTGCATAAACCCATCTGATTTATGTATTCATATATCAAGACATAAATACACTAAAAAGATAAAGTCCTTTTTTAAGACTCTCTATATAGGACAAGTTTCCAGAGCTGATGAATACATGTAGCTGTCATTAGCCTCCTTTGGAAACATACATACTCCCATTAGAAATCAGGCTGCTTTTGTTAACTTTTTCAGCTTCAGGTCCTGGGCACTACAATTTTACCCATTCTTCTATATATATCCTGTACACACAGTGCTAAAGCTAAGAAAAGGGAAAAAATAAAATTGTTAAGTTATCACTGCAAGGCTTTTTAAAAACTAATTTAAAAATTAAAATATTTTCTAATTGGTCATCGAGTCCATTTCCCTTTCTTCATCTTTGGTAAAGTTGTCAATTCTTAATTTTCCAGTAAAACACAAAAAGTTAGCCTACTATTCTCAGGAAGAACTTAAGGTGAGAGAACTGAAATTTTGAACAACATATTTATTATAATGAAGGGGCTTTTCGGACTGAAAGGGTAGGAAAACACCAGAAAAAGGAATCTCTTTTGTTGGTTAATTACTTTGCTGTAAACAGTATGACTCGGGGCATGAGCCACAATAGAAGCAGACAGTGCTATGTCCCAGTTGGCTACTGGGCCAATCTTTCAGTGCCTAGGAAAGGATGGAGCTTTCAACCTGTGAGAGTTGCTGGTTTTACCAATGTCATATTTGGAGAATGACAGCACTGTCTGTAACTGTTTCAGCTTTTGCAATATTCTCTTCTCACAAATAAAGTGACCAAGAGTGATATTTGTTTCTTGCCTGCTTGCTGATCAATAAGCAGGTCTGGGACAGCCTCTCTTTGCACATAAGCATCCACTTGCCATTGAATGATTTACATTCAAAAACCAGTGTTAAGGGCTCTGTGTTGACTTGCAGGACATACATGTTGTGAAGGCTTTGTTTAAAATACATGTGGGGCTTTCCCCATTTGTGCGTGAGAGTTGGGGTTTGTGTGGTCAGAACTGCGTATCTGTGATGGTTCCTGCTTACAGTGGTTAAATAGGACAACCGTCTGTTTGGGATTGGCTGTGGCCATATTCTCATTATTGCCAATACTACAAGCCATAAACACAAAATAGACTGCAGTCTTGAAGCAGTTTGGACATACAAACCAACAGGGAAATCCAGGCTCTTTCAAAGCAAAGGAGAAGACTGGAGGCCATTGGCATCTCTAATACTCATGCACAGCTTAACTTGTGTATTACAAGTTCATAGATCTCAGCCAGGTATTTTGTGAAGTAATTAGTATCTGCAGATGTGACTCTTGAAGAAAATTCCCCACGTCACTCCTCTCTCACCTTGCACCAACATAAGATATCTTCTCAGAAGGTTTCTTCTGAGAGCCATCCCATTTCTTCTTAAGACCAGTGGTAAGTGGTATAGGTTACCTTTACTGTTGCTTGTGGTCACTTTCCTTCTAGCTTTAGTCAGAGCTTGTCTGCTCCATCTATGTTTGGGATTTGCTGCTGGAGTGGTCTTCTCTCTTTATAATGAGCCAAGTCAGTTCATAAAGCCTGTGTCAGCACAAGAGAAAATTGCAGGAGTGTGCAGTCAACATCAGGAAGGGGAGGATATACCACATATATCATATTATATCATATCCTAGCTCTCCTAGAATTTACCTAGTCCCCCCTAGTACTGGTTACCTTAAATCTGTGTTTTCAGCAGGTTTTGCTGCTTGAATGAAAAAGTGACTTTTATTTTCTAAATAGTAACCAATGTCAAATCTTTCTCAAGGCTTCCTCTGCCTGTAGATTTCAGACATACTTAATATTTTCTAATAAGGCCCTTAAAAAATTTAGAAATTTTTAGAAAACTTTACTTCTTTATCATGAATAATTTCTTTAATCCCCTAGCCTATGGATTTTAGCCTCACACCAAAGAAGTCAGGGGTCTCTGCTCTTTTATCCTGGTTAGGAACCTAGCAGCCAAGAATCTGCTCCACTAGTTTACGTAAGAATTTAGTTTCAGAAGTAGGATTTAAAAAGTCAGGACTATTTCAACCCCTATTTTGTGTTCACATCACAATGTTATGTAATTCTACCTTTAATGATTTGCTTCAGAGTATTTCCTTCACACAGTTTTTCTCTGTGAACAATATAACATGGGTGACTTTCCAGCCAAGCAGATCTTCTGAACCATAAAGAGCATAATTTTTGTTACCAGTGTAGCTATTTTATTCCTTGGTTCTCTAAGAACTCCTAGGTAAACTTCATCCAGTCCTGGCAAACATTCACCAATTCCTACAGTTTTTGTATCACATTTTTTAATGCCTCTCCCTGTGACACTGCCCCATCATCAGAAAAACATCAGCATATCCTTTCCTTTGTTGTGAGAACTACAGCAAAATACTCATTTTGCTGCTGCCTTTTGATGTTCTCCTTTGATAGAAAATGTGTGCTTGTTCTGGATTATATTTATTTTTCCTTCGAGGATAAAATAAGGAAATAACAAACACAATGTCCAGAGAAAGATTCCTCCTCCCTATTCCCATCTACAAGAAAAATGCCAGGGTGATAGGGAACTACAGTCCTGGATACACAACAAATGCCAACAGCTCAGATTATCATTTAGTGTCATTTATAGTCAGGCAGTGCCTATTGATTACTACTCAGAATCAGAGCCTTATGCTCTGATAAGTACCTCTGTGCAAGGTACTGCCAAACAATTAAGAGCAGCAGATGCTTGCATGCAGTTATTAATATCTAGAGACCTTACGTAATTTCTGGCATTTCCTGTTTCCAAGTGGACTATAAACAATGTTAAACATTTACATCTTCAAAGTTTTAATTGCTCTCCATAGGAATTCCAATAAGATAGGTGCTGTATCCATTATTATCCATGTTTATGAGGAGCAGGAGACAGGAATAGTAAGTTGTACAAATACTGATGAAGAGTTCCTGGCAACTACTGTAAAAGAGGCCAGTAGCTCTTCCCTCAACATAGGCTCTCTCCCAGCTACATTATCTATTTCACCTGAACTAAGAAAAAAATGAAAGATATAATAAATTTGAGGGTGTAAATATTAATTTACATCTGGGCTATAAAGATATCATCCACTTAAAATTTGTCTGGAATCTCATTACAACCATATACTGTCAAGATGCCCTTCCCTGCCCTTGTTTTCTTGCTCAATATCTCTGACAGCACACCTGCTGTGAAAGCACAATGACAACTTCATGAGGAGGCTGCCTGCAGACTGAATCAGGTCCACCTGCTCTGCTTGAAATTATTTTATATACCAGCAGATACCAAAAATTCACAAGAGTTTTCCTTCTTGGAAGTAGGAGCAGAATTCTGACCAAAGAGACTGCAGGCAGGTGTGCAAAGTGTCAGGGACAGGACAGGTGGTTTTTAACAGCACTCAAGTCCAGAGCACACTGTTGAATTTACAAGGACAGATCAAATTAAATACTTGGAGCCCTGTAAAGACAGTGAAATCCTGGCCTGAAACTGGAAGTGTGTCCAAAAGCCAAGTATTTATCACTTTAGAGTAGAAAACCCTTTTGCCCACTGGTGCTGTCCTATGGGAAACAGTGTTAAGAGTCTTCCGCTGCAGAAGTGTGTGGTTTCTTTGAAAACTTCTGAACCCATAGTCCAATTACCGTCAAATTTGACAGAGAATGAAATAATGAAGATTTACTTCATGTTTTAGGAAAACAAAAGGATGGCTGGCAGACTGACTTTCAGATACCAGCATTTTTCTAATGAAAAAGGATTCACAAAACACCAGGAAAAGACGCACATGGGACAGAGATTCTGCTGCTTGCCTATCCACTGGAGAGCTCTAGTCAAAGAGCTTACTAACTACTAACTAATACTTTACTAACCAGAAAAACTCACTTTGTAGTCTATTTACTGGTGTCTAGTAGGCAGTGAGTTGACAAAATAGCTTTGATTTAACAAAAAAATCAAGGAACTAAAATATATAAATCTCAAGAAATTAGTATTTATGAGTTGTAGTACTTCTGGAACTAATTCTTTTGATGCAATAAATAGGATCTAAAGGGGTCAGCATCACATTTTACATCTACTCTGAAAACCAGCTCAATTCAGCATAAACAGGCAAAAGCAGATAAGTCATCCTTGGTCAAAATTTATTGGTCAACTGATTATTAATCCTAGGTCAACTAATTATTTTAATTATTGTGACCAAGAATGAAAATAATTAGTTGACCAAGGATTAATAATTACTGGAATGCTCTGGATTTCAGCACTTTTGGATCTTTTGTTTCTTAAGTACACCTGCAAGCATTTTTTAGTGTTCAAGACTTAGATAAACATAACAAAGTCTCCAACACATGCCCCTTGCATGGAATCTTAGAAAGGAAATGTCTAAGATAAAATGTGATCTGAAAAACATAACATGACTCCCAAGTCACTGATGAATTTTCAGAAAGTAGTTAAGGAGACAATAATATTCAGACTTGCTAGTTCCATTTCCTTCTCCATCTAACAGAATTTCTCATGGTACCACTGATCTTTAGTTTTGCCAGAACTGTGCAGGATGTCAATTTCTTCTAGAAGTTTTCAAAAATAGCTAGATGATGAGCTGGAATGTGGTTTTTCCATCCAGGTAATCAACACACACTCTAGCTATGGATTCTCTGATTTGTTAGCACTTACCTTACAAATGCAAAGCCCAACAATATCCTTCACTTTCCACATTATTATTACTTGATTTTCATTTTAGTAAATGTACTCAGGAGATGTCTGTTTTGGTTTTGATTTCCTTTTCCCTATTTGAATCCCAAAATGGAGAGAGAGAAAGAAAGAGCATCTCTGAAATCTCACATGTTTAGTGAGTTAGATTTTTAAAATGAACCACTTACTAATGCAGTATTGTAAATATATAAATGGAGGTTAAAACAAATCTAGAAAGTATTTTTAAACCCTCTGTGTCTCAAAAAAACCCCGATTCCTATAAATTACCTTGTCGTAATTGTTCATTCTTTGCATGGGCTTTTCACTGATATTGTATTTCCTAAGTCCATGCAGATCATCAGAGGCAGGCAGGAAAGAGAAACATTCTTTCTTGCATCTCTACAACGGTCCAAAGATATGATACAAAGCAGAGCAGGTCAAAGTACCACCAGCTGAATCTTTTTGGAGGATATTCTCCCCGTGAGTCAAATATTTCCTGCTGACTAGCCCAGAGTGCTGTCAATAAATATAAATAATCAGTTGTATGATTACATGGGACAATTAAAGAGAAAAAGTAGTTGGGATTTTTGATTTAACAAATATTTGTTTTATTTCTATATATTTCTCTGATGTTTGTGCCATTTGCTCCACAGTGTGATATGAGGTAAAAAAGAAGGGCCGGTCAATGCATCTGTTACTTAAACTTTGCATAGTCTAATTTCCTAACAAAATCCAGCTAATATTAAACCTCTGGATACCCATCTGCTTATTTCTACTGGGATGGATCTCTAAAGATGAGCTGATTCATTTGAGGTCTAGTCACTACATATAGAGGCTGCAGAGTAGTCTAGACTACAAGCAGAATAGTACCAGGCAGAATACCATCTGCCTGTATGTTCACATTGCTTTTTCAAAAAAGCAGACTGACTTAGTATTTGTACATCTACGTTGAGGAAGGGGAGAAGGGTGCAGATTTTTTTGTTGTGCAGATGCTGACTCTGCTAAGTTGAAAATGGCTCGTGATGGGCCAGCCTGCTGCACTGGAGGTCTGGAACACCACTGAGGCTTATGGAACAGATGCACAAGGCAGAGGTATTGAAGATCAAGGATAAGGGCCTGAGCGGCATTTCCAGACCTTCAGAATTACTACCTCAGAAACTGGAAACTGCAGCATCGACAAACAAATGTACCTGCCTCTTGTTAACCTGAAGAAAATGAATAGGGAGATTGCAGACCAGAAGTAATACTGAGCAAATTCCTGACTCCCTTGAGTGTAGATTCAGCAGCTTTTCTGCAAGAGAATTGTGCTGTCTGCTGATATTTATATTGCTTTTTCATCTTGAAACTTAAATGCCAAGCAGATTGACCTTTGCTGTCTCCTACTTTTGCCAGTTTAACATGTCAAGCAGGATACAATCACAGGAAGTGGGATGAAAGGGAGAGAGCTTTGTCAGAAAGCTAACTTCTGTATTTTTGTATTCAGACTGAGCAGGGATTGAAGGCTTTATTCTGTGCAGAGGTGGTGACACTGACAAACTGAAAACACCTCATGATAACTGGAGCCAAACTGCTGCCGTGAAGGATTGTGAGCACAACCTCCTCCACAACCTCTTTTGCTTTTCAGATTTCCATTGGAGATATAAGAGGTATAAAAATAGAACTTGTCCTGTGCACATCTAAGTAGTATAAAAAAACAGCTTACCAGGAGGCTTTACACTTACTGTAATGCAGCAGTTCAGATGCTTAATTTATATTGGTTTCCTTATTTGACCCTTTAATTTTACTGCCTTTGGTAAAATACTGTAGTCAGTATTTTGGAGTCACCAGATTCTTCCTTTAAATCATTCCAGGGATTTATATGCTGTGTTCATGGAGGAGCTTGATGCTGGAGAGAATATTTACTCATAGCCAGTGCTGGTGATAACTTGTTGACAAGAGTTTGATTTGCTACTTGCATTTCTTTAACCTTAAATAAGTTTAACCAAAAGGAGAATAGCTTTGAGAAAAGGGGTTTCTTGACCTTTTGGCTAGTCAATTGCATTAAATTGATCCTAGGTTTCCCTTTTTATCAGAAACAGTGTGAATTAAGGCACTTGTAGAGGAATAGTGATCTTATATAAAAGCCTCACCAACACTCTTGATTAGGCTTGGGATCTTGCCCTTTTAAAAATGTCAGTTGTGTCCTTATTGCCTATAATTAAGGGAGAATATAACTCCAAAAAAATGATTTAGTGCCTAAAAATAACAACTAGCTGTGTCATGAGAGAAGATGTGCTTCAGTTCCCTGTGGTTACACCATCAGCAAAAGGCGGACAAAAAAGAAATATTCTGATTCTGCGATTCTCCCTTGGCAAATGCAAAACTTCAAAGGCAGTAAGAGCCTGTCAATCTTCTAAACTCAAGTGGTATCAGAACTGGAACTGTCAGGAACCCCTAATTACTTCCATAAGAAATGGTTTTCCACAGTAGACAGAATATCATTGAAAGCACAGAATACTTCACGTTAAAAAAATAACAACCATCCAACTCATGAACACTGTTTTACTTATGTTAGTGATTATATACCACTACACAGTGAAAGCATAAAAAGGAAGATTATTTGTTGAAATGTGATGATCTATTTCACTGACATTGCTCAATCACAGAATAACAGAATAGTTTAGGTTGGAAGAGACCTCTGGAGTTCTTGAGTCAAATGTCCTGTTCAGAGCACGGTCAACCAAAAAAACACCAGAATAAATAAGTAGGAAAAATGGCCCAAAAGTGGTCACTCTAGAGTAAATCTGCTTTCTAAGTCAACAGCAGTATAAATGTTATGCTGGAGCAATAGGTACTTAGGCAGAGGGCTCTCTTTATGTGTAACAAGGGTACGCAGCAGGAGTTTTACCAGTTTTTCCACAGTGGCTTACACATGGAAGCGGAAATGGCAGAATAAGGAAGTATTCTCCTTTGCTTGATGGAAAGCAATAGAGCTTGCTGGATTGCATGGTGTGACCTATGAAAGGACATGTGTTGGCCCAGTAAAAGAGGAAGTGGTAAAGTCTGCTAAGTTTTGGTTACCGACGTGCTAAATTACAGAAAAGTGGCAAAGGTTTGTTTTGTGCCCTTCCTGCCTCAGACTAAGTCAGTAAGAAGCATTCACTGAACACAGTCAAGACTGCCAGGAGTTAGCTAAAACCTCGTCTGTGAGATTTTTCCTCCAACTGACAATTTAAAATCAAGACAAAATCGAAATTTTAATTTTCTCCTGGCCTCTTCTCAAAGCAAGTTTAAAAAAAAAAACAGCTATGGGATAGGGCAACATGGAGAATAAATGTAAGGGCTGAGGAAGATATGTTTAAAGCAACAAACATTTATAATAACTATAGATAAAGACATGTGGGTGAGTCATGTTGATGCTTTTGTGGATGCCATAGTTTCATCATTATCTGCTCTGCTTCCATTGATCATGCTCCACCCCCACAAAAATTAGTAATGAAAACATGCAGGACCAAAGAAGCTATTCAAGTACACACTAACTGAATATCTGAGCTAAAAGTCAAATATTTGTCATCAACTTTAGTAAACTGTTACTTCCCGTCAGGTTCAATTTAATGTTGTTTATTTCCAGAAACAGCCATCATGTATTCTTTGTATTAGGATAGGGTCAAGAAGAGGAGAAAAACCATGTCAGAATCTTAATCTGTGATTATTCTAGCCATAGATAGCAAGAAAATTTTAGAGTAGAGAGCAACAGAAATTTCACGTACAACCTTGCAAATTTGATTTGGTTAGAATCAGAAACCTTAAATTTCTTCTAAACTGCTGTGTCTGTGAACCCAAATGCTATGTGACAGAAATGAATAAAAGTTTTGAGTAAGATCTCGGCATTCTTCTATAAAACCATAGAAATTGTGCCTGCAACTTTATGGAACCATCCTGGGCCCCTATGTTGATAGTCCGTGTTTTATAAGAACTGGAGGATGGCTGTTTCACAGGGCAGGATGAACAGCCAGATAATCCTGTAAGGTAGAGCACCTTCCATCTCACTTGGAAGGCATTCCTTAAATGCAGATAACAGCTATTTATCCTACAATGTGTTCATTTGGCAGCCAAAGCTCTGTGAGAATTCAGTAATCCATGCTTTCTGCAGGCCTTTGGTGAACTCTGGTAACCCTTCTGCCTGCCACTGCTCACTCGTCATAGACTATACAGGCAGGTTCAAAAATTCTCTTGTGGGCTGACACTGCCTAGAGCCACAATTTTGCAAACAGTTGTTTATCTGGGTGTCTTCCATTGCACTACAATAACCCCATGACTGGGACAAAAACACCCATTGATAAGTGCCCCCTCAGAGGAGCTACATACACAACAATAGCATATGTTCTGCATTTAATTGTGATTTTGCAAACGTTGCATCTATTCTAAACAGCTAAGCAATAATTGTAGATGCATGCACAAGCAATATAGGAGTCTTTGTTAAAGAAATAACATCTGCTGAAAATTTTAAGTGCTAACCTAGTGCTTGCTCGCAGCTAAATACTGTAATTTCCAGGGGGTGTTAGGACATGTCAAATGAACTATTTCCATTTGTGTTTTTAATTTTTTAAAATTAGTCAAATAAAATTTACATTAAATAGTATCAATATTTTTTTGTCAAATATGCTAACTGAGCACTATAAGAGGCAACAGGCACCAACAGCATAACTCAAATTCAGCTCCAATGCCTCCAGCAGTTAGGCAACATAACATTAATAAAATTTAAATAAGAACTGGTTCAACAAGATCTACTGTTGAGGTCAGAGCAGTCAACACACAAAGGAGCTGAAAGGCCTTTACTAGTATGCTCTTGTTAACAGAAATTAATATAATATGTGTATATATATATCTATCTATATAGATGTTTATTTAACTGTGTTTTTGAACACAGAAATATCATCAAAATGTTAAAATCAGCATGAAAGGAATTGCAATGAGGGTCATGGCTTCATGGGATAATTTGGATTTGAAGAGTCCACAGGAGATCTCTATTCCAACCTTCTTCTCATACAGGGTCTCCATGGGATCAGACCAGGGTGCTCAGTGTGTTGTCCAGTTGCATTCTGAAATTCTCAGCGATGGGGATGACAGCTTCTCTGAGCAGCTTGCTCCACTGGCTGGCTGTGCTCATGGTGGTACAGTTTCTCATTAGACCAGTCTGGACCTCTATTGTGTTGGATTATGTTTATTTACCACGCTCCTGCCATGCATTTCTGTCATCTCATTCAAATTGCAAACATCAACCACTAAAACTCTGGCATTAAACCCTTATCAATTTGCATTCTCTCTATTTTTCCATTGAAAGTACAGATCCCTCTACAGTAAATTTAAACTTTCTGAACAGGTAGTGATTTTCTATATTCCCCTGGCAAGTTGTTGAGGACCACCACCTAGAAAACACTGTCAAAATACATTTCCAGTTAAAGGCTTGTCAACCTTTAGCACAGAAGACTGGGGAGCAGAATGGTAGAGCACCAGTCTAATTGGAAAGATGATCCTTAGGAGCCAATGGCTAGCAGTGAAGAAATCTTAATACTGAAAATGAAGTAAATTTATCAAGGTGGAGAGGAAAATATACAATAGAGAGAACATAATCTCTGTTCACTAATGAGAAAGAGTGAAAGTCTGGCACCCAAACTGCTGTAAATCAGTTGAGCTCCAGTTCTTTCACTGGAGATATATGCCTCTTACACCATCTCAGGATTAGGCTTGAAGTATTCTATCCCCTAAGGAGCTATTCCTTGTCTCATTCTATGTGTCATCTTCCATGTGCCACACATTATACACCAGCTGGGAGTTGCTTGTTATGTCAATACAGGGCTGCACTGCATGGTAATTCATTGCTCACTGACATGTCAGAAATTTTTTTAATGATGTGCTTCTGCAACTCCACAATAGGGTGAACCCTGAATATTAAGTTTTATTTACATTAGGCATTCATTTAGGTACTGTGGCATATCCAACATCCTCACAGCACAACTCAAACTCTTTTTGATGTATTCCTTCTGTTTGAACAAATAATCTTTAATAATTTTTCCTTCTTTGGCAAAGTCAAAGTAGGAGAAGTCATTACAAGGACGAACAGATCTGTCAAGAAGTCTGTAGCGTGTTAGAAGGTACACAGGCAGTTTACTTGTGACACTTTAGTGAGATTGAATGAGTGCTACATGAAACAGCTCTTATTTCTCCATAGAGTGGAAGGAAGAAGTGGAAGGATCACATCCAAGTTTAAAATAAGAGCTCTTCTAGGGATGTGGCAGTACATAATTGCATTCTAAGTCTAGCTGAATTTGCAATCTGATGCAATTCTAATATCAGTCAGGAAGTCAGAAGTCATTGCATTATATCATTCTAGATCTTTAATTACAACCCCTGTCTAGGCAGGTATTTAAGTACATGTTAAACTCTCACTTCAACAGCATCACTCACAGGCTTCCAAGTTAAAACACACACTTGACTGAGTGTATAGCTTAGCATGGCAAAGCTTGATTAATTCATAAATCAAACCAAGTAAAGATTCTCACAGATAAAAGGAATTCAGACTGGCCCCTCAAACTAGGTGCAATACCCCATGCCAAGGCAGGTAAGGCACAAGGGCTAAACAGATGCACGACACAAGATGATTCATGTAGTATTGATCTTTAACGAGGCTGTTAGGTAGATTATTCACTGATGTAACTCTGATAATGTGCCTGGCAAAGCTAACAAAACAATGCTGATAGGCAAGTGCTCAGATTTACCGGCAGAACAATAGGATGGCAAAACATGGAGTGCAGAGGCTCACTGGCCCAGCTCTTATCTCTGCCACTAATTGAAAGCCAGTCTTCAACACAATAATACCTATTCACACATTCTTCACATAGCAAATGAAAAAAGGAGGAATATGTTTACTGTTGTGCTACTGCCCCAGTGTAGCTTTTCCTCATTCATTAGTTCAACATCCAATTAATCTGCTGGGCACCAATCTGATAAATCCAACTGGATTTTCTTTCCATTGGACCTAATGGATTATATCCATTCCAGGTTTCAGGTTTCAGGTTCCACCTCTTGGGATGCTTTAGTTGGTGCATTAAAAAAAATACACCTTTGTTTATAAATATGAAATTTAGAAAAAAAGTACTTTCATTGCATCAAGCTGTTTCTGCTCAAACTTCCCAAAAGAATTCTCTTTCAAGCAGAATCTAGGTTCAGAAAAACTTCAGCTCTCTAAAAAAAAGCAGTCTTTTTTGTTACCTTTGCTTCTAACTCACTTTAGATTTCAACAATAACATTCATAATATTATAATATTACAATAATAGAAGCATTACAGTTCTGACTTCATCTGAAGTATTCCAGTTCCATTGTAATTATATTTGGGATGTGAAATGTTGGGAGTCTTTTTGAGGAAACCAGTATTGAAAGAAAATAAAAATATTTAGAGAGAAGTATTAGAATGTTGCTGTAAGTGACAAACCTGTCACATATAAATTCTGTCTCTCCAAAACTAAAAAATATAAAACACTTATAGGGCCTCAAGATATATGTGAAACTAATCTGGTGAGAAATGCAAGAAATGTATGAGTTTATATAAAGAATAAAAAGGCAAGAGCCAAGCTGATGCTGTTATAGGTAATAAAATTATAGAGCCAAATTAATAATTTAAAAATAGATTTTTATTTCATGACCGAGATTCGGTCTCTGATAGCCACAATCAAAGGGACAGTGTTGAGCCTGGGATCGGCACTGGGTGAACACTGATCTGAACTCCACCGCTTCAAATCCCTTCTGTTCACGAAGTTGTCTCTGTCCGGTTAGTTTTATACAGTTTTTTCCGCCCGGGGCAGAGTTTCTCCTATTCTTTTCGTTGCTTCACATATTCATGTGGTCTCCTTTTCTCTGTGCTGGGCTGGACAAAGCTGTTTCTGGGAAGCGATGAATGCTGATCCTCGAGTTACCAGTTACAGGAACTTGGTATTGGGATGCACGCTCCTGACATAGATACTCGAGTATTCATCGCTTGAGTGTCTCCTGGATTGTCACAGGAAAGGGCCCATCTCCCCATGAAGCCACGTTTTTTCATTTGTAAATTAGGTATTTCTCTCTTCTACCATCTGTGGTTTCAGATTCTTTCCCTGGTTGCCGCTTGTGGTTTTAAAACTTTAAGAATTTTTCGTACAAGCACAACTTATTTCATGTGTATTTTACATAAGCACTAATTATTCCATAACATATATTACAATGCTAAACCTAATGGAGTCATGACAGAGATACATATCCACCCTGCTCTTTTCTCAATTGTCATAAACAGTAGTCACTACTGACTACAAGGAATACAAAGGAATATAAAAACCCCACAGTTTTAGTATAGCTGGTGCTTGCTGCTGACACTCATGAAACATTTATGACAACAAGGGCTTAACAAGATCTCTCAAAAGACCATACTTCAACCAACCAGCACAGACTTGCACATATTTCAAATTAAAAACTATAACCAACTGAAGTTAGGCTCCAAAGTGGTAGGTTAAGCTCCTGGTAATTCTTCTTTGTGTGGACCTCTATACCCATATTCACTACTAACCATTAAAAAGAGGAATTGACCAGGAGAGATATAGAAGACTCCATGACATCATTTTAACCTTTCTTTTTCTTAATCCTCTTGCAAATGTGGGAAATAGAAATCTAAATTGTAGGAAATGGTTACTTTTATGAGAGCATAAACACACATGCTTAAACACAAATAAGAAAAAGAAATGTCCCTTATCACCAACAAAGGGGAAAACAAATAGACCAGTTTACTCCACCCCCACTCCTGATGCAGGAATTTTCACAGAATGAACAAAGTCTACTTTAAAGATTCAGGTCAGGCAGAAGCAGTTTACAGGTATAGGAGGGAACACAGAGGAACAGAGTTCAGACTTCTATCTATATGAATTCTGACTCAGGAGTACTAAGGCTTGTATAGATCTAGCACACCTCTGAACTCCACCATGAAGAGGCCTGATATGGCAAAGGAGCATCTACACACAAGGAACTTTGTTCCCGCAGATGTAGCTATGTGGTAAACTAAAAACTGCAGCCAGACAACCTTGACATACCTCTTTTCCTCTGGTCTGCATCTGGCCTGTGAGATTACTGTGCCGTTGACCAACTTTCAGTCCTAGCAAGGCTTCCACACAATTTATTATCTGAAAAAATAACAATGTTTCAGGCCACAAAAGATGGTTATTTTGCTCCTCCTCTTCCCAGCTTTTAAATCAAGACTTACTTGTGTTATAAATGAAAATTAGTCCAGCCAAATTAAAAATGAAATAATAAAAAGTTTATTTAGGATCGAATTTTCTCTGAGCCAGCCACAAGGAAAAGGACAGCGCTGAGCCTGGGTTCAGCGCTGGGTGTGTGACAGAAAGGACACCTCTCGGCAGATGTTCCCCTGGACACAGACACCACCCTCCTGGACCCCGCAGTTCTTATAGGAAACTTTCTGCCCGAGGCCAGGATTTCAGCCATCCGCATTTTCTTTCTATTCAGAGTCCCACATATTCATAAAGTTCTTTTCTCCAAGCAGGGGTTGAACAATCCAGGTCCAGGTGTGGATGATTTTTCCTGATGGTGGCATTCAGATGTATCCACCTGGAGGACTCCAGCGATCCCAATCTTGGGTCTTTACCAGGATGATCAGCTCCCAGGTGTTCCAGCCTTTTGGGACAGCCCATCCCTGGGTGAGCCACATGTATTAGATTGTAAATGAGGCATTGTCCAAGAAAACCCGGCTCTGGTGTAACCAAATATGTAGGGGGTGGGGGGCAGCTCACAGTGCTGGTGTGTGTATTTTGTAATAACTAAGTATTATACATGCCAAATCATATTTCCCTTGATTCAATGCAACAATATTTCATTGGTGCAAATTATAATCATACATAACACTTGCAATTCAAGTTTTTCCATCTTGTTTTCCTAGTGTGTGGTATCCAAAGAAGCAGAGAATTTATAGCTTTGGATGCTACTGGCAGAATAAAATAGAGCAGTGTCAATTTTTCCTTACTAAATCCTACTTTACTTCACTGGTTTTGTCTATATGCAAGCTGTATCCCATCTAATATGCTTCAGGGATCACTCACCCCACTGCCTGTGAAGCAATTAGGTGAATGGAGTTTGCAGGCTGACCCAGTACAGTTCTCTTCCCATTTGGCAATAATTTCTGGCATCGCTAATCTCTCTTTCTAAAGTGTTTTTGTTAAATAACTTGATAAACAAAAAAAGTTTTAAAAAAGCATGTGATCCTCCAGCATTGTAGTCTACCTACTTACGTAATTATATGCAGATTTGATATCTGCAAAAAATGCTTTATCTGAAAGTAGATGGAAACATATTTAAAACTTTCTGCAGGGAGGCATTTTCTGCCTGGTTGTTAATTCAAGACTTGTAGCATTCTTAAAAAATATTTTTTAACAGAGTTTTACGAATATTAAGAAACCTTGTCGTATCTATGACCTAAAGCCACAATCTGCTTTTGTACTTTCCTGCACAACTGAGAAAAGCTAAAAGCTCCCAGGCCTAACTCAGAGTTGGTATTCTTCCTCCAGCCAGAAAGGATGGTTTATTTCAAAATAGAACCAAGAAAAAAAGGTTGTCAGCATTTCAAATAATCTCTTTGTCACTACTCTACAGATTTCCTTCTCTCTCTGAGCCGAATGAACTCTGTATCTCCCACACCTGTCGCTATATCACTTTGTGTGTTGGGCTCCTGAGCAGAGGTCATTAGACACCAGCCCCATTATAGGGCTTGGCTCTAGATGAACACAAGAGAGCTCACTGAATAGCTGGGAGGTGGAGTAGTGCATGGGAGACTTTCTCTGCTTGGCTACAAATCACAGCAGCAAGTTTCAAACAAGACCTGCCAAGGGGTGAGGATGGGGTTAATGCCAAGTACCATCAAGCAAAGAGTACCATCTACCTGCAGAAGAGCTAGGCAGATGCTGCAGTCAAGCTAAGGACTTAGTTGAGTGAACATCCACTAAATCTGAGCTTGAAGGCAATCTAAAATTCAGACCACAAGTACAATTGCACTGGACCTGAAACATGCCAATATCACTGCGAGAAGAGTGGTATCATTTCAGTATTGGTTTGTTGTGTATAGATGACTTGACCTTTCTGAGAATATCCAAGTATTCCAGCGTGAAATGGAAACATGTCTTTTCAAGAATCTCAGAACTATTTGTTCCAGGCTCAAGCAGCCCACCTGCACACCTACAGACACCCAGTTTTAATTTTCAATAACCAAGCCATGCCTCTTGCCTGAGACCACAGCAACAACCCACGCAGCAACAGCCAGAAATCTGTCCTAGTACAACGCTGATTTACCTGCAGGGTGACAAGAGGAAAAATTTAAACCTTTCTGCTTTTGGGAATTAAAATTCTATCTTATTGTGTGTGAAGACCATGAGCACATGGGGAAACTGCAGCTCCCAGCAAAGGAGCAAGCTTCCAGATAACAGCTGGAGCCGCAAAGAGAGGAGCTGCAACTTAGCAAAAGAACAGACTGCCTTCAGCCACTTTTGGAGGCTACAACATCTTGCTGTAGCTACAAATACAGGAGGAAAACCTCCAACAGGTGTAAATCTGTATGTCAACAATAACTACAAAGGACTGGTGCAAGTTTCTATAAAAGGGACAGTAATTTCAGTTTTGACAGAGACCCAGAAAGGTCTTACAGCAGTAAAGATCATGTTGTCCTGTATTTGCATCAATCTAAACACAATAGTGCTGGGACCCACATGTGCCTCCTATGCTGCTAGGACAACCACTAGTAATAGTAGTAACTAAGTTCTCAGAAAACTTCTAGCTTTACTACTCTGTTTGCACTATAAGACCTACCCCATGTCTTAAAGAGCAAGGAGTAGTGGCAAAACTATTAATATTTAGCCACAAGGTGCTGTCTTGCTACATTTGTTTAGATTTTATTTGCTATTAGATTTCTTCTGCTTTACATGCAAAGATGACTGTGTCTTAGATAGCCTCAATCAAGATTTATGCTCTCTGGAAACCTGATATAATTCAGAAAATGAAGAAAGATAAACCAGACTGTCTTTTACATGTTTATAATTTTGCATATGTTCATGATCTCTTGAAATATGTGCATGTGCATGTGATTTTCATACCTTTTTTCCTCAACTATGATCCAGTTCAGATCTCTGATCTATGTAAGACATTTATGCAAGCACAAGAAAGAATTAGTCAGGAAATAAGAAACAGAGAAAGGGGAGAAAATACCAAAATTGGTATATACCCAGAGAAGGGGAAAAAATCATACAAACACAGAAGTCAAAATGTTTTGGTCGTTTTTGCTGGCACTGATCTAGTAGCATTTATGATATCTTAAGCCTAAGTCTCAGCATACAAGATTCTACCCCATTAAAAGCACTCAAAACGCACAAATGCTGTGCCATGTACAGTAACTTCTCATATTTTAGAATTTTTTTTCTTCCCAAATAGCTAAAGTATAAGTAAGTTACTTTCTTTAAAAAAAGTCTGAAAAATCCCTTCTGGAATTATATGTATCTGACTAGGTTGCAGGGATCTGTTTTATCTCTGTTGTCTGGCATTTACATGTTGCAGCATGGCATAACACATCAAGCAGTATTTAGAGTCATAGAACCATAGATTCATAAAATGATTTCCATTGAAAGAGACCTTAAAGATCACCCACTTCCAACCCCCCTGCCATGGGGACACCTTCCATTAGATCAGGTTGCTCTGAGTCCAATCCAACCTGGCCCTGAACACTTCCAGGGATGAGGCATCCACAGCTTCTCTGGACACCTGTTCCAGTGCATCACCACCCTCACAGTAGGGAATTACTTCCTCATATCCAATTCAAACTTACCATCTTGCAGTTTAAATCCATACCCCCTAGTCATATCATAACATGCCCTTGTAAAAAGTTCCTCTTCAGGTGTCTTGTAGATAAATTTAGGTATGAAAGGCTGCTCCAAAGTCTCCCTGGGGTCTTGTCCAGGTTGAACAGCTCCAATTCCCTCAGCCTGCCTTCACAGAAGAGGTTCCTCAGCCCTCTAACCATCTAAGTGGCCTCCTCTGTCACACTGTTGACCCCAGAGCTGGATGCAGTAGTCAAGCAGAGTACAAGGAGAGAAACACTCCCTTAACCTTCTGGCCATGCTGCTCTGGATGCAGCCCCAGGATTTTCTGGGCTGAAAGCACCACTGCCAGCTGATGTTGACCTCCTTGTACAATATTCATAAGTCCTTCCATCCACGGCTGCTCTTCATCTCTGCCAGTCTGTATTTGTGCTTGGGATTGCCCTGACACACATACAGGACCTTGCACTTGGCTTTGTTGAACTTCATGAGGTTTAAACAGACCCACCTCTCAAGCCTGTCCAGGTCCTTCAGGATGCCATCCCTTCCTTTCAGCTTGACTGCCCTACACAGCCTGCTGTCACTAGTGAACTTAGTGAGGGTGCTCTCAATCCCACTGTCCATGTCAGCAACAAAGATATTCTAGAGTATCAGCCCCTATATTGACTCCTAAGGGACACCACTCATCACTGGTCTCTGCTTGTTCATGGACTGCTGACCACAGCTCTTTGTGACTATTCAGACAATTCCTTATCCATTGAGTGGTCCATCTGTCAAATCCGCGTGTCTTCAGCTTAAAGAGTACGGGTGTCATGTAGGACAGCGTCAAAGACTTTGCACAGTTTCAGGTAGCATAATGTCAGTCATCCACCACCTCTGTAACGCCATCATAGAAGGCCACCAAATTTGTCAGGCACAATTTGCCCTTAGTGAAGCCATGTTGGTTGTCACAAATCAATTCCCTGTTTTCCACATGCCTCAGCATAGTTTCCAGCAGCATCTGCTCCATAATCTCTCAAGGCACAGAGTTGAGACTGACCACCCTGTAGTTCCCTGGGTGTTCCCTTTTTCCCCTTTTTAAAAATGGAGGTCATGTTTCCCCTTTTCCAGTCAGTGGAACCTTCACTAGGCTGTCACAACTTCTCAAGTGAGATCTTCATCCACGCATTCCCTTAGTACTCACAGCTGCAACTCATCAGGTTCCCTGGACTTGTACACCTTTCCTGACATGGTCTCAAACCTGACTCTTTCCTACAGCAGGTTCTTTACCCTCACAGTCCCTGCCTTTGCTTTCTATGACTTGGGTTGTCTGGCTGGAGCACTTACCAGCGAAGACCAAGGCAAAAAAAGTTGTTGAATATTTCAGTTTTCCACATCCCAGGTCTCTTGCCTCCTTCCAGAGAAGGCCTATATTTTTAATCATCAACATACCTATAGAAGATTTTCTTCTAGCCCTCTGACATCCCTTGCCAGATTTGCTTCTGTAAGGAGTTTAGATCTCCTAACCTATGTTTGGCTTCTTAGATGGCAATTCCTTACTGTTTCCTTGTCTTTGTTTCCATCCTCTGTAAATCAAAAAATTAAATGAAAGGTTCTTCCATCACCACCCCACCCAAACATTTCATGTTTTTCTCCCAGTAGCATTGGTTAAATGTTTCTGGGTTTGTTGAATTGAAACAAAATTATCACAAAAAATTCTGCTAAGAAATTTTTAATCAGCTTTGCCTTCTACTTTTCTAGCAATTCTCAAATGCATAAAGAGATGACAAGTAGGTTTGATATGGTCTGAAGCTGGAATGGAAGCCTTTTATGCCCTGTTCACCCATGTGTGAAGGATAATACAGGATACAAGTAGAAGAACTAGTGAACGAAGCCTTCAATGGGCTAATCTGCTTGGAAGGGACCAGGATGCAGCACAGTGCTACTGCTAGAGCTGCTATTAGTCTGCTGAAAGCTAAAATGGCACAGTGCTAGGAAATGCAAATTAGAAACATACCCAATTATTGGGTTTTGACTGTCTGAATGTAAGTCTGATTTAGTGAATGTTCAATGGTTTTATTATATCTGGTTAGGTTGACCTTACATTGTTAATATAGGTGTTGAAAATTATGATGCTCTGATTCTTTCTGGTTCATTTTTTATCTAGTATTAATACTTGTTAGCTTTTGGTATCCAAGGGCAAATTTGGGCTTAGTTCTCTTAGAAATATTGTAAGTATTGTGGACTGGACCCATGAAAAGAAGTGAGTTCATTTTGTCATATATGAAGCCTGCAGTATTACAGAAGACAAACTGCTTAAGCAGCAGGCTTGACCTGGGATACATTCTGTGCATCTTGAATTGTCATCCTGCTATCCAAAACAAATGAGCAGTCTAGCCTGCAGAATTAATGTTCAGCTTAAATTGCATAATGTTACAGCTTTTGCCTTATCATACACAAACATCCTCATATATTTTAGCCTTGAATTAGTTCAAGGTTTTCTCATCTGTTGATAAGTCAAAGGCTTTGTTACTATAGTCACTTTCATTCTCTTTCTCTTTCATCACTTGTCACTTCTACTCCCACTCTGTCAGTCTTTGCCCTATCACCTAACTGCAGGAAAAGAAGCCAACAATGTTCTCCATACTAGGGAAGAACCTATTTTGAATGACCTATATATTTCCAACTTATCTTGCAGTACCTGTTTCTAAGGTGACTGCAATGAATACACATACAAATCAAGCAACCTCATTTTTTTCAAACTCATTTTTTTTCACTTTACTTTTCTGCTTTCTGGACATGATGAATTTTAATGTCTATGCATCCAAGAGCTCCACAATCATGTCCTGTCATGGCACAGGATCAATAGAGATGAACACTACCTCAGATGTTTTACTTATTGCAGTCCCTGTGTATCAGAAGCTGCGCCTCAGAGAATGGGAGCAGTGCTCTTTGATATTCAGTGTCTGACTAGGATTTGGGTGCTCCCACACATTCAAAGGTTTCAGTTCTAAACTTTTATACTAGTTTTCTCTGTTTTTATGGGAAATTACCAAATCTGTCTATGCAATTGTAATGGGAAGTACCAATTCTTGCCTGTCCATTGCAGGATCTTTGAGATAGCAATCAGTTTTTATTACTAGTCTCTACAATGCCAAACATAACAGAACACTTATCTAGAGCTGCAAGAATTACTGTATTACAAATACTGTGAATAACTGGGAATAGCCAGAATACTGTTTTGTTTTGTGTCATGGCTCATATCAAGTAGTTTCTGTTTTGTTGTCATAATGAAGAATCAGGTTGGGGTTAGATGTCCAAAGCTGTAAGCACAGAGAGAAAATAGCTTCACTTAAACTCCCACTGAGGCTTTTATTTTCTGAAAACATTAAGGAGAAACAACAGACCTGGGATATGCTAGACAATGAGTTTATGGTTCTTCCTATGCTGTGCTGTGTAGGTATGCAGAAGACATATCTAGACAATGGAAATGAAACCAGACAAGACTGGGACTGTTAATTTACCAGATTAGTAATTCTTCTGAGGCCACCTGTGTAAAAAACCTAAGCTACTACTCAGCCACCCTTACTAAGTAAGCACATGAGACTTAAACACTCATGTAGTGTGGACACTGGCTATGTAGTACAAACTATGGAGAGAGGAAATTCCTCATTTAATCTCTTGGAAAAGCCATCACGTCATTAAACAGCAGCTATTTACATCTTTTAGCAGCTGTCTTTCATTCAGAAGTGATTAAACCACTCAATAAACTTTGACCCACAGTAGCTGCTAGAAATAGAGTCCTTTTAAAACAAATTATAAGGGAAAAAAAACAAAAAGCCACCAAGCAAGCAGTCCAAAAGACAAAAGTAGGTATTTCGTACATTGCAGTTACAGTAGCAGATTATGAAAGTGTTGGTCACGTTCATAAACTGACAGCAGCCTCCTCTCACCAATGCTGATTCCTGTGCAGCTAAATCTACCATCCAGACCTCTGAAAGTCCAGCAGTCTTGAAACAGCAGATGACTCATCTTGAGGAAGTCTAAGGCAGACTGCATAAGGAAGCACTTTGAATAATTCACAATTCACCATCTTCCTTCTAGGCCTGTATTATACAGGCATCATGCAGTTTGCCTTTTCCAGTGAAGCAGTGGCCTAAAACTGAGCTCAGTTTATTTATCAAATATCAAGAAACAAATTATTTGACAGTCACACAAAGAAGCTGATACTAAACTAACTGAATCCTTCCTCTTCCTAACTATAGTGGGGTGCTCCTATGAGATGCTCTCCCTTTTTGTTGACAGGCTGACAGTTGTACAGGTTTTCTTGTTTCCTTACTCAAAGGATAATGATTAGCAAGAAGCCACACCCATCCTGTCAGACTTAGACTGAGCTAGACAGACCTGGCACCCTTGACTGCCAAGTCTAAATACCATCACCTGTTATGGCTCAGCACAGAACAGATGCCCCTTAAAACAGTCACAACTGGTTTTATACACAACAGACTGTCTATTCATGCAACACAGATGGCTAAGAACAGAGCAACTCAGGGCTTTGCTCTTTTCCCTGGCTTCAGGTCAAAATAAAATGAGGAGTTTGATCTTCATATTATCAGAGACATTCTGCACTTATCATACATACCATCCTTACTGATGTTGCTTTATTCTTTCATGGAAAAAAGTGAGTGGAATGTAAAACAGGCAAAGAAAGCAAAATCAAAATTATAAATCAAAAACTAGTGCTACTGAAGCCCAAAACTGCTTACTTTTGCCATGGAGCTTGACTGGATTTGCCCCATGTAATCAAGGTCAATGTCCAGATAAATAGGAGAATGCCTAGGAAAGGAATCAGAACCAGCACAATGAGAAGAAAAGAAAAATCATACCTGTGAATTGTAGCCCAACTTTCAAGTAACACTACATAGTTGTTTTCTGTACACAGATGAAATATGAAACAGGCTTCTGTGAAAGTCTCTGATTTAATGAAATTGTAATTGTAACAGTATGTTGAAAATAAGGAGAAGAATAAATAAGATATTCACCTGCTCTGAGCTCTGCTTTGGGCCTTTAACTGCTCCTGTTAAGACAAGAACTTCTAGAACGATGATGTCATGCTGTACCAGCCAGTATTACACACATGAATCTTGTCAGATAAATCTTGTCTGCTGCAAGAGGAACAGATAAATTGCTAGTTTTCAGTGGCATTCTGTAAAGACCTTTGAGTGTTCCTTCCGCGGACGGTTTGGGTGGATACAGACGAGAGATCTCTGTTGGTTGCTCTTGGCTACTAAAACTATACTTATTACTACTGGAACAGTCAAGCTTATTTTACAGAGTTCCTTTAGCTAAGGTGCAAGGCTCAAACCATTAAATAAACTGAGATGGGTTAATTGTTATCAAATCACCGATTATAGTAGGGGTGGCATTATCAGAATTTTCTGGAAAACGTCTTATAATTAAATGGGTTGAAAAAGGTTTGTTAGGGTTTGTGTTAGATATACAGGTGGTCTTAGAGCTTGCAGGCTTGGCTAAAGCTACCCCAGCATTTGTCTTTGGTTGACTTACAGGTAAAACTTCAATACAAAAACTGAAACAGAAGAACAAAAGCAACATGTACGCATATAAACGATAAAAGTCCATTTTTCTCTCAAGCTGTTTCTGGCAGGTAATTTTCTCTTGATGACTCTGTGCAGTTCAGGTCTGGGTGCTTGCTTCTTGGCTCGTACTTGCAGAAGCACTGTCTGGTGTGGGGGTGTCAGCGGATTTCGGTGCGTGGTAGGGCTTCACATTCTTTGCTGGGACCAACTTGAGTCTTTGACCTGTAGAGACACAAGCAAAACCTTTCCCCCATGTTAGAAGACTGTGTGGACCTTGTATGTGTCCTGAATCTAAGGTTTTGATTAAAACTGGGGGGTGCCCCTTTATTTTTACTTTTTTGGCGTTCAGAAAATGTCTATAAATGGGGGGGCGAGGCTCTCCTGCAGAGCTTTTTAGAAAATTGTGAGCATACAGAGCCTTATTCAACCTCCTTTGAGGTGCAGCCTGCTCTACTCCCCCTTTCTGATGATGTAAAATGTGTTTTAAGGTTTGGTGTGTTTTTTTCTATGGTACCTTTTAACAATGGTTTAAAGTAGGAAAAAGAGGTACCACTGTCCTTGATTACTTTTAGGACTTTTTTCACCTCCTGAGATGGGACAGCTGTTTGCTGGCTGAATACCACTGGCACAGCACGGGGATTCAGACTGTCCTCTTTATGACTATCATATTTGATTTTAAGGCAGTTTGTCAGTTGGAGAATGTCACCACTTTGCTGAGAATTTGGTGAAATTGGGATAGGAGGGTTAGGGTTTGCAGGGGTAAAATAGTTCTCTGTCTGTCCTTTATTTGTCAAAGCTGCTGTCACATTGCTTCCTTCTCCCTCTCGCTGCGTGGTTTCTGTGCCAAGCTGTGGTGGGGTGCTGCTTGTGCAGGAAGCAGGAGCTGCTGTTAGCTGAGGCAGAAGAGTAGGAGGGATGGAGCTTGTCGGCGGAAGGATGCTCTGTAGCTTTGGTTGCAGCTGTATCTCATGTAAAACTTACTCTGGTTTCTTCACTTTCATGAAGGCACTGTGAAGAACACAGCAGGTCTTCAGTTATGTTATGCCACATTAATCTATGAAGACATTTATGAATGAGAAAAGTAAAGCAGTCAGTCATGAGTCAAGGAAAAATCACTTTTCTTTTTGTGGTTCTTCTCTTTCTGCTGTCTGAATTTAAAGAGCTGATCAACAGCTCTGAAGCAATTCACACTTTCTCTACTGTGTGCATCTGTTATGAGCCAGTCAAACCTAGCTTGCTCCTTGTATTCCATCCCTTGACTTAAGCATAATAAGGGGCATAAGCAATTAATTTGCTACCTCCCTGTTGCAGATTAAAAGCCAGAGTTTTACACCCAAAAGCAAGCCTGACTTTAGTTTTATCCTGCGATCCCAAGACAAGGAAAATGTCTCCCTTATTTCTCTGTGAATAGTTCACAGCTCTTTTTTTTTTTCAGAGCGTTTCTTTCTCTATATATTGTCTTGTTCATTTCCTCCTTCAGCTCTCCACTGCCAATTTCATGTCAGACTTTTCAATCCAAGCTTATGAATGCTTTACTAGCCTTCCTCTCTCATTGTTTTTGAAACTGTGCAGTGAACAGGACATGCTTCACTTACTATTAAATGAATATTCAGTCTTTGTCTAAATGCCAGCAAAGTGAACAAGGGAAGAGAACAATAAGCCAAAACACCCAGAGACAATAAAGTTAAAAGTAGGCTGTCATATTCAAGTTTTTGTTCCATTCCCCTCTTTAGCAAGACCTTTGACTCAGGCATCTATGGCACGGTTAGATTGAGTCTACCATGATTTTCATAGCACTGATGAATTAACTCATCTAGATGGGGAAAGTAAATATTATGATGCTTGGCACTGGGTGCCTATCACTTTGATGTTATTTGAAGTTTCCTGTTGCTTCAAAGCAGAAAGAGGTGTGACTTGTGCTATTGAGATTACAAAGGCCTGCCAACAAGGCTGCAGCTCACCTACTGGTCTGTTAAGATCCTGAGTGGCACTGTTATCTGGCACCAAACATTCAGCTTCATTCTCATGGTTACACAAATAAAAAAGCACTGTTGACACTTGTTCATCCAGAGTCTGCAGAGCACTTTGCAAAAGATAAAGGCAATCAATGTATACAATAATCTCACTAAATTCTCATTAGTTTCACTGTTGTGGGCAATAGATCATTTTACACTGTTATTATATGCTGACAAGTAGCTATGATAGACTAGCTCTAAAAATACCACCTTCCAAGAAATTACAGAGTTGGTCACAGAATAGCTATCATGACAATTAACAGCGACATTGCTATTTTGTTCTCACCCAGTGGAGCTCTCTGTTGCCTATTGTGAAATGGCTTCTTCTCAGTATTTTGTTGGCTTCTTCGTTTATCAGAGAACAATGAAAACAGTCTATCAAGCCACTGTTGAAGCCCTTGCATTTGATCTGAAATGCATTTATCCAGCTAAAGACATTGTTTGGTACTGAGCAAACCTTTCTGGAATGACACAGATTTAATTTTAGATTAATATTATGCCAGCATTTTAGTCAGAAGAACTGTTAAGGTCTTTTTCCTCACTGTAGAGATGAGTTTGGGTGCATGTAGCTATGAAAATAGAGGAAAAAAAGCTGGACTATTTGATGATGATGATGATGATGATGATGATGATGATGATGATGATGATGATGATGATGATGACAATAGTAACAGAAACGTTAATGTTAAAAAGAATGCAAAAAACCAGTGCCTCTCCATCTGAATCAAACAGACAAAAATATTGAGCAAAGCACTCAAAGAAGATTGTTTAGAGAAAGAGAAAACATTTACCATTAACTGAAATAACATATATGTAATTGGAAGTAAAACAGTTAAATGTGAAAATCTTTCCTACACAGTCACCCCTTGAATGAGTCAAACTGATTGATGACTCTTTGAAATCAGTGCAATAATAACAAAGTCAAACTTGACCTACAGAGTTTAATCTTAGCTCTCAACTTTAATCAGTGAAGACAAGAGATTAATGTATGCAAAAAAAATCTCAATGTCAGAACCACTGACATATATATCTTACTGCTGTAACTGCCTCTGGAGACCTTGTCTGACACCCTCAGTGCCAAGCATTATGTAAAAACATTTTCTTTGATGTAGAGTTAACGGTCAAAATTGAGGAATAAATAATGAAAACATAAAAAAACATTTCTCAAGTCCCAGTCTTCTTCACAGCCACTATGCAGTATTGTCTTCTTTGTGGATTGTTTGTGGTTAGAATCAGATTTATTGGTAGATAAAAAACCTGGTAACAGACCATCTTCAGTCTGAACAGCACTACATGGAAAGGCAGAATGTTGGCTGAAAGAAGAATCATATACCCAGTCCTCAGCTTCCACTGCTGATATAATTCTAACACAGCTTGCCAGAAATAATTGAATCTAATAAACTGAGAGAAAGCACAACTGAATTTATTACAATTGGGTCATCTTAGGCAATTTCTGTTGTATCATTCTATGCAAATGATCCCTGCATTCTAATCTACAAAACAAATCCCCCAAATAAGAAACTAAATGCAGTGTTGTGCTGGGTAAATTCCTTAGTGATGAGAAAGACCTATCACATGCTGACAGGTTGTGGGTAGGCCTCTGAGAAGCTGCACAACACTTCAGCTTGCAGCCAGTATTTAATCAAGAAGAACCCTTTCCCTCTTTTGGAATCCTTCCAACACTACTTCAGAGCTGGGAGCACACCCTGCCCTCAGCATCTCCTGCTGAAGGAAATAGTGAAAAGTCAAGTTTTCTTGGGATTCCCCTTTTTCACACAGTCTGTCCTCAATACCTCTGACCATTTCTGGAAGAGGTAAATATTACATGTATTGTGAAACAGGAGAATTTGGCCTAAGAAATATCTGTAAGTTCTCTACACAAATATCTCCTGACATCAGTGGAAATAGCTTGTTTCCAGAGTGGCTTTGTCCCCACTTCAAAAGCAAAATCAGGGAGAGTTTGCTGTGAATTAAGAGCATATTTCTTCACCACTCTGTGTTGTCTGTTGACAATAATTCAGCCAATTTTTATGGGTAGCATCTCATCTGTTATCATAAAATGATTCAAGAGTATGTCTGTATAAATGGAAGAATTTAGCAAGCGTATCCTTGAAAGATTGATTTGCCTTTGAAATATGACCTTTCTTCTACATTTTGCCAGCCCCTATTGCATGAATAGTATTCAGGCTTTTTGAATGTATACACATTCGCCTTCAAATGGAACAACTTCCACACCAAATTGTCCTTTGAGAAAGAAAGACAGAGCTTACTACTGAAATGGGTTTCAAGTTTCAAAGCTAAGAGGTTACTCTTTCTCTATTATATTCTAAGGAACCTCTTTTACATAATTTGTCATATAATGGGAAGCCTTCACAAATATTCAGTACTTCCAATTTCAAATATTGAAAACTTAATTTGCTTAAAATATTATGACGCTTTAAAAATGTTGGTTCTACTTGTCTGCCTTGTAGTTTTAAGTTTTTGGGTGTTTTATTTTTCTCCAACTAGGGTCAGTACTTTTACTTTCAAAACAAAGGTATTTGCTCCAGAACGTCCTTTCTCAACACCTACAAGGACCAGATACCAGTTTGAAGGAGTGTATGTGGTGTGTGTGTGTGTGTGTGTGTGTGTGTGTTGAGTTCCAAGAGCAGTAGTCTCCTGCCTTTCCTTGAAACATAGATAGTAATAACTTCATATTTTTCTCCTCTCTGGTAGGATGAAACAAAAACTGTAAGCTGACTCTGTCTAGCAAGAGAAATAACTTAGACCACAGAGAAAACATAGAACAGTTGAAGATCTGTAGGAGATAAATCCCAATGGCCACATCAAGTTCTCTTAGTAGAATCTGGGGAGTATTTAAAGATGCTAGTACATCCTTGCTTGTTCCTAAACAGTGTGTTTTGGCTTATGTTGAAAACATAAACCTAGGGTCTGACCAAATATGTCCCTTCTTCTGTTCGTACAGAATAGGGCAGGGAGGAGCGAAATGCTGTTGTCCATCTTTGAAAAAGATCCATCATGGGTTTAAAATACCCACTTCTTGACCAACTTGCACACTTTACTGTGTTCATCCAGGGGCATGGAGTGCTGATTTCTCCTGCTTTAATGTCTTGTATGTATGCCTCCTTTCTTTAGCACTCTGTAATCTGTTTACATGCTTTATCCTGTAGCTCAGCAATGCCACCACTGCAGATAAGAAGAGTGCTTGGACAGGAGAAGATTCTCTTCATTACTAACATCATTCCAGCTTGCCCATCAAGCACTGCTCACTAAACTAAACACATGCAAAGGCTTCCTATCTGCTGACTCGCAAAAGCATTGCAAAACACAGCAGAGAGCGGAAAGGCAATGCTATTTTGCTGACTGGACAGAAGACAGAGCCATCAGTCCTGTGTGTGAGAGCTACACCAATATGCATTGCAACTGAATATTTGCAGTGCAGTAAAACCAGATGTACTGACCCACTCTGCAAGTTCTGTCATTATTTTCAGGTAAAATAATGGCAACTAGCAGGAAGCAGTAGTTCTGACAGAGTTCAGTGGTACTGCAATAGGAAACTTCCAAAGACAAATTCCCTCCTCAGAGAAAAGAGGCTTGAGTCATCTTTTTCACTGATACTCAAAATGTCCCAAAGGATATCAACACTACCATGAAATTATCAACACTACTCTGAAATTATCTATTTGGTAGGATGTTCCAAAAAAACACTGGGCTCAGAAGCCTGACGTGAGACCTCAGGCCTTTGGCTGTTCCTTGAAGCACCAGGTTAACCAGGCAGACAGTTAACATTTCACATGTGCTTGAAATTTATCATCATTCAGCCATGCATTCAAGCACATGGTTGAAATTAACTACCTGTGTAAAGTGCTTTGCTAGATCACAGCCTTCCATCCATCAAGGTCTGAGACTGAGTTGTCCTACTAAGACCAGTTGGCAGCAATGACCTTCTCCCATAGTTATTTCATTGCTTACTAGAAGTAAAGATAAAGTCACAACTTGTGGACAGCAAAAAACCCAAAAACTTGTGAGCAATTATTTTTGACAACAACCACCTCTGAGAAGTCATCAAAAGTTCTGAAACATGGTCTTCAAAACCCATCAATCAAACAAAGTTGTGTGTCACTCTATTCTAAGCTAAAAAGCCTCCTGTCCTGCAAGAGCAGCTATAATACTGGGATATCAAAACTTTGCCATGAAAAACTATTTTTAGTACAGTAGTTAGCAACATTTCTGCTGACAGCCAAATGCTGGATACTAAAAATACTTACTGTCTATTCCAGAGCAGAATTTTTTATGCATAAAGAAATAGTTGCTGTCTTCTTCAAACACAGAACAGGTCTGACTTCTAAGGCTAAAAAGTGAAAAAAAAAAAAACAGTCCCAAGGCTGTGAGCTGACTCTCTTATACTAAATTAAATACACAGTTACTGCAGTTGTGTGGCAAATCAGGTCTTTGAATATACAAAATGGCAAGATGGATATGCCACTGCAAATTCCAAATTAGAGTAAAGAATATTTTTACAACCTGTGTAAATACATTGATCACAATTCTGTAAGATATCCTTCTATCTTAATGAGAAAAAAGTATCATAGAATTTGAATATTAAAATGAGACTCAAAATATTTTCTCATATTAAGCAACAATGTTTATAAAAGGCACTTATTCCCCTATCCAGCAGAAACCCAACAACTGACTCCTCCAGCATTTCAGTCAAATTCTCTCCACCAGCTTCCATATAAGTCACAGCCAAAAACAAACCTTTTTCCCATTTCAGATGTAGAGGAAGATGATGTTCCTGATTCCTAATGACAGAAACAAACACGGTATGACTTGAAGCCCAAAGATTCACCCTATCTCAATGGACAGAAAAGCAAACGTAGTATATAACAGTAAGGTTCCCTCCCTCCCTCCCTTCCTCCCCCCCTCTCCAATAACCTAAGTGATGGCTAGGAACATAACATAGTTATATATTGCCTTTGGCTCCTTGATTAGAACAAGAGGAAGTCTGACTGTAGGGACACAATGCAAGCATCAGGCCATTGAAGCCAAGAAAAGCTGGTGTCTGATGTGACTAGAGTTTGGATTTCATCTTTTGCTACAAGTGTTTTAAATTTGGGGGAGGGACAATGTCAAGTATTCATGAAATTTTTTTAATATATGTCAAAGATGACACTTCCATGAATGTTAGAAGCATTTGACTTGAATAAGACCTTAAGATCATGAAGTCTAACCATAATCCTAACACTGCTAAGTCTACCATTAGACCAAATCTCTAAGGATCCGACTTGAAATGTACTTTTTAATATCTCCAGGGATGAAGACACAGCTACTGTCCTGGTCAGCCTCTTCCAATGCTTCACAACAATTTCTGTGAAGAAAATTTTCCTAATATCAGATCTAAAACATCCCCTGGTGCCACTTGATGTGACTTCCTCTAATCATATTCCTTGTCACCTGTGACTGGCATTTACCTCCATTCACCACCATGGCTTGGCCAGCCAGTCAGTTTCCAACCCAGAAAACAGTACCTCTGTCCAAGCCACGAGCAGACAGCTTCTCCAGGAGAATTCAGACCACGGTTTGAATTCAAAGCTTTATTAACACCAAGTAAAAAATATCCACACTCCCTTCTCCACAAAGAGAAGATTTGCAGAATGTGTTGCAGAAGATGATCAGGTTCATCAAGCAGGACCTGACTTTCCTAAACCTCAGCTGGCTGGACCTCATCACATGCTTACTCTGCACATGTCACATGATGGCACAGAAGTTGATTGCCATCTCAAGATCAGTGCTGTCACTGCTCCATAATCATTCCTGGCACTGAGGTCAGGCTGACAGGCCAGAAGTTCCCTGGATAGTCCTTCCTGCCCTTCTTGTAGATGAGCATGACACTGGGTAGCCTCCAAACACCTTGGGAGCTCCCAAGTTAGCCAGAACTGCTGTTAAATGATTGAAAGTGACTCAATGAGCACTTCCCCAAGAATAAGTGATCTTACTATTAGAGACTGCAGCAATGAAGGCATTAAATACCTCAGTAATATACTTTCACATACAAGAAATCCCCTTTCTTATTGCTATGACAAACTAGGAAAAAAATCAGAGAAGAATGGTAACAACACATTTGAGTACAAAGACCCAGAGGAAGCAGGAAGCAAATACAAAATCACTTGAATCACTCTAGCAAAACCATTTTCCTTCAGGGCCTCTTAGCTAGGGGGAATACAGTTGATGAAGGTTAAGAGCATTGTGCTGTGCATGCAGAATAATTTTCTGTGTGCTCAAGACACTGAGTTGGAATCAGGTTTCAAGCCTGAAGACACTGATATCTGGGAACATGGAGCAGAGGATTATGAAGACTGTGTAATAAAAATAAAAAATGATGCTAGGTAATACCATAACTTTTTGTTGCAGTTGATTTCCATTCCAGAATCCAAGGAATTTGTTTCAAAGTCTTGAAATGTCATTCACCTCTGTGAACATTTGAAAAGAGTTTTCATACCAGAAAGCTCTCCTCAAATGCTGCTACTAATGTGATGTCTGCATATTTGGAGAAAAAAATTGCAGGGGGAAACAGACATTCCTTCATACATCTCTATACTGGAATATTATATAGATCCATATATTGGAATGTTATATTTCCTTGTGGACAAGCAGAAATTTCAGTGAATAGGTGAATTATGCCCCTTCCTGTTTCATTCGGATTGGAGAATTATGCAAGACTCTGTCTCCAAAGTATGTAGGACAACAAATGCCAATTACAGATTAAAGAAAGTGGTTCTCTCCGTGCAGCATGAAAGCCCTAGTGCAGAGAAGTTATTTACCCTGTCCTTCAGACATTTCAGTATTTCCAGATCTACCAAGACAAGAAACAGCAGTCTTCTTCCAGAAATCTTGCTCTTGCCACTTGCTCCTTCTTCTGACCAACCTGTGCTATAGTCAAGCACAGAAGATACAGCAACTTGCACATTAATTTATCAGACTAGAAACTGATTTGATCCGGAGCTGCTTCATATTCTGCAGTTTTCTAAGTTTAAATTTTCTCTGTAAAATTGCAATCTTATTAACATATTCCCTGGACATTTTTCATTTATCAGAAGGGTGCTTGGAATAAGAAACATTATTCAAATATTCTCTCTTTTTTGTGACCTAAAGATTCAAACCAACCTAAAGCACATTGACAAAAAGAGGTTACAGTTTAAAAAGTTCACAAAACCTGAATTTTCCAAGTGTTTTGGCTTAGCTCAAAAAATATGTCCCTTATGATCCCTTGTGATGTAGTCTGAGCTTTGATTTCCACTAGTGTTAACCAAAAATCCTAAATGACACGTTTCAGAGGCAGATTCTTATTATTCACCAAATACAACCCCGCCCCGGAATAACACTTGAACCTCCTTTGAGACTGGCAAATCAAAGCCCTGAAAGACTGCATTAACAGGAGAGTGTGTCAAATTTGCTCATGTCTTGAATCCAGCATAAATGCAAGTGATCCATCAGCTGCAGGGCAGATCACGACCCTGAGAGGGTGTCCTGCTTCTTCCTTCACACAGCTCCCTCTATCAGGACTTAGGTACATATTTACAGGAACAGAGCTTAAAAAGTTCACAAGCATTAGAAAAACAAACAAAAGAAAAGGGAAAAAAAAAAAAAAAAAAAAAAAAAAAAAAAAAAAGAAGGCACCAAACCCAAACATGAAAACAACAAACCGGCATGGTTTGACAACGCAAATTCTGCCACCTACTGACGACGAAACTGAGCCTGAAGTTTCCGAACAGGCTGAGACACAGCTGCTGGTGGGTGGGCACTGCCTTTACCCCTCTGGCACCCGTGGTTCACCCAGGCACTCCATCTGCATGCTCAGAGCATAAAAGAGGATGAGTGTGTGCAGTGCAGCAGTGCATGAGAAGGATGACCAAGCCAGTATGTACAAACCCAGTTCGTTCATCACGCTGATACTGCTGCTGCTTCTGGATTTTGTCTTCAGACACCTCAATGAGCAGATTCAGATAATTGGCTGCACAGAAGCACAGTAAGGGAAGAGGGAAAGGCAGCAGACAGTGATGTTCTTTCACAGTCTTTTGGCTTACTGGAGAACAATCAGCACTCTCCATCTTTAAAGTGTGTCAACCACATATGATTTAATGAGATTTTGCAACTTCCTAAAATGTTGGATGGCTCTGAACTGAGCCACACACAAAAAGAGCATCATCTAAATAGTGAAAATCATCATCCAGTGAAAATGTATGTACTCATCTCTGCCCAAAATCTTTTAATCTTATTTTCATTGTCCTGTGTCTTGTTCTAGGAGGAGACAAAGCATTTAGGGTAAAGGCTGTTGTGCCTGTTGTTACAAAGGGAAACAGCAAATTGTGTGGTGTTTAGAAATGTGATTTCAGAGCAAAATCATATGGGTTAAAACATTAGCTTTTACATATCTGCCCTGAAAGCATTCCTAAGCTACACAGGTATAAACTCCTGCCACATTGCTAGCTGACACATTTCTTGGTGCTTACCTACACTGAAATTGATCTTCAAGCTTTTGTTAAGGGGGTGGCAAATGCATAGAAAACTACAGTTGAAATAACAAACAGGCAAAAAGCTACTCCGCTTTAAAGGACGTGTTACTAATTAATAAAGTCTGCAATTAATCATTAAAATCTTAGCAAGGGCAGACTGCAACAGAATCCAGGCTTGCCATCTTCATCCTCCTTGTTCTAATGACTTGAAAACCCTTTGTCCCTGACACAGACAATTAACTTGACAATTTGATGGCTTGACACATCAATACCACAGTTAAAACATTTGTAGCCCCTCATGTGGTGTAGGAATCATTATGCCACAACTCAAGACTGGGTACAACTTTCCTACTCCAGAGGAAACAGAGCACACTAGAAAAGAGAGAAACAGGCATGGTAACAATAAAAACCAACCATAACCCTAATGAAATAGTGCTAATGATTGGTAGTTCATGCCCATCTAGAAACTCACAGGGAGGAATAAATTCTGCAAGGGATATTCAGTGAGATATAAGAAAGGAAAATACAAGAACAGCAGAAGCCAGTATCTTCTCTACTTATAGTGAGGGTAGCTCATCTGCCTCATCTTTACCAATGTGTTACACACTTTTTGAAACTTGCTTAATGATCTCTGTGATGACTTCTAGATCAAACCCCCCTCACAACAGCATGGATCAAACCCTCCTCACAAAAGAATGGATCTGCACTATATAAAAAAGCATGGCTCCTCCTGCAGGCTCACCAGCTGAGATGGAGATTATCTATTTCTCCAAGAAATTTCACAGGAAAATACAGTATCCCAAATCCACTACCACAGAAGACTTGCTCCAAAGGAGGATGAAATGCAGTCAGCTCTCCTAATTCTTTCATAAGTTAGCCTACCCCCCAATAAAGATAGATCCACTCATTAGAGAGGTGGAAGATGTCCCCTCTTCCCTGTACCCTGACACCAGTGCTAAGCAGCAGAATATGTCCTTTGGACATTTTGTGGAATTGTCTCTGATTAAACAAAACTTTTGCAGAATTGTCTCTGATGAAAAAAAACTTTACAGTAGGAAGACGTTTATTTCAGGAAAGTCTCTGAGGTTGACCTGTTTAGCAAATGTGATGGGATAACACCTGAAAAAAGGGACAGGTGTCTCAATCCTACCTGAAGCTATTAGTTTACCATCACTTTGATAGCAATTGAGTTCTCTTGTTGTTTTAAGAAATATTTTGACTAAGCAGTTCCTCATTGAAAAATCCAAGTTCCTTGAAACTGAAACTTCTTGGTAATGCAGAAATCTTTCCCTAAATCTGTCAGAAATTAATTTTGATATCTGAAGGACAATCTCTGCTCTATACCAGAGTCTGTCCTTGGTCATTAATCCAAACAGAACTGTTCCGGGAGTGAGGCATTAATTTGAAAAACAAGTGAACAGCAGTGCACTACTTACAACAGCATTTGCATTATCTCAGTAATTAGATGATTAACTAAAAAAGCATGGGGGTTTATCTTCTTAGAAGAAAAAATATGAAATATTTTTTTCTTACTGCAGAACAAACAGCTACTGAAATCTGTCTTTGTGGCATGGCACTGTTTATCACTGTAGAGTTTTTGTTATGCAAAGTACAATTTCTAATGTAAATTTTCTGAGAACTTGTGTTTTCTCTATCTACTCATAAATCTTCCTGCCTTTCACTGTTTCCTTCACTTGCTGTTCCTGTTTTGCAAGCACAGACTGGCCATGCCCTTCAGCTATCTCAAATGCACAGCACATTAGGAAGCAGTAAGGGAGGTGGGCTTGTAGCCAGGAGCCTTATGAGGCTCCTGTGAGTGAGGACTTCACCAACAAGGAGCTGAGATGCAGAAAGGCAAGTCTTAGTCAGGATGAGGGACAGAAACAGTGATCAGGTTGTCAGAGCATCTCCCAGGAGAGACAAGGGGCAGGCCCTCACCTTTGGCCTTCTCTACAACAGTTCATACTAAGGAGGTAGCTGACCTTGGGCTCAGACAGCTAAACCTAATTCAGCCAACTAAATTTCTGGAATATGGATGTGTGCTGGACCCTACCTACTGAGGATCTGACTCAAGAAGGGAGAGGTTTCCTCACCTGCCTCTAAAACAAGAGTGTTTTTGGTAATGAGCTATTGCAAGCATCCGTGTCAACTGAGTTGATGGATAGATGACACCTCACTAAAATGTACAATGTTCCCACAGCACTGCTAAAAACCTGTTTTCCACATTTAAACTTTTTAGATCTTTCAGCTTGAAAACTGCCTCATGAAGTCTTTTGAATTTCAAAGTGACACACTTCTCACTCTTCCACAATCCCTCCAGAAAATCTTCCAAAACCAGAAATAGCTACAAAAGTGTCCGTACCAGACACTGCATCCTGCCCCAGAATTTTTCCAGTACCATGACAATTGATAAAACTGCACTTTTGTACCCAGGGTCTGCCAGGGACTCGGTGGTCTATGCCTAGTTAGCTGACTTGGTTCGGTTTCTGGAATGCGGTCAGTGAGATAACAAGGACAGTGACAGGAAAAATAAGGAAAAATAACAAAATCCTCTTCAGTCAGTTATTAACACTCTTTGCACATTCCTCCACCTCCTAAGCCTGTTGTCTGTGTCCCTTCACCCCAATGTCTCAGTCCTGTGTCATTAATCACACGTTCATTAGTCCTGCAGCAGACATTAAACACTTCTGCTTGTCTGCCACAACTGTGAAGACACAACAGCAAAAGAGCTATTTCTCAGTGTCACCTGCTCAAGAGTGATGTATCTTCAAGTGAAACAGCAATATGTCTGGCTTGTCAGACTAATACCTACAAGCAGACTGTTTCTGCTTTTATTTTGGAAGTATTGTCCCACTTTAGGAACTTACACCAACTGTCAACAAAAGCATTAATAACAGGAAAAACTGGTGCAGGTGACAAGAGGCTGCAGTTAGAATGGTGTCAAGTTGAAGTAAATAGCAACAAGAATATCCTGGAATATTGTTGAATAAATGTTTTTGGGAAAGGCAGGGAAATGGAATTCCTGCTGAAAAATCCTACACGTTACAAAACAACTTACTTGGTGGATATCATGACAATATTTAGGAGGATATTTTGTCAAAGGAAAGAGATGTAGCCAAATTGAAACAAAATAAGCCTAAAAATAACAATAGCTGATTGTGTTCCTATAAAATACTTTCTGAGTTTTAATGAACAACCAGAAGCAACTGTACCTCTCTAAATTCTCCAGGTGAGCCATAGCATCTAGATAATCAAAGACCTGTTAATCAAAGATAAAGTGCTGACAAGAAGAAATGCTCAAAGTAGTTACTAGAACTTGCTCTTCTTAAGAATATTGTCAGCCAATGTAATTTCTTTGGTGTTTATACTACAGTGGTTATTGCAGATGGGCAAGGATTTTTTCCTCCCATCCAATTTTTTTGTGGCCTTAGACCCCAGAGCTAGTAGTATGAGACTGCATCAAATAACACATGCCTGGTTCATAGGACATATCAGCCTGACAGATGATACTGCTCGATGGAACCGATATTCATTGGAGAAAATACACCATTCACAATACCATCCTGGTCCTCAGGACTAACAAGGATGGAAACCCCCCACCTAGGCCCACAAGGTCACATAAGCTCTACCACCTGCAGTAATTTTCTTAAATAAGCAATGCACTTTTTTTTTTTCCCCAGAAGAAACTCAATACTAACAGGAGTTGATGAATATGTAGAACTTCTGAAAGTCACCATATTTTCTGTAAGCCAGAAAAATTAACATAACACCATTTTTCAATCATTCTTTACATCACTTACAGGCTTTCACTAAGCAAAGTACTTGTTATGAAGTTAAAGATAAGCATGCCTATATATGGAGGAAACATGCAAGCTGAGTTTGTCAATTTCAAATAGATCTCAGATGCCTGTTTATACACATATATGTACTTCTTTTTGTAACTGAAGGGGTGGGGCCATTGTATTAAAAGAAATTGCTTTTCAAATGTTTATTACCCTAATTTTAAAGGTAAATATGAATGACATCAAAGAATCAAGCACTGAGGCTGGGACCTTTAGAAGCCACACCAGAAGGAAAAAAACTCCAGTGAAATTCAACCTGAAGGCCCTATTATCTTTTGTTATCTGTCACTGCCAGCTGTATACATACTGTCAGCTGCAGTATGGAGCTGAATTGTGCAGACCCCCTGACAGCCCCGTATCTCTAGTCACCTTTCTGGTTTAACTCAGCCTGAAAGTCTCCAAAGACTACTTTCAAGGATTCACACACAGGATTAGCAGCAGTATTTTGAGCTCTATCAGCATCTACTCACCTACATTGAGTATATGAACGAGTGTTTGTGTCCATGGTAAAGCACTCTTTGGTCTTCAGCCTGCATCTGAGTTGAATGCCACTTCTGAACCCACTGAGAATATTCAGCACAACCAATAATCCAGACCTGTACCAATCTATCAATCATTAGCTGGCAATTACTATATCTAAGCTAAAAAATTCAGCCTCTGGAGAGGGATTTCTACTCCTCTCTCATACAAAATACTATGCAGAAAGCCAAAGTATTACACTTTGAATATAGCCATGTCTCTTTTATTCTCTTTCTCCTAGAAACAGCTGAACCTTCCTTGATGAGTGATTCCTAGCATAACATTAAAGAGTGTAGAATGGAACAATACCTCTTTCTACAGCCCCTCTTCCCATCCTCACCAAGAAAACAAATGGCAGGTCTCCTTAGCAGAGTTTTTTCTTGACAATGACTCTTCTCCAAGAGATTTACAGCAGCAGCCTTGTAAGAGATTTGTTGCAGGCAGTCCTCCATCTGTAGGCTTACATCCTCACTCTGGGAGCCATAACTCTCCTGGAGTGAAATGACAGGCGATTGTAATAGCTCATCATGTATTATGATGGTACAGTCCCTACAGGAAGGATTGTACTTGGCTTTGTATTTCTCCTTTGGGTAACACAAAATTTTCTCAAAAAGCTGAAATAAATTCTACAGTTTTGACTGCTACCATGCCATCATTGCACACCCCATCCATATCTCCACACACACACAACAGTACCATCCCAGGTATTTTAAAGAACTTTTTTTGAGAATTTTTCGATTTGGATTTTTTGGGAGCTTGGATACTGGATATGGAACATTTCAACTGCAAATTGCTGGCATGAGTTTGGCTCAGGCTGGTAACGATGTAAATGTGTGACAGGTGTCTTGCTTGCATTAAATTTTCTATTCATACAGTTCTTCATGCACAGGTGATCTGATATCAGAATGAAGTCCAACAAGTATTAAATAAGGCAAAACCTCCATGCTTTAATATAAAAAGAATATCCATTTTACTTTCATTATGGTATAAATGTAGTACAACAGATACAAAGCAGCATGTAAATGAAATGTTTAGAAAGCCATTTTCCTAACATACTATGATAATGATAATCTTCTAACGAGTACTGAATGTTTTTGATAGTGTCCTACAGACAGGATCTCCACTGTACACCTTTATCCTCCCACCAGAAAGTTACATCTCTAAGAGTATAATGGACCAAAATTTTGTTTCAGGACTGGAGAAAGAAAATTTTACCTTCCTAATTCATTCAAAAAGCCCTATGCTCTTTCTTTCTCCTTGGAGTCTATAGTTTTAAATGGAAACAGACCTAATATGACTCATTTATGGGGCTCCAGTAAAAAGTAGAATCACTATAGGTTCTCTGATTTTTCAGAGAGTTTACTGAATTGACCCCTTCTGCAATCACACATGTAGCAAGAAGAAAATCCTGGCCTTAACTGGTGAGAGCTCAGACTTACTGAGCAAGGTTCATATTTTCTTAGTTAGCAATTAAAAAGTCTGCAAGAATCCTACTATTCTAGTTTAAAGAAGAACTCCTTGAATGTTTTTATTTTGACTGACAAAAATTCGCAACTGACAGTATACAAGCTGGAATTTATAACATACAGCTTCACTGTTTTGTTACTGGGGTTTTGTGTGATTTGACACAAGACTCTATGCTGTAGTTCCAATGGCATGGGTTAACTTTTCATAAAGATGATGAATTTCACGTGAGTTCTGAGATATGTAGCACCACGGTGGTCTGAATAAGTCAGTGGCTTTATCCCCTGCTCATAGACACAGGCTGACAGCCTCTATTGCCATGTGTTTGCTGCTATTCCTCCTCATGATGTGCTTCCATTAGTACTCTGCTGAAATTAGCAGAATCACCCTTAATCCTGCATAGATACATGTGTATGAGAACTAAGTCTATTCACTGGGCATATTATGGAGAGAATATGCATAGTTCTGCATTTAAATAAATTTTTAAAATCGTAAAACCAAAACAACAAAAAAACCAAAACCAATAGAAACTACCTCAGTAATCTGGAGCTAAGCACACTGGGTGTGATTTTTAAAAATTCAGAGTGGTTGCCAAGCACATACAGGATGAAGGTTTGTTGGTAGGTGGAAGAAGTCAGCAGAATGATAATAAGCAGAATTTGTCAATTAGAAGAAGGATATAAACACACATACTGCAACAACACCTTGCTGGTGCAATATTCAGCTTTTAGTCTGCACAGTGCATTGCTTCCCATTTCATTAATGGCAAAGCCAAGTTTTGCCTACCTCCTGGTTGAGCAATTCGTTCAGAACTGAGCCTGTTCAAAAATTCCTTCCCAAAATTCACACTTAAGAACATATCAAAAAGGATAGAATTTTATCTAATACTATTCTAAAGGTATTTCTGTCATTAATATGGAACAAAAGATGTAGATTATATTGTACTTGGTAAAATCCTTAGGTTTTTAAATATGGCTGAGTAAGGTCAAGATCCTGCACCTGGTGAGAAATGAAAAGGTAAATATTACCATATAATTAATGCTTTCTTCTCAGAATAGAAGCAGTTTGGACATAACCTACAATTTTCTCAAGTACTAAAGTAATTTTTGTCATTCTAGGGCCTTCTCTCTGTCATTGTCTTTCTCAGTATTAGACGGTACTTAGAAAACTCTTTCCTGTCATTTTGAGTCTAGCAATGAAATGAAAATACAGGTAAAGCTCTTGGCCAGAGCAGAAGGGCAGACTCAAATCTGTTATGGAAAAATAGGTAGATTCTTATTAACAGTAAATTGGTGCAGTCAGATTTGGTCTTTAGCAGCTTGTGATGCAACCATGCCTTAGAGCCTATTATATTCAGATTCAGTAAAGTATCCAAAAAGCACAATTCAAAAAATGCTCTTAGACATATGCTTAAAGTTCAACTTCTGTATCACTGAACTAAGATTCAGCAAGTCTCAGTTCAGTTCCTTCATTAAATGCTAATCTAAACAAATATAAGAGCTCATATAATTATGAATAAGCCAGAATCTTTTAACTTTCCCTCTCCTTTGTGTGACTGACCAAAGTACAGTAAAATTAGTGAGAGCCAGGCAACTACTGCTGCTGCTATTACTGCATCCCTACCGAAAACATAACTAATCTCCTTAGCCAATGAAGGACTGGCATTTTTTAATCACTATGAAGTTACTATTGCCTCTCTCCTGCTGTGCAAAACTTTTCATTATTGGCTAGAATGTTGGGGTTTTTTTTAAGAGTCCACAATTTTGGGGGCCGGCACTGTGTTTTAATGCATTATCCTCTTCTGATAACGATGCTGAATATGTTTAGTCTGCATGCAAAAAAGTAGGAGGCAGAATTGAATTTCCATGACCATGTTTTGAGGTCCTAAATGAAACTATTGAAGCAAAAGTCCTAAATGAGCAGACTATTTTTAAAAATTGTATTTGGTCTGTTTAAGAGACTGAGTAAATAACATCTATGGCACAGACCTAATGTTTTTGATACCCAAGCAAATGAAAAGAGAAGCGCTGGGACAAAAGTCAATTTTATAAATGGAAAAATGGAGGAACAGAGATTCTGATGGCTCCAAAGTTACACAAGAATTTGTAATAAATTTCTTGTTATCAATTACTGTGTCAGTCACAAAATAATCACTCCTGCTAGAGAGTGTCCCTGCAAAACATTTATTTCATGGCCACATCTTTGAACACCAGGGAAATATCTGGATAGAATGAGGTGGAACAATGAAAATAATAGCAAGATACATGCAAAAAGGTAAAACACTATTTTAACCAGATACTATAAAATCAGAAAATTGTGATCTTACTGATGAGTCACCAACCTTGGAGGAATTTAAAGGATATGAAGATATGGCATTAAGGAACAAGGTTTTGCAGTGGACTTGGCAGTGCCAGGTTATGGTTGTACTCAATAATCTTAGAGGTCTTTTCCAAACGAAATGATTCCATGATTCTACTTGCCATTAAACTAACAAGAGCTAAAAAAACCCCAGTGTGATTCACAACTCACCCACATGTCAGTTTCTGAGGTTTTTTGGAAGCCTAACAAGACTCCTTTTCTTAGTCACAAGGTCTCTTTTACCTCATTCTGCCTGTCCAAGGATCATTTTATATTTAAGTCATTGCAACACTATTTCTAATAATGGATATTCTACTATATTGATAGAATAGTAGATAACTCTGCTACTGCATTAAGATTCAGCAAAAAACCCCAAATTTATAGAGAGTATTGCTTTGTATGTTTAGGTTGTGTTCAAACACAATTGCTGGACAAGCAAACATACCTTAAAAGGGGCTGAGGTTAGCGAATGTGACACTCAACAACAGGAAGGACAGGATGGAGGATCTGGGAAACTACAGGTCATCTCAGCATGACCTCAGTGCCCAGAAGGTTTGAAACAGATCATCTTGAGTTCTGGACAGAATGTGCAGGACAATCAGGCAATCAGGCCCAGCCAGCACGGGGTTAGGAAAGTCAGACCCTCATCGAGCAACATTATCTCCTTCTATGACAAAGTGATCTGCTTTGTGCATGGGGGAAAGGCTGTGGGTGCTGTCTATCTGGACCAGAGCAAAGCCTTTGACTCTGCCTCCCATCGTTTTCTCCTAGGGAACCTGGTTGCTCGTGGCTTGGATGTGTGTGTTGTTTGCTGGATAAAAAATTGTCTGGAAGGTTGAGCCCAAAGAGTGGTGGTGGATGGCACCAAACTCAGCTGGCAACAGGTCACACGTGGTGTTCCCCCAGGGCTCAGTACTGGGGCCGATGTATGTTTATTAATATACCTGGATGAGGGGATCACGTGCCTCTTTAGTCACTCTGCAGATGACACCAAATTGAGTGGGAATGTTGACACGCTGAGGGTAGGCTGGTTCTGCAGAAGGAACTGGATTGGTGGATTGGTGGTCCAAGGCCAGTGGTAAGAAGTTCAACAAGGCGCCAGGTCCTGTCCTGGGATCAAAATAATCCCAGGCAGCATTACAGGCCGGGGTAAAAGTAGCTGAAAGCTGCATGGTGGAAGAGGGCCCAGGGATGCTGAACATGAGCAGAGCCGGAGATGATCCAGCTGGACACGAAGGAAAACAGCATCCTGGCCTGTATCAGCAATTGTGCGGCCAGCAGGACAATGGATCCTTGTTCTTGGCACTGGTGAGATTACACCTCAAGCTCCATGTCCAGTCCAGACTCTGCAGGAGGACATTGAGGTGCCGGAGTGTGTCCAGAGAAGGGCAGTGGAGCAGGTGAAGGTCTGGGGCACACGTCCTGTGAGGAGTGGCTGAGGAAGCTGGGGCTGCTTAGCCTGGAGGAAAAGAGGCTCCAAATACAGGGGTGACCTGATCACTCTCTAGAATTTCATGACAGGAGGTTGCACCCCGGTGCGGGTCTGTCTCTTCTCTCAGGTAGGAAGAGCTGTGCCAAGGGAGGTTTATAGGGAATACTATAAAACATCCTTCCACATAAGGCTGGTGACCATTGTAACAGGCTGCCGAGGAAAGTGGTTAAGTCACTGTTATAAATGAAAATTTGTCCAGCCAAATTAATATGAAAAATAAAATATTTATTTTACAATCAAATTTTATCTAGCCAGCCACAAGGAAAGAACAGAGCCGAGCCCGGGGTCGGCCCTGGGTGTGCAACAAGGAGTCAGCCTCAGCAGAGGTTTTCCTCTCTGCCCACACGCCTCCATCCTGGCACAAGCGGTTTTTATAGGGAAAATTCCGCCTGAGGCCAAGATTTCAGCAATCAGTCTTTTCTTCTATTCAGAGTCCATATGTTAATAAGATTTTCTTTTTTGGTGATGAGGGAGAACAAATCACTGTCTGGAGTTTGTTGAATCCTTTGATGAAATTTACGGGAACGCCGTATTCACATGTATCTGCCTCAGGATTTCCATGATATCCATCTCGGGTCGTTCACGCAAATGATCAGCACCTGGGGTTTCTGTATCTCCCCAGACATGGCCCATCTCCTGGCCAGCTGTACCTTCTTACTTGTAAATCAGTTTCCAATCTACACCCGGTCTCACCTGCGCCTGTGAGGGGGGGAATCCTAATACAAACATGTATACTCTAACAAATATTCAATATCACATATATCATATTAGAAATGGCGCAAATTATATCTACTACACATAACAGTCACTATCTCTGGGAGCATTAAAAGAAGAGTAGAAATAGCGCTTGATTCTACTACAAATTCTCGGCTGCAAATGCGTACGTACTACCAGGCCCCACCAGCAGGTCTGGTCTTCCCCTCAGCGGGCGGGCTCAGACTCTTGGGCAGCCCCGCTGAACAGAGCCTGGCTCCCACGAGCCGCTCCCGCACCGCGGGGCGAGCGAAGGACGAGCGCGGAGCTCGGAGCTCGGAGCTCGGCCGGCCCCGGCGGAGCGGCTCCGCGCCGCCACCGCCACACCGGAAGCGGCGGCGGCGGGCAGGTACCCCCCGCGCCGCAGTGCACTGGCCACGCCCCCAGGCGCCGCCCGCCCCCGAGCGGCCGCTGTGGGGAGGAGAATGAGGGGGCGCCGCGGCGGCGCTTCTGCTGCAGCCGCGCTCGTCTGACCGGGCCCCGCCGCTTCCTCCGTGCCGCCCTCCGTACGCCCGGGGCGGGGGAATCGCGGAGAGTGGATGCCTAGCGGGCACCCACGGGGCAGAGACCCGCGGACGCCATGGGCTGCTGCAGCTCCGCCGCGCAGGTGAGTGGCCCGCGTTCCCCTCCCTTTTCCGGCCCTGCCACACCTGGCCCCGGCCCCGCTGCTGTGTGTCCCCTCCCCCGGCCCCGGGTCTGTCCATGTCGCTGTCCTGTGGCTGCGCAGCCGCTTGTCCCCTCCACAGCCGCGCTCTCTGGCGGCCCTGTGCCCCTCGCCGCGGAGCTCGCCTCAGGCTGGGCACCGCTGCGCTGCCCCCACCACGGAGCTCCGCTTCCCTGTGGGAAGAGCACCGCTGTGCTGGCTCCCACCACGGAGCTCCGCTTCCCTGTGGGAAAAGCACCGCTGTGCTGGCTCCCACCACGGAGCCCCGCTTCCCTGTGGGAAAAGCACCGCTGTGCTGCCCCCACCACGGAGCTCCGCTTCCCTGTGGAAAGAGCACCGCTGTGCTGGCTCCCACCACGGAGCTCCGCTTCCCTGTGGGAAGAGCACCGCTGTGCTGGCTCCCACCACGGAGCTCCGCTTTCCTGTGGCACCGCACGCCCTCCTACACCTGTAGCGCCGCTCTCTCGTGGCTGCGCCCTCTCCTGCGTCCCAGTCTGCACCCACACTCTGCCACTGCTGGGAACCCATCGCTTTCCCTCCCCACTTCACCCACAGTTCCTCCACCACCAGCTGTGCCCTCCCGTGACTGCGAACACTTTGCTTTCCCCTCCCGTAGCCTTGCTGTTTCGTGCTTGGGTACCACCGCCGTCCATTCACTCGCCCAAAGCCTTCATGCACACGAACTGTGCACCCTTTTGCTCCCTCTGTAGCTGTGCTTTTCCCACTCATGGCTGTGTTCATCCCCACCATAGCCTTGCTCCTTACCATGCTATGCACTTCCACCCTCTACCTACTGTTCTGAGTGCTGCTTCTCCTGTGGCTCATTTTCACCTTGCCCCTTCTTCCCCAGCCCTTGTTTGGCTTTGCAGTCTGTGGCTTAGGCTGCTCCACTTCCCTGCCATGGCTGCAGCCCTCCCAGTTCTCACCTGCCATCCTCGTAGTGCCTTGCACCACAGTCCTGTGATCCCCACCTCAGCTCAGTACATCTCCCTGGGTAGCCCTGCATGCCCTGCCCTTCCCTGCAGCATGTTCTTTGAGGTCCCTACTACCCACCCCGACAGAGAGAAGCTACAGCATGGGAGAAAACTCATCAGGCCCTCAAGTCCACTGGCTCTGGAAAGGGAGACTTCTAATCCCAGCCTCCTTCCTCACTCTATGGCCAAGGGTTCAGGTGCCTCCCTACATCCATTTCCCTGTGTGTGATTGGTCCTGTGCAATCTCTTGTTTCCGAGGTCGGGTTTTCTTTCTTCCCCCTCCCCCTTCGCTCTGTTTTGCCCGTACTGACTCCTCTTTCACTGTCGGGAGCTCCACCCAATGCTCCAGTTTGTGGCACTGCTACCCATTTTAACTTTGCCTTTGAACAACACAGCCAAAACTATGCTGGTTTTTTTTTGCGTGGCTGTTTTCTGAAGGCTGTAATACAGACAGTCACGACTGATGCCTTGGCTGTGCTTTGCTCGCTTGTAAATGCTAGTTTCCTTTGCCTGTATCACTTGCAGTGGCTGAATCCAGCTTCCAGCAGACTGCTTATGTGGGAAAGTCCGTTTCTGCTGTCCCAGATGACTCATCACAGAGATGAGTTTTTGTAGCTCATCCGTTCAGGCAGACTTTTATTTTTATGTAAGAGCTCTGTCCTTCCAATGCAGAACACTGCGGAGAGCTGTCCAGTTGCAATACGAAACATCTTTTCTGTATAGCAAATATGCTGCAAAGAGGAAGGCAATAAGCTTTATGGTGCATGAACAAATGATTTGAATTAAGAGTGAGATATATGCTAAATGTTAGGGGCAGATTTTGAAATCGTTCAATCACTGCAGTAGAGTGCCAGAGGATATTGTGAATTCTGTACTGTTTGAGGTTTGCTAAAAAAACCCCACATGTTAGATAAGCATCTGTCAGGAGTGGCATAAAGAAAGCTGATACAGACTTGGAGCACTGAGTGAAGTTGCTGTTTTGAATAAATGTTTTCAAGTATTTTTCAACCTTATTTTCTGTGATTCCTGTCCAATTTGCTTTTATTGAGTGTTTTCTAGGCCCTTTCTAGCTCTTCTGTATGAATTTGAATCACAGTTCACTCATCTTTTCTTAAAGGAAAATGCAGGCTTGTTTGTGGGTAATGTTAGAGGATGTTGGTTTGCATATCTAGCCTTTTCATGGATTTCAGGTGACTGATTTTGGGTTTTAGCGAAATTTGTGTTCTGCTGCAAGGTTGTATGATGTTAATAGTATTCTACTAAACTTTACATTTGCTTTCCTTATGTATGGCAAGATACAATACAACAATTGGGCTTTGCACCCCATACACATATGACTGAAGTATAAACAATGGCAGTTTATTTAATTTCATTACCATAAGCAATGATGTGTCTCCTCAGGAAATCCAAATCAAAGGCTAGTTGCTGAATTTTTTACCAGCAGTTTTGTCTGGTATATGGATTACAGAAACTTTGCTGTATACCATACAGCACTACATTAGGTCCTAATGTCTGTCCTATCATCCCTTTTATAATGAAAAAATTGTTGTGTTCCTCATCTACTATGGTCTTTGCACTTCCTCCTCTTACAGTTTTCCTGGTCAGGGGTCCATCAGACATTCCTTCACCTTTTCTCACCTACTTTTTGCTTCTCCATTTGTAGTTTCATATTGGTCTTTGACATAATTGCTCCTCTTATTGTGAACACCCTCATTCCTTATGCCTTTGTTTTTCAAGTAGATTTCTCATTAAGTTTAGTTTTCAGTGCTCTAGCCTATTTGATCTTCATCTGCTAATCCCTGTTTCTGTTTCTGACAGAAATGATTACTTCTGTTTTGATGCTAACAACCATCTTATCTGATTACTGCATCTCCAAGTCCCTTTCTCATGACTGCCATCTTCTCCTCTCATTTCAGATAATTTCTTTAATAATTTCTGATAGATTTCTTTGTAGTTTATTTGTAGTTTTATTAATTGCTTTTATTTCATACTCAATTATCCATTTTTCCCCCTAGATATGTTTCCCAGTTCCTTTGCTTTGCAGGCTGTCTGAAGGCCTCTGTCTTAGACCTTTTCCTGTGCCTCTTGCCCAGCAGAATCTAAAGGTTTCCAGAGAAAAACTGATTAGAATTGACATGTTTACCTTTATTCAGCACTATTGATTGCTGCTTACAGAGATGTATTCTCATGTTTGTTTTCTGCTTTTTCTGCCTTTTTAACTACCCAAAGCCACATTTATTCAGTTTTTCTGTTTTAATTTCACAGGTTTTTACATCCTGCTGCCATCTTATTCCCTTCCTAATTTTATTCTGAGCTGCTATTCCCCATCCTTGAAAATAGCAGCATTCTAGTCTGTTTGCCTTCTTTTCCAAATTCCTGAACAGAGAAATATATGGTTGTTGCCACACATTCTTTCCTCTTCATATTAAGTAAATTCCAGTCCATATTCTGTGTTGTGCTGAAATTGTCTCCAGTTAGTATCTCTACAGGCTTTTTGTGCCCAAGTTGCAAGGATTCCATGTCTTTCTTACCCTCCTTGGGCTCTGTTGCTTTCAACAGCATATGTAATCCTCTGCCACATGATGTCTTATTCTCCCTGGGTTGTGTGTAGTGCCACAGAATTTTCTGAGCTGGAAGGAACCCACAATCCAGTTGCTAAGTGGGTGGTCCGTAGAAGGATAGTGCTGTTGTTTTGCAGTTATGCACTGCCTTCTACTCTCTGATTATTGTTTATTTGCCACTACTCGTCTGTGGTTATACTTCCAATTTTCTCCCCCTTTTGTTAACTTCTTATTTTACCAAATTTATCAGCTTTATCTGTTAAGAGTCATGTTAAATTAAACTTAATACGACCATACCAGATTTTCTTCCAGATGAACTGATACTTTCTGTTGCTGCTGTTTTGCCTGTTGAGGTGATCAGAACTGGAGTACTTATTTTCCAGTTTTTCTTATTTTCATTTTGGTATTCCATGGTTGCACAAAGTTCTTTCACTTCCCATGGTGTAGTATTTTCTATGATCTCTGCTACTTCTTTATCATCCCAACTAGAATTCTTCTTTACTTCTTGTTCCTTTTCAGTGTTATCTGTTGTTTCTTCCTTGTGTTACCAGGGCGTTGTCATCTGTTTTCTTTAGGGGCTTGTGTAATTCTGTACTTATTTAGGATCACTAAGCTGTCATTTTTTTGTGCTTGCTGTCTCTTTACTATCACCATCTTGAACCTTGAGCTTGTAGAGAAAAGCTTGTGCAATGTCAGCTACATCTTAGCAGTTGTCTTAAAGCATTCTTGTTTATCTATTATTTGTTATCATGAACAGATCTTCCTAATATTTCTTTGAGTTGTTGTTTAGCCAAAGTTTGCTATCCGATATGAGATGAAAACTTGTAAAGGAAGGAAAAAATACTGAGGTGGGATTTCTATCTCCCGTCTGGTATTGTTGTTATCTGTCAGTACCTTCATATTGTTTTGGCCCACTGTCCTCTCTTGGCCTGTATTTATCATGAGATGGGTGTTTTCACAAGAAGGATGCTTCTGTCTGGATGCATCCCTTTTATCATGTATCTGCTGTGCAACAAAGCTTAAGTTCCATCTTACTTTTGATGGAGGTAACTCTAGTTTGAGTTTGTGGTGTTTTTTTTGTATGTTTGTGCTGTTTTGGAAATTATCTTCTCTACTTAAATGTAGGGATCTTTTTAACAAATGGTGCAGAAGTTCTGAGTTGTTAAAATAATTGCTTTTCTTTCAAATCTTTATTTTTACTGAGGAAGAAAAATGGAGTTGAGTGCTGGTATTCTCTTCCCTGGCTTTTCATTATTCTCCTTTTCCAGTGATATTTTCTTCTATGTCACAGCATCAATCCATTTTAAAACTGGATTTTAAGGAAGCAACTGTTGGAGTTCATTTCTCCTATGTTGCCACAACTGTTAGGCTGTGCTGTAAATCTGTTTATTTGAACTAATACGTATAGGTTCTTTGTTTCTTTTTAAGCAAGAAACTTACCTTGCAGTATAACTCAAATTGCTCCATGATCTAGTTTATAGCATAGTTCTGTAAAGTTTGCATTGTTATATCTGAGGGGACAGAAATTCATAGACTGAAAGGGAATGACATGTGGGGAGAGACAGACCTTAAACTGCCTTCTCATGGAACAGTTGTAACACAAAATCTCCTCTCCCTTCCTGCTGTCCTACAATGGTAGTAGCTGATAGTAGTTATAAGGTGTTTGTTTTGGCAGCATGTTGTAGGAAACAAGACAATTTATTCAAGTCTTAGTATTTGTGTTGCTATTGAAAAGTACTGTGTGTGTTTAAAATAAACTTACAGGATTTTACATTAGTGACTTAATCTATGATGTGTGTAAGAGAAGCTTGAAATATTGCTGGAAACTGGAGGCATGACTGGGAAAAACAAAGCACATATTATTCTTGGTGGTTTCACTGGTGATCTTGGTTTTTGAAAGACTGTAAGAACTTCCCATTATAAGAGGAGATGAAGAGAGATCATCCCTTAACTTTCCCTGGTATCAAAACAGCATTGAATAAATCTGGAGTTCCTAATTTTTTTCAAAATTGAGTAGTTCTGAGGAGTATCTCTTCCAACCATTATGGGCAATACAGACTACTAATTGTACATCAGCTGTATATCTTCAGTTGTCAGAGGTTCTTGCAGTCATGTGAGTTTAAGAGGCATCAAAACGTGCCTGCTTCATTCTGAGCATTGGGTACCATCATGGAAGAAGACTGGACAAATAATGGTGAAGGGACACAGAGTAAATTGTGAATTCTCCTTCCAGGAGACAGAAAGCGATTTCCCTTTCAATATATTGACAGTAGATGAGGCTTCTGTTTTAGCCTCTGGTAAGCAGATATTGTAAGAAGGATGAAGTGTACAAGCTGGATCCAAGAACATGCTAATGATAAGGCATCTTATGGAGTTGCTTCTGTATTTCTGGTCTGTAAGCTCTGTTACTTTCCTGTGAAGCATGAGATGTCCTTTTATAAATGCTGTCACAAGCAACTGCACAACCTGTGCAAATAATTCCTTTTGATCTTGACATAGAAATATTTCAACTACATAGATACTTGTGAGTACTCTATAAAATTCATTGAGTTTTTCCTAATGAGGACTAGCTGATCTGAGCTTCAGACGACCCTTCAGTTGTATCACTTCTTAAAATTTGTAGGTAGTGAGTTATTTCCTTTACTTTGTCAGGTAATTCAAACATTGACATTTTAAGAGCTTCAGGAAGTGATAGCTTGTACTAGGAGCAAACATGGGACATAGCAAAAATTACAAAATTTTTGCAAAATTTTTTTTTTTGATGAAGTGAGAACAGTTTTGGAGAAGACTGATTATCTTGTATTGTTAATAGTGAATGCTAAATCCAAACCTAGTTAATCTATTTGGCATCAAGACTGCTGTCAGCCATCAGAATTTTAGGTTAATAATTGTGAAGGTATGTTAAGTATCATCCAAATGATGGTTTTTATTTGTCATTGTGAAGAAACGAGAGTGTTTGTTAAGTAGTGAAGTTGTTAACTGTCTTTATGCTGCTTGCTCTGAAGGCAAGCTTTGGCAGTAACTGTGCATGCCTTTTCTGTATTTGCTCTGACTAATTTCCTATGAACTTAGCTCAGTGATTTCTTTTGTGAAAAGTAGAACTTGCAAACCAATTTAACAGAAGCTGTGTATTTGCGATTTTTTTTAATCTTTCCCCCTCTAAAACAGCTTCTCTTAGAAAATTGTGTAAATTTTATGCTTATGCATGCTAAAAATGGTTATGCAGTGTTGTCAGGCTACTTCTACCTGTTGATTAAACTGATTACTAATTTTTACCTTTGTTTTGTGAAACTGTACTGAAAGCTTGGCTATAAATTTTTAGAGAAAGAGTTTCTGAATATCTAATAAGGTTCTTTTAGGTCATTCTACCACTTTGACGTTTTCCAGACTTATGCAGTAAATAAATGTCATTGCATTCATTGGCCTGCTTTTGCTAGGTCCCTTCTTCTATTTTTTCTTTTATTTTTTCTTTTTTATTTTTTTTGTGGGTTGTTTTGGGGTATTTTGTTTTGTTCTTTTCAATCTTCTAGGTAAGCCATTTTCTAATGTGGAATAGAAGTGTACATTTGTATGACAACAGCCTCAAGAGCATCTGTATGTATATTTAAGAAGCGAAAAGTGCCAACTTAATTTGAAGTTCAGCTTTGCAGTCCAAAAATTTAGTTTTTTCTGCTTTAATATTTCAACACCCAGTATGCAATGCAGTATAAGAATAGAATATGATTGCTGGTATATTGGAAAGCTGATTCCATACTGCACTTTTACATGCTAGTTTCTAGCAGCTGCTATTTTTATCAGTAGTGTTGCTAGACTATGGTGAAGAGCATAAGCAGAATATGGTGACTTGTACCTGATAATATATATTGTTCCTGCTCTTAATTAATGTAGTTAAGGCAGCTGTCTACAGCAGAAATGAGCACAGGCCTGTTTTGTTTTGGTTTTGTTTTACATCAGAGCCACTCTTGCTGCACTCCAGATATTTGACAGAGGAAGAGACCTCTGAATGTTGTATGCAGATCTACAGAAACAAAACAGGAAAGTCATTTAAGTACTTTGTTCAAGGTCATGTTAACCAGGTTCTGCAAATGCTTTGTCAGACTTCCTATAGTTTGCAGTGGAAAACTGCAAAATTATTGTCTAGTTATAAGGAAGTATGTTTATGCAATAAGCTAAGGGCTTGATATATTTCCTTTTCCATTCTCCTCCCACTTGTTCTTACATAAATCATATAGAGCTTTCTTAGTATTAGTTCCTGTTAATCTAATATACGTTCAATGTCCTCAAGTGCTGCCCTCTTATTATATAATCCTGAATGTTTTTCTTTCTTGTTATGCCAGAATTTTGAACCTGTAAGTCCGTTTGTATTTAAGCAATTTTGATTTTCACTTGGCAAACACATTTGAATGTAGGATGCATTTTGAAGCAGTGTGTGTGAAACTGCTGTGAATGTCCCTGTACGTGGCAGCACTGTTATTTCTCACAGCAGTGCTGTGCAGGCCATGAGCTCCTAATGAGCTGCAATTTACATGAAGACAGTGCAAAGAACAGGAACAGCGTTTTCTATGGAATGTACTCCACATCTCACGTGGAGATCAGTAATTGGAGAGCTCTGCCCTGGGATTCCTGGTAGGTTTTTTGGGTGTCCTGCGATAAAGCTAACATTTGAAAGTAAAGTGTGTTTTTCATTGCATGTTTTACTAGTTGTAAGTCAGAAAATATTTTGCAATTTGGCATTTGCAGTCTGTAGAAGTAATAAAATTTGGAATTTTGTGATAAGCAATAGAAAATTCAAATGTATTGCAGTAACTTGGTATGTACAAAATGTCTTCAGAAGTGAAGAAATGTTTTGATTTTTTGATTTTGTGGTTTTGGAGGGGGAAGTTGTAAGTTTTTGGTGGGGGGGGGTTGTGGTTTGTTTTGGTTTTGTTGCCTTAGGTGTTTATTATTGTCATTGTTTTGGTTTTGTTTGCATGACTGATTTTTTATTAATGATTAAGAACCATGGAAGTACCAAATTGCTTTGAGATGGATATTTTAAGCCCCTGAAAAATATTACTGTGATATTTGTAAAATATCCTTATTTATTGCTGTTTTGAAAGAAATACTTAATAATGAAGAAAATAAACCACAACTAAATACCTTTGAGACTTAAAAAACAGAACTTTTGTCTGGAGATGGCCTGATCTCTAAACTTCAGAACTGCAGCAGGTGTGCTGATTATGTCAGATTTATTTAATCAGCTGTGTTATGTTTCAAGATAAATATTTAAGTTGTTGATTGAGGTGGAGGTATGTAATCAAGGAGTTTTGAAGCAATATTTAGTATGAGTTGACTAAAGATGAATGGAAGATGATCTACAACACAACATGACATTCAAGGGTGAAGTCCCTATGTATTAGTTTTCAGGATAAACATCCTTATATTACACCATTAGTAATAATGTAAGTGATACCTTATGTGATCTCAATTTTGTTTACCTTATGTTAAAAACTTATAAATACTATTGGTACCATTAGCAAAATAGAAGATGTGGACATATTGAATTCATGGTATTCTTAATATCTGAAGAGAAGCAAAGGATAAATTCATTGCTTTTTGGTGGATAAAGCAGTATTACACCATCAGAAAACTTCTTGTAGCATTATTTTTGAGTTTCATACTTGTAACGGGCAGGTGGATCTTTTCAGTGGACAGGGCATTGGAGAAGAGGTTGTGGATTGTGAAGTTGTTAGGAAAGTAAGGATATGGGTGCCTCTATGTAAAATAAAATAAAATGCAATAAAAATACAATAAAATAAAATATGGCAGTAGGTACAAAATGTGACTAGTGTCTGCTTTGCAGTAAATTGAAAAATACAGTGTTTTGTAATGAGATTGAAGCAGAAGTTCTACAAAAATGGAATGCTGGACTTCACTGTGACTTTCATGTCCTATTCTGGAGTCCCTTTTGGAATTATCCCAAGGTGTTTTGGCTTCTTTCTAGAGATGACTGGGACATGCTGCGGCAGTGCTACAGTGACAAGCTCTTTTGTCCTTTTAAGTGGGAGACATTGCTTTGGCTTTTTAAGTCTCTGGCAACTCAAGCTTCTGCCTCCCATGAGAATGCAACCATTAACAAGCTCTTTGAGGTTGGAGCAGTAAGTCCTCTTTCCCAGAGGTAGATCCAGGCCAAGTCTACACTAATAATTGTTTTATTGTGTTTATGGAGGTATTCTAATCAATACAGTGTAGTTCATTCTTCCAGGGAACTGGTATGGTTTAGTAGAGTAAAAGTTTGCACTTGCTGGTGTGATTTCCTGTTCCAGTAGTAATGGAGGTGTACCAATAATATGCTGTATAATAAACAAGTTTTATTATGAACCTGAGAGATTGTCTGAATTCATGATAAAGTGCTGTAAGCTGCTGTGTAGTGCTTTGTCTGAGCACCTTATAGGTCATGCATAGGAAGTCTCTAGAGAATGGTGAACATTTTAACTAAGTCAGCTGTATACAGTATTCTTATACTTCCTGGTGGAGTAAGCTAAGGGTTTTTTATAAAAATGTAACATGGTTAGTAATGTCATGAACTGAAAGTAGGCTTCATTCTTCAAGACTTTGTTGTGCACACTTAAACAGTATATTCACCACATGAAAGTTTTACAGAGACAATTAGTTCATTTGAGTTTTATTTTTGTTTTCTGAAGTGTACTTCTGTGGGGAATTGAGTGTAAGCTTGGGGTGAGGACTCGTGGTCTCTTTCTCTTTAGGCTCTAAGATCAAGGTCTGTTCAGAGGTGGAAGAAGTTTCATTAGGGTAATATGCAGCTGCTGCCAGTTCTTCTTTTAAACAGCTGCATAATGTAGAAAAGTCTACCATGTCTTGGACAGAAAAATGCCATATCTGTTAAACCTCTTGCTTTGGAAACAGTTTGGTAAACTAGTAAATTATGGCTTATCTTATTTGTGGGCAGAATGCTTCACAGTAAAGGTCAACATGTAATTAGTACTGTTCTTTAGTTTGTAAAGATGTAAAATGGGTAAAATAGCATCTCCTTAAATGGCTGTTAGCAAACACTGATAAATGTTTCAAGAACTCTCTTTTTCTTCTTTGTGGGTATATTTCAATAGCATTTGAAGGTGCAGGGTTAAACTTGGCTTGCAGGACAGCTTCTTGGTCTTGGATGACAGCTTCTTGGATGACTTCTTTGTCATCACCTTTTTAAGCTGGCTTGTCCAATTCCCAAGGAGGCATGCCCTTATATGTAACTTGGTGGTATGCCCCAGTATTGCAAATGGACCCCCCAATTTCGAAAGGTTGAACATGCATCATAGGTGTAAAATTTATGTATTCTATACTCCCAATGCTACTGGAATAAAGTAAATGCTATTTTTATGATCAGTTGAATCACTGGTACTTTATCAGAACCAGTCTGCCTTCTAGGAAAGGTGGATGTTGCAGGACTTCGGCAGTTTCCACAAAAGATGTCAGATGGTATCAAAAAAGATACAGATCAAAAAATCCTTTTTTTCCTCTAAAGGCCATTTATTAATGCTCTGTGCACAGTGGCTGTTTGTCTTCTATGAACATAGTTAGCTACCCAATAATTTCTGAATTTTAATTTAAATAAACAAAGAGCAGTTATGTCTATTTACTCTTCTGTATTGAATTAAAGTTGTATGTATTCTGGGTCAGGATGTCGCATCAAGGTGATGAAACAATAGAGAATTTGAAGGAGATGTAGTTAGATTAATATGGTCCCTGGGACAGGGTTTTGTAACAAATTATCTTAACATCAGTGTACTTAACTATCTGACTGAAGTTGTGACATTTTTCTTAAAACCTCATGTTCATATACAAATTGGAAGTTCAGCTTTACAGTCCAAAAATTTAGGTTTTTTTTTATACTCACTAGCTAAAGTGGAGCCTAGAGTCTAACCTCTAGGCTCTGACCTGCAACTCCTTTTCATCCAGTGGTCGTAACTCATGCCAGTTATTCACTGGGTTGTCCTTAATTCTGCCCTCTTGCCTCACTAGCACCTGAATTTTCTTCTTGAAACAAGTCATCTGACCACCACAAAACGTTTTCTTTCTGCTTCCTGTACCATCATGATGTTGCAACATCATCAGTTGATAGAGATTCCATCTTTATCCTTATCTTATCTTTGCTACCTACCCATGGCTTGATTATCTGTATATGTAGTGCTGCAGATGTTCTCTAATGGGCTTCTTGCTTCAGTCTCATCACTCCCAAATTTTACATTGCATGAGATACTTCGTGTTCAAAATAAATTCTCTGTAGCTCCCTGCATCTGTAATCTCCTGTTAAAATGCTGTGTTTTTTCATCTTTTTATGCTCCTATATGGGTTTCACTCTGGTTATGGCACATCAGTGCTTGTATGGCAGCATCCAGTGCTGCTATTACAGTTTACAGTGAAAGTGGTTTTGGCTATGGTGGTTCTGGCAATTCCTGTACAGAAGTATATTGCAGTATGCAGAGGAGACCTACTCTTTGGTGCTGCAAAGGTATATTTTGTAAGTGGCAGTAATAAAGAAATCTGGAAGGGGGATATCTGTTTTGGTTTTGGAGCAATTGGATGCAATGAATACCAAGAAAATAACCTTTTTGCATTTGCATGCAAGTACTTTTAGTCTTGAGAACGTATAGTTCTGAATTCAGCTAGGAAAAACCAATACTTAATGTCATGACATTCTTCCTGCTTCCTCTTTTGCAAGAGAAGTCTTAATTGTAGATATCCAGTTTTCTAGGGTGTAGTACTAAAGCATTATTTTAAAATTGTGGCACCTGGGGGTTTTGATTTGGTTTTGAGTTTGCTAAGTCTTGTGCAAAATAGATAGATGTAAACTTCTGAACAGGCTTATTTTCGTTTTTGAGTAAATAACTTATAAAATCAGCACAGAAGAGCTGTTATGAGCAGGAAATGTTCCCAACCTGGAAGTTTGTCTTGGAGAGAAAGACTGATTTGCCAGCCTTTCCCTTCTGACTGATAGTGCTTCAGATTCTCTGTGCTTTCATGACAGTACATGCTTTGTTAGTGGCAAGTATACCCTTAGAGACCATAGTATAAATTATGGAAGCTCTGTTTTAAAGGAAAACTTGAAATGAATCAAAGAATTTCCAATTTTTTTTTTCTCTAGCTTTCTTGCATAAGCAAATACTGCAGGCTCCTAATCTATCTGGAAGAAAAGCTAAAATGAGTAGAAATGCTGATCTAGGATATCAGGCAAAGCATGTCTGCTAAAATGTTATGGCGTTTCAGTCACAATGGGTACAAGCATAGTTTACAGATTGCAGAACAAACAACCTCTGTTAGGCCTTACATTGACCATAGATTAACAGTTTATGTCGCCACAGCATGAAAATCAGTCTTGAGTAAATGCCTGAGGGTGTAGAGTACACAGGGAGCAATCGCTGGAGAGGCACAGACACCAACATCAAAGACAAGGATAAAGGACTGTGAAGCTGTGGAACAGGATGCATTGGGAATCCACAATACAAGGAAGCAACTGGGAAGAAAATAGTAGACAGATAATGGTAGCTAGCTTGGGTTTAGTGAGATCTGGGGACAAGAAAGATTGGACAGGCTAGAGGAGAGAGGTGTTGTTTTAAACATGTATAATTTCATACCTTGCTACCATGCTAGGTGGTTAGATTTTAAATTAGTAAGTATCGAGTACCTGTTGAGTTTCCTTCTACGAACTCTTTTGTTTAGAATACCTTCCTGGGTTTTCTTTTGGTTTTTTTTTTTTTTGGGGGGGGGGGCGGGTTTGGTTTGTTGTTTTGTTTTTTTAAATTTTTTTTGTGGTTTTTTGAATTTGTTTTGTTAATGCTTTTTTTTTTTTTTTTAAAGTTGGCTTTTTTTCTGCATAGTAAGAACCATAGGCAGAAAATTAATTTATCTGTGTAACTTTCTGACTATGTTCTACATTATGGAATTTGAAGTTTCTTTTTAACATATAAATTGCAGTCCACTTAGTAAGTAAAATGGATTACTTAAGGTAACTGTGACTAGTCAGACAACTGAAATCCTTGCCAGAGCTGTTCTAGAGGCTTTTAAAAATCCTATTAAAAGATTTTGTATGCAGATGGTAGAGAGAGGATAAAAAAAACCAAACCAAAGCACACTCTGCAGTGCATTTTGCTGCTCCCTCTTTTGCCAAGGGCAGTTTGCTCTTAAGACAGCAGCTGTAGCTGAAATTTATCTCTGCTGTTTGTAAATAAAAGTAAATTTTTAAAGAATCTAGAGTTCTTGGAGTGAATTTAGGAATAGGAAGCATGAAGCCTTACGTATTTAATGCAATTATGATTATGCTAATTATAACAACATAAATGTCACAATCTTGTTTTAAATGTTAAGTTCAAAGTGTGTTACTTATAAGTATGAACCGCTAGGATCAGAAGATTCAGTTTATTAAATGTGGGTTGTAGAGTGCATAATGTGACCTTTTAGCACCTCTCACTACTGGTTATTGAGGAAAATCTAAAGAAGTTTTACTGTTCAGAACCTACAGTGGATTTACAGTTTGAATTACAGTATTTATCATATCTGCAAAACTGTATTTATCACATCTGCAAATGGAACCTCCTTAACAAATATTGCAAAATTAGCTTGGAATTCCCCAATGCAAAGTTGGACTACTTAAAAAACTGCATTTTTTGAAGTCTGATGCATGCTGGATTTCAGTTATTTACCCAGTTTTTAGCTTTCTAATGGTAATACATGAAAAGGTTGCTTTGTGCTTGTGCTGAAAAAAGCCAAAGTTATGAATACCGAAAAAATCACCTTGCTAATATCATGCAAGTTACATGCTATTGCTTTTTTTTTTTTTTTTAATTAAAAATATGCAAAATACATACTGGAGTTAAAAGCTGTTGACATTTCATCCAGCCATTCAGTGCTAATTCAGTATTGACATTTGCTACCTTGTCAGCAAAATCTTGAAGATTCTTCACCACCGTGGTGGTGGCGGACGCAACCTTCCCTGAGAGCGTTTTCTTCTTCAAGGATTAAAACTGTGTCTACAGTTTTTGTGTCTCAGTCAGTATATCTAAAAATTCAGTGTTTGGGAGCCTGTTGAAAAAACTTGTCAGTTTAACTGGTATTTTTAATAGTAGCTGTAATCAGTATTTTTGTTATAACTAATTCTGATTTGCTGGTTAGTTTTGTGTTATAGCTAGTGCTTATTCTTTTCCTGAAACCTTTTTGCCTAAATGACTGTTTATAAGACTCTTAATTATCTTAGTGATATATACATACTTGAGAATTTTTACCTCATGAGCAGCAAACTATCTGAATTGCTTACAGCTACCTCCATCATTGAGTATTCCAACCTTTAATTACACAACTTTCCTTTCTGGCACCATAGCAATACAGATGAAGGATTTCTTCACTGAAGTGTTAAGCTCAGCTGCCTTATGGCAGGTAGAAAACCTTCCTTAAACAGCAATTTATTGCCTCCTTTCTACATGCATGGTTCTTGTTCAGTCTGCCAATAGTATTTGAAAACTTAGGGGTCTTTGAAAAGTTTAATCCTTCCTGGAAATCAGATTACTGAAAGGTATCTGTAGAAGACTGCAATAGGCGATATTGCCAGTTTCATGCCATTGATCTCTGTTTCCTGTTAAAAAGATAAGTAAAAATAACCTGTATTTTGGATAAATATTTGTAAATTTCTAGATAAATTAACTATTTTCTGGGTAACTATTTGGTGATCTAGCTCCTGTGGAGGCACTTCTTTTGGAATTTCACATGAGCCTTACTTTTTAAGTCTTTCAACTAAGCTTCTTCAACTATCTTGGCATTTAAAGATGGCTCCTGCTGTGGGTAAATTACCTGTAGAATAATTTTCTGCCTTTTTCTATTATAAGCAGACAATTAAAGTGTTGTTAACCTCATCTCTCTCTTCTCACACAAGAGTTCCAAGCGAGAGTGGAAGCCTCTGGAAGACCACAGCTGCACAGATGTACCATGGTTGTTCTTATTCATCCTCTTCTGCATAGGAATGGTAAATGAAACTCAGATGATTTTGTAAACGTTATATTGTTAAAGAGTTTGCATTCATAAAAAGGAATTTTAAAACCTGTCAGTAGCTTAATCACTGGCAAAAATCAGGGTATGTTTACATGGGAAGCATCAGCTGTAGAACAAAAATGGGTACATATCAAAGGTGGGGATCCATAATTTATTGTTGGTGCCAATTCTTGCTCCAGCTCCTCTTCACCTGAAACTGTGGTCTCAGTGGTAGGTGATTTTTCAGCGAGATGAATTATCACTTGCTCATGTTCTTTATGCATGTCCCAGAAATGAGAGCTGGAGTCTGGTAAGCAATTCTGTGAGTCACAGTAAACTTTTTTGTAAGAAACAAAAATTCTGACTACCAAAGAGTTAACTGAGTTTTTGTTTATTTGTTAATTTATTTTTATTGTATACTTAGTAGAAGCAGCTATTGTTAAAAAAAACACATTACTAATAAGATCTTTCTTTCAAAGTTTTAACACTTCTGTCCTCTGTCATCACCTTTTTCAAGTCAGCCTCACAACATTCTACACTTTTTATTAAAAGCCCAAACCTCTAAAACCTGCAGATTAATGTAGAAGTACACTTCTTTCCATCTGGTTTTGTTTCATGGACCTATGTTTGCCACTCTTCATAAACAGAGAATGTCCATTGCTGTTTTGTACTGCTGTGTTGCAAGCAGGTGTCCTTAGGGGGGTTTGGGACTTAATGTGCTCTCAGATTTCTTTTCTGCTATCCCTCGGTCTCTGGTGTTAGGAATAATTCCACTGAAAAATTTCTTCTACTTTCCCCAGGGTGTTTTTCAATGGTTGGGCTTAAAATGTAAAAGTTATAATGATTATTTAGAATCATATAAATTATGTTGTCACTGTAATGTGAATATCTTAAATTGCAAAGAGCACAGCGCTTCCTGAAACAGCCAGCTCTCTTTTATATTTGGTTTCTTTTCTGGTTTTGTTGATGTTCTCTGATTATTTGGTTATGCTTACCTGTTCCCCCAATTATGAATTCGTTTTCCTGCACGAGTGTCCCAGATTTTCCTGTCTGAGCAATGTAATATACAGAGAAATCATCCGACTGGGTCACATAGTACTGTTCTAGGAGACTTCACTTGCAAGGTGAACCACCCACATTTTCACTGTTCCTTGCCAACATCGTTACCTGTTGTCATCATTTCATCTGATCCTGCCACTGCCATCTGTTGCTCCATGCACTTGTCTCAGCTGTTTATTCCAGTTCCACTTCTCAAATCTTAGCCTGTCTCACATGTAAAATCAGTTCATTGGTGGTACTGGAGTGAGCTGATGGTTCATTTCTCCCTGTCTGTGGTTTGCTAATGAAGCTTTTGGGCTAATCTCTTGTTTGCATGATCATTGCCTTAATCTTGGTTTTGCTTGTGAAATATCTCTGAAAGTTCACAGCAAGACCTGCCTAGTTAGGGTATTTTCCACATTACTTGGATGGTCTGAACCATCTTGCTTTGCATCTGTTTCTTTCCTGCATTTAAAACCAGCGTCTGAAACCATAGTGGCCTTGACCCGGTCACTTGCTTTAAGAGGATTTCCTTAAAAGAAACTTGTGTTAGATAGGCCTCTTCATTCCAGCTCATCTTTGAAAGTACTTAATTTAAAGCAAAGAAAAAAAAATCTGAAAGCAAGAAAATCTGGATTGTGTGGAATTGTCTAAGATGCATAGCAACCCATCTCTGCTTGTAGATCTCCTTCACTGCCTGCCCTTGTGTACTTGCTGATCTCTCCCTTCTGCTTCATGTCCACTTGCTGACAGTATGACTTTTAAATAAACCACATACGGGAGTCATAACTCTGCTTCTATCCAGTATTAGATGTCTGAATCCCCTTTTAGCTTGCATTCAGTTTTATTATTGCACAACAGTTCTCTCTGATAGTGCTTGTCTTTCCCTTTCCAGTCTGAAAGAATTGTTAGACAACCTCTGCTTAGAAATAAATTAATAAAACTGACTTTTCCCATCTTTCAAACAGAGTATTGCTAAACTGTGGGGTTTTTGTATTCTTCCAGGGTTTTATCTGTGGCTTTTCAATAGCTACAGGAGCAGCTGCAAGACTGCTTTCGGGATATGACAGTTATGGAAATATTTGTGGACAGAAAAATGTCAAGGTGGAGGGAATAGTCAACAGTGGTCTGGACCTCACACACAAGAAGTAAGTATGTAATACAATTTTTACATTCTCTAAACCAGGAAAGGCAAAACCTTTCTTTCTTTGAAAGTGGTTTTAAATAAGGTGGCAAAAGGGATGTGTTAACTCATTCCTACTTGTCCTTTGAAATTTTTCTCACTTAGAGGACAGCAATCTTTTGTAATAAATAGCAATGTTAGACTATATTTTGGCAGATATGTAATATGAATGCAGCTAAGACATTGAGAAGTTACTTTTTCTCAGTATCCATTTCATGTAGGGTATTGTACTAGGCTGATGAAAAATCGTGTTTGTTAGAGTTTTAGGTGTGACGAGTATTCTCATATTTGGGAGCAGGCTTTGATATCAGTGTTTGCTTTTGATGTCTGCTTGGTTTCTGCCACTGTAAGGGGAGATGAGATATATCTGGCACATTAGAATAAGACTTTAAAATTTAAACTGTAGGTGTAATGTATGTATGTGACTTTTGGAGAACATGCACAAAACTTTAGAGGTGCACACAGCTTTAATTAAACAGTGTCCTGTTAAAACTCATACTCAAAGTTCAGGTACTTCCTATCTGTTGTACAGGAAGACATCACACTGCACTCAGACAAGCTCAGAGTCCTGTACAACTTGGGAGACTTAAGGAAGTAAACTGTTTAGCTTAGTACAGTGATATTAACTTACCAAAAAAAGTGTTCTTTTCACCATCAATTACTTCAAGGAGCTAAAAAGTTACTAAATTTTGAGTATGATAGCCTTTTGATTCACACTTTCAGACTAACAGAAGATTAATGATTTTCATAAGTTATTTTGGAAGGTTGCTTTCCTGAGATCTGCTAATTTTGAGTTGCTATTCTAAAGACTTCTAAGTATCTCATTTAAGATTTAATGTAGATATATAATTGGCCGTTACCAGAAAGATTTGAGATAAATAAAATGTCTGGAACTTTTTACTGATATCTTTTGTCAGTAAAATAATTTCTTAATCTAATTTGATCTTTCAAGAAGGTTGAAAGTCTTAAAGTTTATGCAGCAGAATTTTCCTATTTTTTACAGAAACATTTTAGCACTTTCTAAACTCACGTGTATACAGTACAGAATTGTGATTCTAGTGCTCTGAGAAAAAATGCAAGTTTTAAAATCGTAATTTTAAGCTTACCCTTAGGAGGAAATGGTGTCTGAGTTCATGTGAAGGTAGAGAAATTCAGACACCTTATTGAAATGTAATAATTAATATTGTGATAGTCTTCTACATGTGACATAAGTCAGACCATCATGTGGGGAAACATCTACCACTAAGTAAATTCATCTTTTAAATGCAAGCTCAAAAAACAGCAGATTAAAAAAGAGACTGTTTTAAACGCAGCTAATTGACAGAGTCTCTTGTTTGTCAAGATGTCTTAATGAGGTTCAAAAGAATTATGCTTTTCTAGTAAAGATGTTATAGCTTGAGGCATGATCTACGCAAATTAATAGATACACACATATGAGTTATAATCATCTCTATTTGGTTAAGAGAAAACCCTCTGAAGCAGATTATTCTTTAACTGTTCACATGAAGTGCCTGGTATAGTCCAAGGTATCCAGTTTTGGAAGCGATTGGTTCTTATATAAGTGAGTGATCCTTCCTTCTCTCACACCTCATAGTTTCTTCTGAAAAATTGCCAAGAAAATTAAAAAAGCTATCTGCTTTGCATCTGTCTCTAGCAGATGGAGTTCCTACAGTGTCTGAGGTGGAGTTCATGGGAGTATTTAATGCTATTTTTATAGGAGCACTTAGCAGACAGACGGTAAAAATAAACTCTTCTTCGTGCCTGTACATTTCAGTTTGTGTAGAGAAAGAAAAGACTTGAAAGCTCCACAAATGGGGCTCTGGAAACATGAAGTTATTCTCATTTCATTTTGCTTGCAGGGTAATTCCATTTTCATTTCCTAGTCCAAGGGCTGAAAAGTTAAATCATCTGTAAAAGTAACATTTTCTTCCTTGTATATGACAGCAACCCATAAGCACTGTAATGTGGAAGTGAAATTGATGTGGTCTGTGTGGATATGGAAATCTGGTGGTAAAGGTAAAGAGCAGAGTTCTCACAGGGATGTGATTTGCTCTGTGTACATCAGATATGTTGAAACCAGTGAGATGAAGTATTGGGAAGGAGGATTTTACAGCCCGGTCTCATGAACAAAGAGTGGATCAGGCATCCTTTTGTTTTTACAAAGTAACCACAACACACTTTAATAGTCTGTTTTCTACAGTCAGACACAAGATAATACTCTAGATCTGGCAATGAATTCTAATTAAACCTATTTGCTTCAAGTAAGCTCCTTGCTTTACAAGTTCTGGTAGTAATAAAGAGTTTAAAAAATGACCTTTTATTTACAAATAAATGGTAATCACAGCAGTCAAATGCAAGTCTCTGAAATGCCAGTTCAGTCTGGTTTTTGATCACCAGTATGTTGTTATTTGGACAAAATTCAGTTTGTGCTGTCTACTCAAGTACTAGGAGGTGTGCATATGATGTTATGGAGTATAGTTAGGGTGGCATTATGCCTGAGCACATGCCTTTGACCCCAGGAAATGCTTTAACTTTAGGTAATGGGAAAACCCAGGTTTTCAGGATGGTTTGCAGCCTGTACACAGAGAATTCGGTTGAGTGAAACTATATATGCCCTTCTGATGAAGAAATTTTTGGCACTGGACTCTCATCTCCATTAGATGGCACAGATCAATTATGATACCTGGTAGCTCAGTCTATGTGTCTTGAAAAAAGAGAGCCTGAACAAAGAAATACCTGGGGAATTATTAATAGGAGCACTATTAGGACCTCGAGTGGTTTTGCTTTTCATTGGTTTGCTGTTGTGTTGCCAAGTGGTTGCCATGTGGTAATCTTCATACCCTCTTAGGCAGTTTTTTTGGGGGAGTTTTGCTTGGTTCTCTACTCCATGTTGCAGCATGGTCATTACAGCTCCTGTAACATGCCGCATGGGCTGTGCACTCTAGTTTTTAATTTTTAGGTAATATTTAAGATGCTAGCTTTGTCTAAGTGTTATTAATCTTCAGATTAGTAGCTCTCAGTTTCACCTTATTGCTCTACAGCTACCTGAAAGGATGGAGGAATCAATCTCCTCTCCCAGGTAACAAGTGACAGGTTGAGAGGAAATGGTCTCACACTATGCAAAGGGAGCTTTAGATTGGACATTATGACAATTTTTTTTTTTGCCAAAAGGGTTATCAAGCCTGGGAAAGCGGTTGAGTCACCATTCCTGGAGGTATTTAGAAGATAATTTATTTATTTAGTGTCAATTTGGTGCTTAGGGATGTTGTTTAGTGGTGGACTTGGCAGTACATTTACTATTAGAATAGATGATATGAAGGGTCTTTTTCAATAAAAATTATTCTATCATTCTAATTCTGCCTTGTTTTACTTTTAAGCCATTCCCCCTTGTCCTTTCACTATTTGCCTGTGTGAGAAGTCACTTTGTCTTTTACAGAAGCCCCCTATAAATACTGTAAAGCTGCCAAAAGGTGTCTCCACAGCCTTCTCTTCTCCCAGATGAACAGTGCCAACTCTCTTAGCACATCCTTCGTATGCTCCAGCCCTCTCATCATTTTCCTGTGTCTCCTCTGCACTGTTCATGTCTTTCCTATACTTTCCTCTGAGCATCCCGGAGCTGGGTGCAGCTGGGGGACCCTTCTGAGGGCAGAGTAAAACTTGCCTTGCTAGTCATGCTTCTTTTTATGAAACCCTGGATACAGCTGGCCTTCTGGGTTGCAGATGTACATTGCTAGGTCATGTCCAATTTTTCATGCACTGATACCTCCAAGTCCTTCTCTACACGGCTGATACTTCATAAAGATGCATAAACGTGCATATGTTGTAAGTCTGCTATATTGATTTTCAAATACATATTTTCATTTGCAGTGTTGAAGCATGTCTAACAATATGATTACTTAGTTTATGTCCGTCTTTCTATTGCTGCTATGTTACTTCCTTATTAGAAAACTAGTCTATTGCTGATTGTAAATATCTGAAATTGCAGCACAAAGTGTGTAATGATATTCTTCTAGAGAGAAACAAAACCTGTCCTGTGGTGACACAGTATGACATTTTCTGCAGTAAAATTACTTATTTTCTACACGTAAGCTTTATAAACAAAAAAATTAACTTCTGTAATGCTGGTTCCTCGAATTTTGGTTCTTGTTTTAACTGCAATAAATTAAGAATAATGTTACTTATCCTGCTTGTGTCTTCCAAGGCCACAGATTTGATAGCCTGGACTTTTCTGTGCAGCTCTTTTCAGTGCACCATACAATGCACTGTTTGAATTACATGTGGTGTTTAAAGCTAAGCCCACACTTCTGTCAAAACTGTTTAGGATGCTGTAGTTGTATTGTATTTCTAAATTTCCGGGTTTGAGTTAGAATTCTAGCATTTATTTTACAAAATATTTTGGCGATTAAAATGATAGCTTGACCCTTGAATTGAAATCATGATAGAAGTGGGAGGATTTTTAGCTTGCTAATAGTGACATTCCTGATTTTGTTTCCTCAGGGAAATTCAGAGGACTCTCTTGTCCAGTAACTGGAGTTCAGTCCTACAGCTCCCAGAGCCCAGGGTCCCTTCCCAGGCTGAGGGATGTGGATAGGCAGTAACATGTGGGACATTGACATAGCTGGTTACACAGACTGGCAGCGATAAGGTGTGCCTTCAACAGTGGTACTCACAAGCACAGCCATGTCCCCTCCTCCTCACAGTGACAGAAGAAGGGCTGACAGTGGCAGAAGGTCACTAGGTACACACGTGGCACTTTCCAGGTCCACAAGCTCACATACATTTGCAGATTCTCCAAGTACTAGCAGAGCACCTTATCCACCTTATGGGTTCCCCCTTCTCATCAGCTGATCCAGTTTAGTGCTGAGTACCAAACACTCAAGCTCTCATTCCACAAGTATTCCAGACTCACAGTTTCCCCCAAATAACACCACAGACCCTCTGCCCACTCAACACTTCTCACCTAGAGCTCCCTACTCACTATCTCATATGGCTTGGAGTTTGCTAGTGAGTTATACCAGAAGCTGGACTCAGTGATCCTTGTGGGTTCCTTCCAACTCAGGATTTTCTATGATTCTATAATTTGCATAGATTGTCCTGGAGAAGGTAGAGGTGCTCAGCCCCATCAAAAGCCAGCACCACAAGGGCAGTGACCACCTGTGCTGAGTCTATCACCTCTATAGCTGCTTTTTTTGTGGGCACACATTGTTCCTACCCTGGCAGCTCATTGCCAAGACCCTTCCCTGCCCCTGGCACTGAGACCCCACTCACTTCGGTAGCTAAAACCACAGTCCTGTGGCACCTAAAACTCCTGGTCTGATTCCAGCTGCTGGCACCAAATCCCTCACACCTATGTCAGTCCCCACAGCAGCTGCCATTTAATCCCTGCAGCACTTGCTGCATCCATGCTCATGGGATAGAGACTAGAATTATGCAGAGAGAGAGTTAAAATCTTTAGTAATAGGACAGGATAGACTGCAGTGATCAGGTGCTGAGGTTAGATAATGTACTGACCAACATCAACTTGAATGTAACTTTTACCTTTTACGCCCCTGTCTGCTACCCTGTCCCGTGCACGTTCCCTTAGCTGCTGGCAGGGTCCTGCTGACCCCTCCTACATTCTGCACTTAGGCAATCACAAAGTCCCTGTCTGCAGTTTCTTGATAGCCCATCTGTTACTGTAATTGACTGGGTTTCTTTCTGATTATAGTTTTTATTAACATGAAGTGGATATGTTTTCTGTCTATTGCCTTGTCTCAATTCGGCGAAGTCCTTAGCCAGGTATTCTTACTGAGAAATCACCATTTTAATAACCATTTTCATAATCCACATATCCTTACCCATTAGTGAGACTGACCAGATTTGTTCCCACCCTAGCCTCCCTTGCTATATCAGTCAAGTTTGACTCTCTAGGTTCTGCTTTGTAGCTCTTTTGACCAAATACTCTCAGAGAAGTAGACACTCTCCTGCCATGTACCTTTATTGTATGGGATAACAACTGGAGGAACTTCAATTAAAACTGCTATTGTATGTCCTGGTATCAACTCAAGAGTATTTTCTTTGAAATTAAGGGAAAACTGAAGTTAAGGGAAAAACTGCTTGCATGTGGTTACTTTTATTGTGTGTGTGTGACAGAATTTTCATGTTTACACTTCTTTCTCAGACTTCAGTGGTATATGAAGTCCTGAGATGTGTAAGAAGTAAAAAATAAATAGGGATGGATGATTTCACTGAGATGTTGACAAAAAAAGGCATGTTTTAAGAATGCAAGTAATCTTTTACCATGTTACATTTGATTTAGATGACACGAGTTTTGATGGACTTCTAAGGAAGAGTGTACTATGTAGTAATCATTCTTGTACTCTGACACTTGGTAATAAGAAAGTAGACAGCAATTCACATATAGACTGAATGTGCTCATGGAGGACCTAAGTGCTTTCTAGGAGCAAAAGGGATTTTTACTGGTTACAGAATGAATTCCCATCATGAGGACTACACAAAATAGAAATGACATTTTATATGGCACATTTCTGGTGTTTTCATATGATGATGTTAGGTAATATGAAGGGAATATTTCAATGCATTGTACATCAGCAGAATTGTAGGAATTTAAGAATTGTTCAACTTCCAAAGAGAAAAGCATCCCTATTATACCATCAGTGGAAATTCTGTAGGCTTAGTGTTTGTCATAAAGCATATATAGCCAGGAGATGTTAGTTAAGAATCTATAATATATACTTCATACATTGGATTTTTAAATGACATTCATTGTGAAAAGTTTACAAGTGGAATATCTTTAAACTACTGCACTAAAACATTAGATAATTCTACTTAAAGTATCCAAAAGCAGTTTATTTCTAAGTAAATACTAAAGTAATCAGTTCAGGCATGACATGGAAAATCAATCTGTAATAAAAATCTGTTCTTGATTACTAATATTATGTGTATTCATTAATATGGCTGTGGACCTTTTATTTTTGCAGAATAAGAGTGACTTTATTTGGGTTTTGGGTCTTTTTGGAAAAAATTTGTAATTCTGTAAGTCAAGTTTAAGGTCAGAGTAAGCTTTTATCAATGTTTGGATTCATATCTGCAAAGAGGCATGGTAGGACTACTGCTGTTTTTATGAGTAACACCATCTGAATGGATTGGAATCAGATAGAGTTAAATATCCTTTTTGTGTGACCCAGAGGTATATAAATACCAATACATTTGTTGTGCATATGTTGAATACATAAAATCTTTTGATCCACACAGTTACAATATTATAAAATTTCATATGTTTCTGGGTAGACTGAATCACTCAGTCTTGACTGAATCCCATAGTTTGAAATTTTGTTCAGTGTAATTGTTAATTAATATAGAAGTAATTTACCTTTTTTCCTTCCGTAGGTATGTATTCTTCTTGGATCCATGCAACATTGATCTAGTACATCAGAAGATTAAGTCTATTGCTTTGTGTGTATCAGCTTGCCCAAGGAAAGAATTGAAAACTCTGGCTGATATACAGAAATTTGCAGAAACGAATGGTATGAAAAAAGTTTCATATTTTTGCAGGATCTGAAAAAAGACTCATGCATTAGCTGAGCTAAAAATGAAGTATGAATGGAAATAATGTGCTCTTTTCATTAAGCTAAAACATTACATAGCATGATAGGCAGTTTGGAAAGCTTATTTTCCAAAATAGAAGTACAAAGTGTAATAAGCATTTGAGGGAATGTAAGTAACCAACTATAACTGACTATAAGTAACCAACATTTGGACATACAAAATAAAGTAAAGATATGAAATTAATTTGAGGAAATATTAGCAGTTGTTAGCTATTGAAATGGAAACATTTTCCTAATGTGTGGGAACTATTGTGAGGCATCACAGCTTTCACAGAGCTGCACATACAGCTTCCTCATGTTATCTGTGCAATATTGTCAATTACAAATGAAAATAGTCAATATCTACACTTGCATTCTTTACTTCTCCGAGCATGCTGTGTTTTTCTTAACTAATGCAGGCCAGTTCTTTGTTAGTATGAAGTGAAGGTCATTTGTGGTAGAATTTAAGTGTCTCTTGAAGCAATGGAATTCAGCCGTGTCTTTCTTTATCACATTGTTTATGTAAGTCAAATCTCTTATTAATTATGTCTGACATATGTTCAGTATAACTATCTCTTAAAGTACAACAAAACTACTTCTCTTGAAGGATGCTGTGCTATATCTTGTACTCATGAGTCTTTGTTCTGATTCTGTTTTCCTTAGGGCTTTAGATTTTAAAACCTAAAGATACCTTAAAAAATTAATATGACAGGCAGTTTTTTTGGTTTCCAGAAGTTTGGTCAAAAGTATGAAAACTGGTGTTGGAGCAGGACAAAATTACTAATGAGTTAAATTCCTAATTTTCATTATATATTTGGCTCATCAAAGACGGGTATTAGACTAAACTGAGATTTCCTTTTATAGAGGAAGTCTGTGCATTGCACCAAGACTGAAATTGCACCATTCAGAGAAATATTGTCATCCTCATGGTTATATTTCTGCTTAAATTTTCACCAGAAGTTCCAAAAAATGATGTTTTGCAGCAAATGAACAGCTTAATTATTGATTATTTTAATGGTTGCATTTATATAGTAATAAAGTTCAAGTGTGATTCAGCCTTTTAGCAGAGCAAGAACAGTGAATTAGTAGCAAAACTGTAATGCTCAGTACGCAAAATAATTTTTCTGAGATCCACTTTGTAACTGTGATAGTGGATTTAAATTAATTAATACTAGGATTAGGTTTGGCAGTTCGTTTTAAGTGACCATTGACTCCACTGTAAAAATAGTAATAATGAAATCTGAGGACTTTGAACGTGACTGCAAAGAGCTTAATTTCAGTTTCTGTGTTTGTGATGATGTATAGTTGGAAAATAGAGTTCAGCTGTCAAGTGCTGAAGAAGGAGGGCAACTTTGTTTGGTTTTGTGATAATTGGAACTGAATTTTCTCAGGCTCACAACTTCTAACATTTGAAAAGAAAACCATCTCATGTTTTAAATGTATAGGTAAAGAATGCAGTCAGTTCTTAGTTTTGCTCTGTTGAGCCTTTCTGAAAGCTTTAACCCTTCCTGCATCATGAAAATAGGAATTGTCTGGAGACAGACTGTGTAGGTTTTGGCACTTGCTTATGTAGAGTTGGCCATTTTCACCTGGCTCAAATACCATCCCTGAAATCACTTTACTTGTCCGTGCACCTTGAAATTCTTAAAGGAATTATGGCTTAAGAACCCTTCCTCAACCCAAAGAAATTACCTGTTGTGCCTCACATGCCCATCAAGAGGTGGTGTGGTAAGTTCAAATAAATGTGTTTTTTAATCTAAACATCTTTATCAAGAGCTGGGACATGTAAAACATATTAAAACATCTTTGTATTGACTAGTGATTTTATCAATACCACACATGAATTTGCAGCTATCTTAGTATTTATAGTATTTTCACTAAAGTGAGGCATGCACTTGATTGCCTCAACACAAAAGGACAGAAGTACCAATTCCAAAGATTCTGAACAGAGCAGAGCTCATGTTGGTTGTACAATTCTGTGAGTGAGATTATAAACAAGCATTTAGGGCAGGGAAAATGCTTGCTTGAGGCAAGAAGACCATTTCATGATAAAGCAGCATTTTAGCTTTCTGAATCAGTAATGATGCTCTTGCTCTTCTGCTGTAGTTTGGGAGAAGGAGCTGATTTTGTGAATAACACAGCACCATTTCAGGGCAGTAACTTCATTCCCACCCCTACCTCACTTGCCCTCTCACAATCAGGTCCTGCAGTACCTTCCCATCAAGAAAGAGAAGAAGCCCATCCCTTGCAAAGCCAAGCTGATTTTAAGAATAAAGCATGTGCTTTTAATCTCATCACAGTAATTGACACCCAGAAAACTGGAACCAGCTGTGACCTTTTGCAAGAGGAGGAAAAAGGGAAAGAGAAAGCTGGGTACTTGGCCACTCAGATCTTTGACTTGTACAGAGGTGCAAGCTGTAGAATCCAGAAATATTCTGGAGCAACTCCTGGAAGTGGCACAGGAATGTGCAAAGTTACCTGAGAAATGTTGCAATGCTGTTCTCAAACAGCCATGCTAGAACTTGGCTTTGTAGAGCAAATGGTTGGACACAACTGAGAATGTTATATGTTGTGAACTGACTGCTCTTGCTCTCCCCAGGATTTTCTCACCCAGTAGAACACCCCAGGCACCAAGGACTTGCGATTCAGTGTTTTTGTTGGTCTTCACCCTTAAAAGATTATGTATTTTGAGTAGTGTGACTGAAAGCTGTTTTTCCCAGAAACCAAATTGATGCTTCAAAACTAAATGTCTGAGAAATACTGCAGTGATGTTTTCAAGGACTTGCTAAAGCATTTTGAAATATCCTTGAAGATACAATTAATCTATGACTGTGCCAAATGAATAATGAAATGTCATTATTAAAGAGAAACACTAGACAGGTCGCTATAGTGTCTGTTGTGTTTAATTCAATGATAACTGTAGTGTCTACTCAGTGTGAGAACTGCTATTCCTATTCATTGTTTAAATTACTGGATGCATATTTAGGAACCTAAAATGAAATTTTTATTTTGCTGCATCTTGGCAGGCATCTCTGTTGTCAGAATTCTGTAGCTAGACCAGGCTAGTGGTCTGTGTGGACATAGAGCCAGAGGGAATGCTTCATTAAGTTTGCTTCAGGGACTGACCTGAAAGAGATCAATAAAGGAAATCAGTCTGCTAAGTCAGATCAGGTGATACCTCTGAGCTATTAGAAAGAACCACAGGGGAAACAAAAAGGATTTTTCTTTCGTCTGAAGATAATGACATATTCATGTGTAGTAAAGGACATCTTTGTAGTTCCTGTTGGCACTTTGCTTTAGAAATAGCTGTTACGTGGGTCACTGCGAGCTTCTGACATTTTTTGTCTGCTCTTGTTTCCCCTGCCTTTGTTTTCAGTGGAAGTATGCTGTTTAAAACGTAATCCTTCACTCATGATTTTCTTGAACTACAATGTACTGTGTTAGTTACAGATACCTTATGCTTAAAGCAATTCTGCAACCACAGGTCTTTGGAAACCTGGGTATGTTAATTTTGAGTGTCATTTTTTTAATCGACTAGAGTAAAAGTACATTATGAGCAGTTTTGAGGTACAGAGTCATCTATTAGTACTCTATCTTGTTACCTGACCTGTCCATCAGGTTCGTGTTCTATTGGAAATGTATCCTCTAGTTAAAATTAAATTGTTTCTTCAACAGAAAGTGACAGCATGTGGGGTCCTCCAATAATGCTGTGTTGTGTTATTGATTACATTAATAAACCATTTGGAAAGGGGAAGAAACAGTGAGGTTATAAATCTTCTTGTGACTACTGAATTATTTAGAATCATATAGAAAAACAAGCTGCTATAGATTGCAGTGGAATAAAATGTCAAATCTAAAGAAATGCCCCCCAGAATGAAGGGGTGGGAACCTATTGTTATGCATGTAGTGTGTTAATTTAAAGTGGTTATTGATACTTGGAGGAGAGATTGTGAAACTGCTGAGGATCACAGGAGGATTAAGTTGGAGGCATATTATTGTCTGAAAGTGTAATTTTCATGAATTGTGAAGAGGGACTGCATTTTGTGTAAACTCCTGCTATTCTGGCATCATAAAGGCTGTGTTCTAGTCCTTTCTTTAAATTTTTTTTAAACTTGTACACAAACACACATATGTATATTCTCACCATGTATTCATCTACTGTGTGTGTATATAGATAGATAGATAGATAGGTAGATAGATACTGAGAAGGGAAAAAAAGATTATTATTATAAAAGGCCAGTGATTTCCTCTGTCTGTAAAAGAGAAAACTATCAGGAAGAGTAGGTCATTAAAAGCAGGAATATCTTAGAGAAGGTTGAAAAATTATTGTTCCTTCGTCTCATAACCTAAGTAATATGAAATTAGAGATCAAAATGAAATCACTAAGCATCAAAGAGACAGATTTTTCTGCACACAAGTTAGGGTTAATTGCCATGAGGATGTTTTAAAAACAAGAAAGATAATATTTAAAAAATGATAGTATTTCTTAGAATAGAAAATACAAACTCTGTTTGGGTATTTAGTTAACACTGAGGAATATCTTTAAGTTTTAAGTTGTGCCGAGCTAAAGATACAGTAGGAGAAACATCTGCTACTTGACTAGATGGATTAATGTGATTCCAGAGTAGCTGGGTTTATTTAACATTTGAAGAAATATGAGTGGAGGAATAGATAAATTCATAGTTTTCAATTCTCTGTACTGCTAATAAGAATAGGAGAAAGTGAAGAGTATTGTCTTATTTTTTTAATTACGAGTCAAAATACATATATGTATAGATACATTAATTCTGAATCTAGGATTTTCTTTTTTCTATACTCTTACTTGTAATAGCATGTTGTAATACCTACCACAGTAGTTCTCTTTGTGGTCTTCAATTCTAGAGGCTTTTGAAGATCTAACTAATGGGGTTTTGTGATGGATCATTCTTGGAATATTCTTGCAGGCATTGGAGAATGCTTACTTTCACTTCAGTCCCACTTTTATTTATAAAAGTACCTGTAATTTCTCCTGCCCTTTGATGCTCATTGTTTTAAAGAAGTGGTGATATGTCTCTCTGCAACAACTAGAACTAAAGATACCTCACTTTTCTTCCTTAAAACGCACACTGTGCTTCTGGAAGGCAGCAGTAGGAAGATGAAGAGAATGAAGCTTTTTTTTTCTAGAACAATTCTGTCATATTAATCTGAGAAGTCCTGACTGCAGAGTGGTCTGTCCTATGTCTTTTTGCTCATCCCAAGGTTGTTTTGCTAGGGTCCAGAAATCAGATTTCGGTGTCAAGGTTCAGCTCTATCCTTATTTGGTCTTCTATCTCTATTCCTGCTCAGTTTGCAAAAGGCATAGCAGTAATGTTTAGGTATGTATGTGCTTTCACTTCATCTGATACTTTAGACCCCATTAAAATCTCTGGCTAAGAAGTGGAGTTCTTCTTTTCTCAGTCATTTCCAGCTCTGATGCTAATATATGCATAACTAAGTGCTATTTCATTCCTAAATGAAGCATCAAATGTGTCTGCTCTTGGAATGTTTTTATTCTAAAATAGGTAAATAGGAAATTTATATAATCCTAAACTTCTGAGCTTAGTGCTTGTTTTCTAAGTAGAATTGCTTCCTATAGTTGTAGATTGCTTATACTTACTATTGTCAGGCCTAGCAGTCAAAGAATAAAGGAAGTCTGGTCAGCATGATGTGGTTTGTTTCATGGTGATACAAACCTTTTTCCATTTGACAGGAGTCAATTAAGAGAGTTAATTTAATTTCTTGCCATAAACATGCTTTTCTGGGGTCATGCAGCATTGTTCTCTTACTGACAGAACTCAGCAAAGGATAGTAACTACCACCTTGTGTGGAAGTAGTATTTGGCATCCTGCCAGTTCTGTGGTTTTTGACTCTGGAATTTGCAGCATCCAGATACATGAGGCGGTATTTTAAGCTGCCACTTTTCTATGCTTCATTGCTAGTTTATGATATGCTAAGGTAAGATCCAATTATTGATAGTGTACCAAGCTGTCTTATTGCATGAAGTTTTGAATGTCTCAGGTTAACAGTTTAGTGCTGATAGAGTTTGACAGATAGATTTCAGGCAAGTTCTGGGGTGAGAAATGTAGAAAAGTGTTAAGAATTTTATCCTTGCAAGAGCCTGGGAGCCTTGTCCTTCCTGAGCTCCACCTCTGTTAATACCAGTATCGTACTCTAGCCTTTATTGCATGGGTTGGTTGGTCAAGCATAATCATCTGTGAGTCATGTAGTCACAATGTTAACTAAGTTTTAATTGGCGAACTCAGTCATAAAACATTCAGAACTCAAGAGAACATAGAACTGGGCTGAAAGTCCAGAGATGAGGAGTTGTGATTTTAAGTCTCATTGCTACTAACATTTCTGCACGTTTCTGTGTCTGTGAGTTTTATTCCTGTGTCAGAGAACTTCATGAACTAACGGGATGTTACTTTTAAAAGAGGCAATGAAGTTTTCAAACTATAAGCTCTGCTTCGTCATATGGCTTTTTAGAAGTCAGTTATCAATCACTATAGAATATGCTGAGGTGGGGAGACCCACGAGGGACCACGAAGTCCACCTTCTGGCCCTGCACAGGATACCCCAAGAATCATATCCACGTACATGATATTATTGTCCAAACACTACTTGAACTCTGTCAGGCTGGTGCTGTTACTGCCTCCCCGGGGAGCCTGTTCCAGTGCCCAGCCACCCTCTGGGTGAACCTAACCTCAACCTTCCCTGACACAACTTCAGGCCATTCCCTTAGGTCTTGTCACTGGTCACTGCAGAGATCAGTGCCTGCCCCTCCATTTTCCCTCACAAAGAAGTTGCGAACTGTGATGAAGCCTCTTCTCAGTGTCCTCCAGTCTGAACCGATCAAGTGACCTCAGCCACTTCTCACACAGCTTCTCCTCAAGTCCCTTCATCATCTCAGTTGCCCTCCTTTGGCCACTCTTCCAGCGCTTGGTATCTTTTTTATATTGTGGCACACAAAACTGCCCCCAGCGCTCGAGGTGAGGCTGCCCCAGCTCAGAGCAGAGCAGGACAATCCCTTCTCTTGCCCAGCTGGTGATGCTGTGCCTGATGCACCCCAAGGCAGAGCTGGCCCTCCTGGCTGCCAGGCCACTGCTGGCTCATGTTCAACTTGCCCTCGACCAGGACCCCCAGGTCCCTTTCCGCAGTGTTCTCCAGGGTCTTGCTCTCCAGTCTGTCCATACATCCAGGGTTCCCCTGTCCTAGGTGCAGAATCCAGTACTTATCTTTCTTAAACTTCATACAGTTGGTAATTTCCCAGCCCTGTCATTTGTTGACTCCTCTCTACAAGGTCTCTGCTTGTAGAGAGGCTCCTCCCAATGGCTCCTCCCAATATTGTATCACCAACAAACTTACTTTGGACCTTTGAGTCTTGTGTCCAAGTAATTTATGAAGATGTTGAAGAGCACAAGGCTAAGGATGGAGCCCTGTGGAACCTCACTAGTGACAGGTCACACCAGTCTGATGTCACCCCATTCGCTGTTGCCCTTTGTGCCTGACCCATGAGCAGCTGCTCACCCACCATATGATGTGTTTATCCAGCTGTGGGCTGCACATTTTCTCTAGAAGGTGAGAGACAGTATCAAAACTTCACTGTAATCCGAAAAGATCAGATCAGCTGGCTTCCCATGATCAACCAGCCTGTTCTAGAAGGTAGTCATGTTGGACATGCAGTACTTTTCTCTCATGAAGCTGTGCTGGCTCTGACAATGGTCGTGGTGTCATTCAGGTGTTTTTCAGAGCTCCCAGAATAATCTTCTCCATAATTTTACCAGGCACTGAAGTACGACTGATAGGCCTGTAGTTTCCAGTTTCATCCTTCTTGCCTTTTTTGAACATTGAGACAACCGTAGCCAGCTTCCAGTCAGCTGGGAACTCCCCAGACTGTTCAAAACTATTTGATAGAGGCCTTGCAATGATATCAGCCAGCTCTTTGAGTATTCTTGGATGAATGCCATCATGAAGCCACATAGATACATGAGGATCCAGCTGGAGCAGCAGATCCCTCACAAATTTGGAGTCAACTAGGAGTTTATCATTCTCCCAGCCATGGTCCTCCAGCTCTGGGACTGGGATCTTCTAGGCTCATCACCAGTGTGAAAGACACAGCCAAAGAAATCATTAAATATGTCACATGTGTCATGCCACCTAAGTGCACAATATATGCACAATGTCAGACTCAGAATCGAAGTTCAGATAGATTACTTTGTCAAAATTGTGGTTTGTAGTCTCTCAGGTTGTGCTTTGCCACATATATGTGAGAAAGGGTATGTGGGAGCTGCTTGGAGCTCTTTGTAACTTAAAAGAACATACTCCAAAACTCCTAAGGTGACTGTGCTGCTTCTGGTACTGAAGCTATCCCTGTTGTCTCTGCATAGTTTTGTATTTTTATGCTTAAGTCCTTGACTCTGAATATGAGTCCGTGTTTCTAGCTGTGGAAGTCCTTGTTTTAGTTGCTGTTAATAAGTGTTGATAGATAGGTAGACACTGGTGAGCTCTCAGAATGGAATCCAAAACCCCTGGTATGCTTTCCACAACTATAGGTCAGGGAATATAAATGTCATTGGTATCTTCTGTGGGTGGCTCCTTTTATTGGATGACTTAGGAATCTTGGCATTTCTCAAGCAGTAAACTCTTGAATAGTAATGCTGCTGTAGCATGGGTTTGTTTGTTGGTTGTCAAACCATGACATTGGTTTACAGCAAAGCAAAAACAGGAAGGAAAGCTGTACTGGAGCTCTGGTTTCTAGAAGTATTTTTACCTAACCACCTTTAGTTAGTTTGGACCTTCCTGTTTACTGTATTGCTGTGGAAGGCAGAGTGTTACGTCTTCTGTGCGCTGTGTCTTCTGAGCACACAAAACCTTCAATAATTTGCCTTCTCATTTAGAAAGAATCTTTGAAATAAAAGTCCTGGCTTTCTACAGCATCTTTATTGATAAACTTGGGCTAAATATAGCTGTTTTCTATGAGTGCCAGAGATAATGGCTGTTTAGCACCTTACTAATCCAAGCCTCAGCAAAATAGAAAGGAGACTTAGAAAAGAAGTTTTTACAGCTAGGTAGGAAGCTTGTCTTTTGAGGTACTTTGCTCCAGTTACGGCTCAAATATATTCTAGTAGCTGGAGCAATTCTAATAATTGAAAAGAAACCATGGAACAGAAACGATTGTATATCTCCAGGATACCACTTTGTGTGTGAAACCACCAAATACAGAACTGTGGGACCAAAGTGTGCACACAGGTTGGGCACACCAATAGCCCAAACACTCATGCTCTGCATAGTTTAGAAGTATTTTTCTTAAAGTTGCAAAATGTTGGGATCTGAAATCTAATTCTTGTAGGACAGTTTGATGTCACTTGCCTAAAGGTTTCTCCAGAAGAAATATGTACATTGCTGTAGGAAGCAAAGGGTATATTATATCAGTGATCTTTTATTTGTTCTCTGTATCCTGCTCAAACTGGTTTTGAAACATTTGAGTGATACTAATTTAGGAATAAAAGTAGTGTCTTTGGTAAACTAATTATCTCAGCAGTGTTTCCTTCAACTTTTTCCAGCCTTAGCAACTTGAACAGCAACAAAAAGATTGGCTGTGCTAGTCTCTGCTAACCTGGAGTAACTAATATGGAGTGGAAGGTTTGACAATGCTGTTCATTCTTCTCTCTCACCCAAGAAAACGTAAACTTCTATTCAGCAATGCACATGGACTCTTGTGAAGAAATCAGTTTTAAGTGTAAAGTGACATAATTCAAGCAAACATTTGCATTCTAAAGCTCTCCTGTGCAGTATTAGAGAACTCAGAAGGTTTTCAGAGTATAAATAAATAAATATTTATGGGAATGTTTAGAGTTTCTAATGATTTGGGACAAAAGGACAAATAAACTCATGGATGTTACTTCAGCTGTGGGACTCGTAGTTTCTTTAAAGTCAGTGTACTTAATATGCCTTGTTTGACAAGCTCCATGAAAATATTTTTCTGCTTGACTGTGAGTAAAGAAGTGTGCTGTGAGGTAGGCATCTAAAGGGAAAAGATCCAGAGTAGTCCAAAAGCAGTTCCCAGGCAAGACATGTAGTGGCAGCCTGAGTTGTCAAGCATGACAGGAGGGAATATACTGTTGGCTTCCAGAGGGATCTGTCAAGATGTTTCCAGTTTGCTCTACAGCCAGGAGTGTATTGGGTTACCCTACAGGTAATGGCTTGTGGCCTGTATGCACATTGGGGTCTGGCATTTGATTTTGCTTCGTGTACATTTGTGATCCAAGCAGGTTTTCAGATGTGCATTTGTACAAAGAGTTTCCTTTCCTCTCCATAGTAAATCCTGCCTTTTTTCTCTCATGCCTGAACTGCTAGAAGTCAAAGGGAGTGTGGGCATCCACAGACCAGCCCCGTCCCTTAGGCTTGTTTAGATGTGGGGGCCTGAGATACTTAGGCTGTAGTTCACACTGGTCACTTGGCAGAACAACCAAGCTGGCCCCAAACACTGTGTATCATCAATCTATATACACTTGTCCACGTAACACATATCCCTCTTCTTCCTATAGAGCTCCTAATTATCACCAATAGAATCATAACCAGAGTCATAAGGCTGGAAACCACCCTTAAGATCATAAAGTCCACCACTAAACCATTTACCTAAGCTCCACATCTCCACATCTCCTAGGTACCTCCAGGGATGGGGGCTCAAGTCTTCCCTGGGCAGCCTGTTCCAATGCTTGACAAACATTGGCAAAAAAATTATTCTTAATACCAATCTAAACTTTCCGTGGCACAGCTTGATGCCATTTCCTCTTGCCCTGTCTCTTGTTACTTGGCAAAAGAGGACAACTCCCACCTGGCTACAGCCTCCTTTCAGAGAGTTGTAGAGAGTGATAAGGTCACCCCTGAGCCTCTTTTTCTCCAGGCTAAGCAGCCCCATCTTCCTCAGCCACACCTCACAGGTCTTGTGCTCCAGACCCTTCACAAGCTCCATTCAACTCAGTGTCCTTCTGCAGGGAGGCATCCAGACCTGGACACAGGATAGGAAGTGTGGCCTCACCAGTGCCAAGCACAGAGGGGCAATCCCTGCCCTGGTCCTGCAGACCACACTATTACAGGCCAGGATGCTTCTTGGCTACCTGGGCACAGCTGGCTCAGCGGGCTGTCAACCACGTTTATAACTTATCTTTGGACCTATACTCAAGCCAAAAGAAATGCCAATATCTGCAATTCTTTTTTTTTCTTTCTGTTTTTAAGAAAAATCTGTAGTTTTAGATACATTTTAGATGTTTCATTTACAACTAAGACCTAAGGAATGTTTTTTTGTGATATCTGTTTATGTTTATATCATGCCATGTTTTCCACCTAAGCAAGGAGAGGCATAATGATTTATATTGACAGTATAATTGAAAATGCATTTCAGATGTTTCACCTCGTAACTTCTCTTTGTAGGAGATCTGTCTTTCTTCAGTTGTGCATTTGGTGGTTTGGATTGGCATCCAAAAAACTACTTTGTAGAAGTGGTACTTAAATAGTGTTCCAGAGACTGCATTAGACAGAGAGCAGCTGAGGCAGCTAAGTAGGCTCTTTGTTCTTTCAGTCTGTGAATAGAAGAGGTCTCATCATAGAGGTAGAAATGTAGCAATGATAGATAAAATTTCTGCAAATAATATTCTGCAAATTCTACAAATAGTTCTGCTCGCCGTAATGCAGGCCATGATAAAGCTGTTTGTCAAAATTCTTGGTTTATTTTGGGTAATAGTGTATATGTATTATCCAGATCCAGATTGCAGAACTGTGTTCTACAAACTGTTCTGAAGAGGGGACTTTAATAATGGAAAGAATTGAATATTTATACTGCTGATCAAGATTCAGATAAGTCCTTAGTGTATTGCACAGTGGAAAAGGACACTGAAAGCTATGTATTAAAAGCCCTTGCACTTGGAAGTAAGCAATCTATTAGGAAAGAAACTTGGAAGGAAATTAATCTTTGGATAGGCAGCTTATATAATTGGAGGCTTCCTTACCTCTACAATTGCTGATATACCAGGGCTCCAGTCTGATTTGGAAGTTGTTGATTTCCTAGAAGCATTGGGTCAGATGTTCAGTGTCTTCTTTATAGATAAATTGAAAGAAATCTCTCCTAGGTAAGGCACTTCCATTAGGCAAATGTCAGGTACAAAGGAAAATTTAATTTAAGTTTGAATTTTGTTACAGACAACTTGATCTTTACTGTGCTGTACCAGTTTGTTTATGGAGAGGGTTCAGCTTTTTAGAAGCTTTGGATATGTAATGCAGAGCTTCTGTTTTTTCTCAGCCAACTTTCTAACTTTATCAATTTGGGTATTTTGTTCCTGCTCCTGAAATCTATAGACCAGTTGTATTTTGAATACACACACACACACAAAAAAGCCCTGCAAACCCAGGAATATTTTTTTTCTGTCATAAATGTAGTGTTATGTAATGTTCATGCACTAAAAATGATCAAGAAAAACATGGTGGAATATCAGGGGAGGGGGCTTGACAGTATTTTTTGCCCTCAATTAGTCTTTTCCACTCAAATACTCAAACTTTGAAAAACTCAAAGCTAGGTGGAGAGTGTCATTGTATTCTACTGACAACTGTGTTGGACTTCATTTACCACATTACAGGAGGAACTGTAGCAAAGCTTTGTGGTAATTACATGAGGAGGTCCAGTATTAGCACCTGTATCGGTTTTGATGCTGTTTGCAAATAATATTCGTGTTTGTTTTTTATTTGTTTTCCATACCAATAATTGTTTTTTACTTTTCAACAGGATCCACTCTGTGTAGCTATGAACTACAGCCATCAGAATATACAACAGACCCAAGGGCTGCCAAGTTATGTCCTAAATATCCTGTTCCAGAGAGGTAATATGATCAAGGTGTCTGATTTGGGGTGGAGGGAGCAGAGATTTGTTTTGATCATGACAGTTCTTTAGAAAATACCAACACATGTTCACTCTTAGTAGATATATGTTTTTGTGTATTATTGTATATATTTCTAAAATTTTATTTTTTAAAAGGTAGTGAAACTAATAGTCAAAGAAAAACCTAAATTATCTACATATGTGTTACTGAAACTATTGAGCTGGTATCTTCAAATTCTCTTATCTGTTGGGACTGACAGTGTTTTAAGTATCAGCTGTTTTACTGCCTTTTACCCTATCTATAGCCAGCTGACTATCAGTAATGCAGATCTGAGACAATCATGGAACATTTTTAATCGTTGGGAGGAAAAATTATGTAGGGATGCAGAGCTCTCTGCAGCATTAACTTCTTACACCTTACCTCTGCCAGTCAGATAGATGCAAATTGCTTCATTTTTTGCTCTTTCAGTCTGCAAATGACTACTATAAGGATAGTTGAATACCAAAAAGAGGACTGTATTTTATTAACAGAACATTTTGAGGTTTATTTTTTTAAGTGTTACATTAGATTGCTGTTTGTGAAATAGGATTGGAAAGATCATAGCTTCATAAACTCTTCTAACTCTGCTGCCTGGACCTGTGGAGATGAGTATTGCTGAGAAAAGAAAGGATCTCTTAGCTGTTGTACTCAGCCTTCTGTCAGTTATTGCACTAACTTGAGAAGAACCATGTTGTGTTTTCTCAAAATTTAGCTTCTCAAATATACCTAGTAGTGAGTGGTAACTGCAGTCTTTTCTTATGCATAGTGTTCTGTTACGTTTTTTTGTAAATGTTATATTTGTGTCAGTTCTACAAACTCTGATTTTAAGTCTTTCTTGTATACATAGTAGCCTCTCCACTGAATCTTTTTAAAAATATTATAGTGACAATTAGTGGCAGCTGGAATATTAACAATTTTTGAATTTTCCCAATATAGGTTAATATTCCATGTAGCTAGCCAACTGTCACAGCAGTAATAAAAAAACAAATGAAAACTTCAGTGCCAGCTTGCATACTGAAAAGGCTTGTTAGTCCTAATTTTTGCCAGAATTATATTGACTTCTCATTGTGTGTTCTCATTCAGTCTCAATGATATAGCTCAGTAAGAAAACAGAAAGATAGAACAATGTATCAGAGCTCTAGTGATGCTATGTAAATTTCTCATAAAAACTACCTTGTGGTATTTTAAATAAATTATTGTGTAGGTGGAGTATTTTCCCTTTTTGATATGTATTATTTAAATGTATGATATGTTTGAGCATTTTTGAAATTGAAAAGTCTGAACTTAATGCCCTAAGGCAAAAAAGGACAACACTGTATTTGTAAACTACTGGTTTTTATAGGTTTTTATAGTTAAATTATTTGAGTAAGTGTAATTTGGAGGAGAAATGTAATCCTGTTGAGATAACCAAATGAAAACCCAACATCTTGTAGACTGAGGCATTCAGGAAGAACTTACCTAACAGTCAAGGAAGAACTTACCTAACATTTGATCTGTGTCATGGTTCAACCCCATCCACCAACCCAGACCCCCTCAGCCACTCACTCATTTTCCCACCAGCAGGACTGGGGAGAGAACTGGAAGGGTAAAAGGTAAAAAGTTTGTGGGTTGATACAAAGATGGTTTAATAGGGGAAGGAAAGCTGCACAGGCAAGCAAAGCAAAACAAGGAATTAATTCATCACTTCCCATGGGCAGGCAGGTGTTCAGCCATCTCCAGAAGAGCAGGGCCCCATCACATGCACAAACACCATCACTTCAAACGTGCCCTTCTTCCTTTTCTTTCCCCCTTTTTATATTCTGTGCATGATGCCGTGTTTGGAATATCCCTTTAGTCAGTTTAGGTCACCTGTCCTGGTTGTGTCTCCTCCCAACCTCCCATGCATCCCCAATGTCCTTGCCATCATGGCAGTGCAGAAAGCAGAAAAGGCCTTGGCTCTGTGCAAGCTGTGCTCAGAAATAACAAAAACACCGTTCCATTATCAGACCTGACTTCAACACAAATCCAAACCAATCTCCATACCAGCCACTGTGAAGAAAATTAACCCTACCCCAGCTGAAACCAGTGCAATCTGTCAAGAGTTACAAACCCTCTGATTCCCATTAGTTCCATGGGATGGAAGTAGCATATGGTGTGGTGATTGTCCCTTCATCTTTTCTGTTTGATGACCAGGCTTCTTCATAGCCTTCAGCTGAGGCTGTGTCCTAGTTTAGGGCAAATTTGAGGAAAACCCTCTGGAAGGAGCCCCCAGAAAACAAACCCCCACGGCCCCTCCCCACCCACCTGGTTCGGGAAAAAATTTTCTCTGAGAGAAGTGGAAAAGAACCTGTTTATTTAACAAACAAAGTACTCCCCAGCACACAAAAAAAAAAAAAAAAATTAGCAACACCAGATGACAGCAAAACTCTTTCATCACCCTGAAGAGATGAACAAATCCAGAAAGTCTTTCCTGGGAGTGGTCACTTGAGTCTGGGCACTGGGGATTCCTCTCCGGCACTGGGGATGGCTGTACTATCCCTGTACATACACAGGGTTAGTAGTGAGAGGAAAAAATTCTTTGAAATCTAATACTTGAGTAATCAGATGGATCTCCTAACCTTATTTGAATAATGCTTTAAAAGTACAGCTTCTGAGACCATCATCTGCTGGCTTGAACTTTATTCATTCTTGTTTATGATTAAGCATCATGTTGCTATTCTAAGAAATTTGTAATTCCTTTTCAGTAGGTAATACTGAATAATAATAATCCCAAGATATAATCAAGAGTTTATATAAAATAGCACAGGTCATAGAGAATAGATCCATTATTCTGTTTTATACTGGAACACTTTACCTCACCTACTCATTCAGTCAGAACCACTGGAGCAGAAATAGATCTCAAAAGAGGATTCTCAGGAGTCACATTTAGTTAAGAAAGCTTGTAGGAACCATTAGCCTATTTTTTTAATTAATTAAAACAAACTTAGCAATTAATTACTGCACATGAAAATAGGTAACTTAGGTAGTGAAATTGCTTTAGGTTAAGGGATATTAGATGACTAATATAAACTCTGATGCAAAAAGCATATTTTCTTTCATTGGGATGTATTTTGGAAGAAAACTTTAATCCCATTAGTTCTCTTTTCAGAGTGAGTATTTTTGGTTTTGGATGCAGGAATAACATTCTTTTGCTGACTCCCACTTCAAAATTTGGGCTTTGTTGCTGATAGTGACAACTTACAAATACTCTAGGCTTTCTGTAAAGCTGTAGCAATTAGCAATTAAATAAACCTCTCAAATTTCAGTCTTTTTCAGTAATGCATATAATGAACCAACAGTATTCCAAAATAGGTTATGTTTTAAGAGGCTAAGGGGGTATGTGGGCTGCTTTTTAAGTAGGGCAGCCATCATTATAGGTTTGTCTTTTAAAAACTGTGACTAATACGCAATTACTTTGCTATGCTTAACTGCTGTATTCGTTCCTACCCAAAAGTAGACCATCAATATGAGCATCTCCAAATGCATTTGCTTACTCAGGACAGTAATCCTAGGACCATAAAATTTGCAATCATCAGTGACTTTAAACAAAAACCTAGGGTCTACTAATTAATTACCTAGAAATGGCAGGTGATCATAATTTCTCCCAATTTCTTTATAGAATAGATACACTTCAATGGTTTGCAGCATGTCATCCTTTTTTCCCAGAAAAACAATGGATGGGAAATATGTGCCTAAGGCAGCTGGTTTATTCATTATGTATTTAAAATGCTGGTTAGAATTTTAGAAAGATACGGCCTTAAAAATAGTTACTGAGGACACAAAGTGGTTGGTTGGTAGGTCATTGATGAAATGGGGAAACTGCAGAAGATAATATTCATTGCTGGTATAGTCCACTGAAATCTTTGAAGTAAGGAAGATCGGGCAGATGAAACAATAGAAAGAACTTTTTTTTTTTCATTGGATCCAATTACAAGAAGGAACGTGTAATTCATATTTGAAATGTAATTGGGAATTGATCAAATGATGTGATAGGTCACTTTGAGATCTGACATAGTTTTTATGACCAAGGCGGACTGCACTAAATAGGAGACATTTAGAAAACAAAATTACCCACTTTTAAAGGAAAGTTTTTGCTCTCTTATATCTTTCTCTTGATAACGGGTTTTTCAGAGCATTCTGCAAAGTTTAGTGCATAGTCTCAATAGTTGTTTGTGAGGGTCTTTCCAAAATGGTTCAAAGCAGTAAGAGGCATCCTGGTATGTTTTGCATAATTTTAACAAAATTATTGAATATAAACACTGTGATTGTAATATTCAATGCAAGAACAAACTTAGTATGGGGAAAGACTAGGAATAAATACATTTGTTTTGCTTGGCAACAGTCATGAATGCTGATGTCCTTTACCCCAAAATATATACTCTCAAGAGTATTGTTATTCTGCAATTTCTTTTGATGCAAATATGGACTGGTATTCCATTCTAACATGAGTGAAAGGCATTGTTTCAGCTGCTGGTTCACCACCTGACACTTGAAAGAAAGACATTTAAGTGGAAATAGGAACATATACTTTCTGCACCTTGTCATTTAAGGGTGGGAGGGTAATAATATCCCATTGAAATGTACGCTCCAGCCTCACAGGGTTATTTGTAAGAACTACATCACTTTTCATTATGATCATCCTCATTTCAGCAGCACTTGTGCATTCAACACATGGTTTCTGGTTATGATGTTATAAGGGTAGAATGATTGCATCTATTCACCTTTCATTTGTGTGTTGATGTGGCATTTATATTAAGTAGGAGTAATTTTTTTTTCTGATTTTTTTTTTCTTGTGTCACCAGTGCACCTATTCCATTCTTCCATCGCTGTGCTCCTGTGAACATTTCCTGCTATGCCAAGTTTGCAGAGGCCCTGATCACCTTTGTCAGTGACAGTAGTGTCTTACACAGGCTGATTAGTGGAGTTATGACCAGCAAAGAGATTATAATGGGACTTTGCTTGTTATCACTAGGTAATTGTTTTTCTCATTACTAGCTATTTCTTAGTGTACTCCATTAGGAGGTTGTTAACACACTCTAACCACAATATGAGCAAAAAAACTGTATAATAGCAACAATCCCTTAGAAAATTATTCAGAATGCTTTTTAAAATTTTATTTGAGAGGTGGGTAACTTATTATATGTGCATTCCTGGTTTTGTTTTTCTTACACTGATTATAAGAGGATGCTTGGCTGTTATTTAGCCAACGTTAGTTTTGATACAGTTAAGAGAGCACCTGTTTTTTCTTAATTTTTTTTATAGTATTCCCCTTTCCCATTTGTAGTAGTCATCTTCTACCAACTCAAGTCCAAATAAACCCTTTCCAAATAAAAAGGACAGGTTGAGAAATGCAAAGTAGCACACTCCAGTTGGATGTAGGGGATTTAATTTGTTTAATTTAACATACGTGCGGAAAGATTTGAGAACTTTTAAGAGTGAAAACAAGAAAATTAGGTGTCCATTTGTTGCATTGTATGTTACTTCCTTCTTCCCCTTCCTTCAAAATTAAAAGCTTCAGGTCTTTGAAAATCTCAGCTTTTTCTGAAGAGCTGGAAATTCCCAATAGTACAGAGGTGCTAATTGTTTCTATAGCTGTGAGATGCCTCTAGCTTATTAAATGACACTTTGCACTTCACTGAAGAGCTGTTTTAACAAAGTCATCTTGTTTGAGGTGGAATGTTGCCCACAGACATAAATTGCTTTCCTAGTGAGTCTATTTTACTCATACAAACTGTAAAATCTGTAATCCTAAAATGGGAAGACCATGATATTAGCTATGCCTATGGGCAGTGTATTATTTAGAAAGAAAACACTGCAAAGCTGTATCAGATATAGGGATCCTTTATTTTCAGTTTGCTTTTGTGGTTAAAAAGGGCAGGGGAGAAGAAAGGGAAAAGGAAAGGAAAAAGAAGAGGAAGCTAGATACCATTAACCCCCTCTACACACACACAAAAGACCACTTTGTATTTTTTCAACTGTAGCTGGAAAGTTGTTTATTTTTACATCTTGACAGCTTCAGTATTTGGTAACAATGGTAGAAAACTATTCAAAATCTGAAAGCTAGTGCCTGCTTTGCAGTGCTACTGTTCAGTTAGAGTCAGAAGTTAGTACAGAATTTATATAGTTAATTTAAAGAATAGTTTTTGTAATTTCATAGTTAAACAGAAATTATTTGTTTTAAAACAGTGAGTTAGACTGTGATTCAAAAAGCCAGGTTTCAGTGCCTTGCATGTAACTGCTGTACACAAATGTGTCATATGTTAAAATAGAAGTATGTACTTGTACATACCACTCACTTAGCCTTAGCTGCTGTATAGTTTGTTACTTACGACTAACATGACATTTTGGAATACATAGATATCATATTAACTGCACTTGTTTGACATGTGTATTTGAGTACAGACTCCGCTCTGGTCCTCAGGAGGTGTGCTCATGTTACCAGACTCAAAGTACTGCCATGTCTTGCTGTCTGTTTGGTCACTGTCTTAAGTACATCTCTATCTGTGTGCATGCATTATGTCTTGTGTTTGATGTGTCGTGTAAATGTATTTATGCTCTTTTTGTTTTAATCAACATTAACAAAGCAGAAGATGTAGAGGTGCCTAATTTTCTTAACTATCTATTCAGTGAGTTTGTAAGCCTCAGAAAAGAAATCTGTAAAAATTCTATTGGAAGGCATTTATCTTAGTGCAGTGGGAAAATCAGGAAGGCTGTATCTACTTGAAGTAATTAGTCTGCTTATTTTATTTGTCTTCTTTTGCAGTGTTGTCCATGATTTTGATGGTTATAATAAGGTACATTTCAAGAGTACTTGTCTGGATTTTGACAATTCTTGTCATTCTGGGATCTCTTGGTAAGTCTTGTTTGTCTTCCAGTTTGAGTGCACAGTTCTAATCTTTGTGCTCCATGTCCTCAGCCCAGCTACATCCCACACACATCTTGGATTATGCATTTCCCTTCAGCGTTTTTTTTGAGTCCCTTTCAAGATGTACATCACAAGTGCCACCTTAGCAATTGCAGATCTCTCTCAGAGAGAGAATTGCTCCTTGAATATTTGCACACGCTGCTTGGCAGTCGGTCTTCATGTCAGCCTATCTCACTAAAGCCCACAGGTGTCAGTGCAGGAGACTTCTCACAGCACTTGTAGCACAAACCTAAAATGTGTCCACTTCTTAACCTGCCTTCCAAACAGGTCAACAAGGCAGGTAAGCCTGGGTGTGTTTCGTGGTACTTCCACACTGTGGCTGGTGCATGAAGAAATCAAAGGGCAACTATTGCTTATGCAGCTGAATATATTTACAAATCTGATATGTTCATCAGCCCTTCAGTTCTTTGAATAGCTCTTTAAGACCTGTTCTTGAAGAGAGGAAGTAAAGGTGCTTGTCTAGCCATTCTAATTAAATCCTTGTATTTCTGTATGACTCAGGAAGACCTGCATGACCTAAGATCATATGTGAAATGCTACCAGCCATACTATCTTGGAAATGAACTATGGTTGTCTCTTCCAAAATTATGCAGCTTGTGTGAAAATAGCCTTATTTTATCACATTAGCTTTTAAATTCATAAAACTAAAGTTTTCTACACTTTTTACTGAGTTGCTAAGCCAAAATGTCTGGACAGATGATTGTGTGGAAGGAAAAAAATAGAATAATCACATTAGGAAGCACTAGTAATTTAATTCTTGCAATTCATGACTGCAATGGATGGAAAAAAATCAGCAGACCATCTATATTTTTTCGGGATCACTTTGGTTTTCTGATTAATAGCCTCACAATTCTATGACCGGGGAAAAGGAAAAATACGGATTTTTTTTTTCCCACCCATTATAAGAATGGATTGAATAAAACCCTGTCTTTTATGACACATACTGCTTATTCTGCCTTGACTGTTTGTTTAGGAGATGTCGAAAGACCATTATTCATTTTAGACCCGAACAGAGTATGTTCAGCAAAATATGCAATCACAGAATAGGTAAGGTTGGAAGGGACCACAAAGGCTCATCTGGTCCAACCTCCCTGCTAAGCTTATGCATTTGATTCAGAAGTACCAGCAGAAGAGAGAAGGATGCTTAAAAGAAAAAAGAAATGTACCAGAGAGGAGCGATTATCTCCCTGAGGGGCTGGAGATCTGTGTTGAAGAAAAGTTATACCTTGGAAAGGCAGTTAGATTAGGAGACTGTTTTTCTGGCCATAAGGCTAGGATTAACATTACAGGGGTGAGAAGATAGTACCTCACATTGTATTTGCCTCCTGTGCCTTTTTTAATGTTTTTTCTAGTGTCCAAGATATTGTCTGAAGCAAGTTTAGCTACATATCATTAAGGTGCTGTTTCCAGCATCAGGCTGATGCTTGTTGTTTTGATTAGTGTTCCCAGGAATGATAGATTCCTTGTTTTGTTGTTATTTCACATCCTAATCCAAAAGCCCATGTCTATTTCCCCTCTAAATTCTTACTCCCTGCATTATGGTACACACACATACATTCATACATACAGCTTATCACAGAATTATTCATTCTTCCTTTTGTTCTTTTACTACCTGTGTAGTGGGAGCTGTGCTGTTCACTGTTGGGGCTCTCCATGAAGTAGTCCTTCAATGCAGTTTACCCTAAAACACAGAGTCAAGGTTCTGCAAGTCTCTTAAGCGTCACAGTATGGTGAGACTGTGAAAAGAGTTTATTCACTTGAGAAGAGGGCAACAGAGGAGAACTACGCACTTTTCCCTCCTCTCAAGTTCCTGTTGGGTTGAGTATCAGTGCTCTTGAGTATTCACTACCAGACTAGACTTGAAAGAATTGTTGTATTTCTCTGGGACTAGGTAGTATGTATCACACAGAAGATTCATGTATTTTATCCTTTTTGTTTTCTCACTAAAACACAGGTGGTACAGGAGTCCTGTGGTGGCTCTACGCTAAACAACGAATATCTGCTGGTGCTCTTGAGACCCAAATAGCCAAAGACAATCTTCAGGCTCTCTTGATCTATGCCATTGCAGCTACAGTCTTCACGGTATGCCTTGCTAATGACTGTATTATTTTCTGTTCTTGTCTTCCTGTTGGTCTCTATTTTTTATTCAGGTGAAAGCAGTGTACTGCACACATTTTGGAACAGTTTATTTCTGCTAAAGCGATTTTCTTTCATTATGTTATTTTTTTAACTTTTAGGAACACCTGATTATGAGTCAGGGGAGACTTTCTAGGAACTGTTCTTTATTACCTGATTTAGAGTCAGGAGAGACTTTCTAAGCCTGCAGCTATTTTCATCTACTGTAAAATGTCCACAGGGATTTCCAAGAATAGGTATGATATTGGACTGCCAACCCAAAGAGATTTTTCTTAGGTTCTCAGTTCAGAGGTACCTAGTAGTTTCAGTGTATTAGCCTACTTCAGTATTAGCCTACTTCTGAAAGAAGTTGTTCTTAAATCATTGTGAACTGAAATACTAACACCATTTGAACCAATTTATCTTCTTTGGGCCTTGCTGTTAATTTCAGAGTCACTGAATTTACTACCGGAAACTGACAATGTTTGACTAATTTCACAGGAATTGTAGATTCCCTCTTCTGTTCTTCTTGTTGCTTTACATCCTAATCCAAATTTTTCTTTCCATTCCCTCTCCTAGATTCTTATTCCTTATGTTATAGTACACATATATACATACATCCTATAAGACTACCATGCCATGGTCTGATACAAATTTTAAATTACCTTTCTTAAAGATAATTAAAGGTTAAAAGTGGCTGATTTCACTGCTTTGTAAAACATAATTGAGGATAGTACCTGGTGTTGTCTCATCAGCATAAGGCTGATAATGATTCCAAATACATAATTATGAGAATGGAATTCCCCAAAGTTTGGAAAATAATTTATTACCAGAAAAAGCTGATAGAGGTTTCACATTTTGATCTTGTGATTTTATAGATAGACTATGTGTTAATTTAGTGTGTTTAAATATCCTAGCTGTGCAAAAGAGTAGCTTGATTCTGTTTCAGTACTCTAAAATGTGATTTGGAAACTTCCCCCTCTAGGTTATCTTGCTCTTGATCATGTTGATTATGCGCAAAAGAGTAGCTCTCACCATTGCCTTGTTCCACGTGGCTGGCAAGGTCTTCATTCACCTGCCACTGTTAGTCTTCCAGCCATTTTGGACATTCTTTGTGCTTATCCTCTTCTGGACATACTGGATCGCAGTCTTGCTTTTTCTTGGTACTACAGGTAAGCAGTCACTTACTTTAAATAATTTTCACTTCACTTTTGTATGATTTCTAGCACAGTTGATTAAAAAGCCTGTGGGAATCTCAAAAAAAAAAAGCTCACTTGTGCTTCTATTCCTGTCTGCTTCACTGACTTCAGGTTATTGTGCATTTGAGTCTTCATTCTCAGCATGGTACTTTGTATGTTAGGCTGACTTTTTGGTTTGATGCAAGTTGGCTTGCTGCAAACCATGAGACTAATAATAAAACTGCTATAGCAGTTTTTCAAATAATTCCCTCTAATTTTACACACACAGGTTAAAGACAGCATAATCTTGGAGTCACCAAGTATTGCAGACAGTACTCACACAGATGAGGACACAGTAAGAAGGGCCATTGCACACAATTACTGTCTCCCACAATGTAAATATTGTGATTTTAGTTTTCAGTGGTTTGTAACTTTGGTGTCCTGTATTATTGCAGAATCATTAGGGAGATTTTTCTGCTGGTTGTACACTGTATTTTGAGTGCAGCCAATGTACTCCTAATTCCTGCCTGCTCTTCAGTACATAGAAGGTGAAAGCTTTGTTTGTACTCAGGGTCTGACAAGAGCTTCTAGAATTAATCAATCCCATAGGTCCAAATCTTAGTTACTTCAGTAGAAAAAAACACAACAGATGCTTTTTAAAAAATCTGTTATTTTGCAGTGCATTGTAGGCAACAGAGACTGTCATTCATTATTAAATTTATTAAAATTTTGAAATTTATTGTTTGCTACTGACCCAAAAGTAGCAGTGTTTCAAGTCGCAAGGCTATTTCACAGTAATACAAGACAAATATTTTTCATATCCTGAGTTCTTAGCAAGGGTTGGAGGCAATAGAATTCATGTGTTCCTGTTCTCATTACTGATGGAATTTTTAGTTTTCATTGCAAGCTGTGCTGTGTGCAGAAAATGGTCACCACTGAAAGTCTCAGCCGTGAGTTTCACTTTGAGTCAGACGACTGCACAGGCACTAAATTTGTAGCCAAATCTAGTCTGCTATTTTAGTTAACTGACAGAACCCTTCAACCCGCCTTGATTCTACGAAAACGAATTTATCTTTTTAGCTTATATGTACTCAATATCATCACTATTATCAATTAAACTGTTTGTGCAAATAAGGCCAAATCCGTGTTCAGTGAAACCACAATTATTTCAATAGTTAACTTATTGACAAGAAAACATTCATTTTATATGTAAATATAAAACCATAACTAAGAATGCGGGTAAGGTGCTGTCAGTGCTAAGTCAAAACAATGGTTTTCAAGGTAAGCAGTTTGTACATACAAAGTTCCTTGCAGTGTTTTGCTCAATCTCATCAGCTGTTCATGTAAATATTGTCTATTAGGAACATCTCACTGTGCATTAACACATTGAAATAGAGCTTATCTTAGAAGTGCTTTGACATGCTGTCAGTCTCTGTACATAACATTGCTATTCATGTTAGACAAAGAGTCAATGAATTTTTGAATATATGAAATCATGTATTTAGGATTTCTAAGGCTGCTCCATATTTGTGTTACTAGCTTTAAAGCTACAAAAGCTTACCACAGGGAAAACAGTGATGGTGTTGACATCTAGATATAAAGAGCTGATACTGATTCCTGCTGTACACAAAATACTGATAATGCAGTAAAGTCAAATTAGGAATGACTGAAATAGACTTCCATTATGTCTAACTGTATGAATTTTTGCTGTGAGACAGTGGTTAGTTGTGGATTTTTTTTAGTTAGTTTTTTTTCCAAATAGCATTATACTTACTGTCTCAAAAGCTCTATCTTTCTTAAGAACAATCCTCCTAAATGTGGCATTTAAAATTATGAGCAGAAACTAGAGAGGTTTCTATTGTAACTGGTTATGAACTGCTAATACCATATGCTTCCTTCATTATGTATGCATCATTTTCTTTTTTACCCTCATTTATTTCTAGGTAGTCCTGTCCCAAATGAAGAAGGATTTGTAGAATTTCGGATGGCAGGTCCTTTGAAATACATGTGGTGGTACCACGTGGTGGGACTCATCTGGATCAGTGAGTTTATCCTCGCCTGCCAGCAGATGACAGTAGCAGGGGCTGTTGTCACATACTATTTTACAAGGTAAGGGTAACACAGATAGCTCTATCATGAGTAGCCTACACAGACTATTCACTGACTTAACAGAAATACTGAGCAACAGGGTTTCTGGGGAGAATATTTGTGTCCATTGGGATAACTGGGGAACAGTTAAATTGCACTGACCCTTTTTAAGTCATTAAAAGTCCTGTACTACCTGTTTTGCCATTTATAGATGGTATTCTTGACATGTAAGATTTGAAGTATTCTTTGCCTTGTAACCTGTGCCCATTCTACAGGCATGGGTGATTATTTACAAAGAACGATGAGTCTGAAAGGTCATCTGTTTTGCTAAATAATTAATGCTGGTAAGATCTGTAGAGGTTAAAAAAATAATGAAAGCAATTGATTATTGTCTTAATTGCAAAACAGTGCCATTTTAATTATATACAGTGCTTCACTAATCTTCATTAATCTTTCTTTCACAGGATTAGTTAAGATCTTATTAGATTAATCATTTACATATAGATTCTGACAAGATGATATAAAAATAAAAATTAATATAAAGTTTTAAAGCTCTGTGTTTTATTGCTGTATTTGTGAACTAAATGTGTATCAGTTTTTTGAATAATATATGCAGATATTTTTTAAGTGCATGATTCAGATCACAAATGTTTAATTGCTTTGTCTTTTTAATTGAGGCTGTTATCTGAACTACATTTGACTGTTTTTCTGCCCTACTCTTTAAAATAATATCAAAAGCAAGGAATCAATTTATTGTGCTGTCAGAATATTTGTTATTTTATTAATGATGAAGTTCTCCAGTATACCAATGAAATACATCTATGAAGTTATTACAAGATGTTACAGGGATGTAATCTTGTGAATAATTAAACCAGATTGAGTATGGAATGAAGAAAAGACAGAGGAAAGAGAATTACTCTGCACTGAAATAGATTGCTTAGCAATGTGCATGCTTCATCTGTAAGTTTATGTATTTCCTGTCACCGGAGGGTGAATGATTTTTATTTCATCCATACCCTGTAATTCCATAAAATCAATTTGATTTTAAGTTAGTAAATGCTCATTTCTCTCTACTGTTATCTTCTTTTTGCATTTTAAGGTACAATCATAATTTGAAAAGTGACTTGTAAAAACAGAAAAGGCATTAATTTGCACTTATCCATTATTTTGCATATGACCAGCTTTCTAAATCAAATGAGGTGAGGTTATTCATGGAGAAATGTTTTATACATGTTCACTGCTCATTCACCTTAGGCAGATGGATTCCTTTCAACTCAGGCAATAACAGGCCTCGAAGTGTTTTGCGTTACAGACTTTGCCCTGAAAATGAGGAAGTGTTTGGTGTTTGAGGAAGTATTGCCTGGGCATAAGACTCAAACAATTTATGTGATTATGCATAACAGGGAGTACAATTTGTCTTCCCCTAAAAGCTAATTTTAATAAATTACAGGGTAAATCTACTTTAATCATTAACATGTCAGGATTACATTATGCAGATACTAGTTTTGTGGAATGAAGAATCTACTTTTGTTATCTTTTCTGAGTGAAATTCTCATCTCTCCCAAGCTGGGGAGATCCTTTATTTTTTGAATGTTATCACATGTTTCTAAATATGCTTATTATCGTGTTCTTACTTCCAATAAAGAAGAAGAGCTGTTCTTTAAATATTTATATAGTAGTATTCTTTGAGAGAGACGTATAAGTGAGTTTCTTGTTAGAAAAGAAAAATGGCTTGAAACCGTGAACGTGAGTATTTATCTGATAAATTAAAAATATTATAGCTATATTGCATTAAACAACTTGTTTTAAGGCTCAACCCTTGGTACCTTGAGGATATAATAGCTGAATCAGAAATGCAAAAAACCTCAGCAAAGAGTTAACCTGATCAATTAGTAATATCCTCTCCAAAGTCCACACAAAGATTTCCAAAAGAACAAGAGAGGAGAAGACAGGTTTATCAGTAGTCTGACTAAAAAAGTACTAGCACAGTTTCTTACTATTTTGGAAGGTTTTTGAATTACACACCACCTGATGGAACTTTAAGGGAATTGCCAGTTGTTAATAGTGGTAATGCAGCCAACTGCTAGTAAGATTACCTGTCACCAATGAATGTTTCCAGTTGCTCAGAGAATCCCCAGCCAAGCTATTGGCAAAAGCTGGTTAAATAAAGAAGTTAAAGTGTGATGGAGTTCATTGACAAGATTCACTCTACTACTTAGTAGATGATTAAGCGCATTATAAAAAGGAAAAGTAGGACTAGAATAAGTTAATCTAAGATTAAATCTAAAATTATTTATGTGGAAGCTGGGGATGGAAAAGCTAAGGGTGAGAAAGGATAAGGATAAAAAAGGAATGAGGGAGACCCTCTCATTGAATCACAAGAGTGGGCCCTCTTGCCACTGTTAGCCCCAGACTTCACTGAAAGTTTAGGCGTAAAAAGTTAAAGAGCACTTAAACTTAGTATCACTTAATCAATAGCGTAATTTAATGAATTTAACAAAAGAGTCTATAGAATCATGAATTTACTATGAGCACAACAGTAACTCAGTTACTTCGACCTGACTTACTTACCAATCTAATGTTCACAGTACATTTGCCGTAGCACATTCACACTCACACATGTAGGTACAAGGTATGGACCATAAAAATTCCTCTCAACTTCAGTGAAGTGCTCAGGTCAGATGCCTCTGCACCATCTCAAGAGGTAAAGAGTTGAGGCTTGAGGAGTGGGGTGTCAGCCCAGGCTCTGTCAGCAGCATTTGATGTTGGTCCTCTGAGTATCACAACTTGAGTGTTCAGTGGCTCAGGGAGGTCCCGCTCAGGAGGAGCTGCTGGTCATAGCCCACTGTGGTCCAGGAGTTTACGGGGTTGCAAGAGAATTGGCTTTACTCATAGTAATTTTCCATCCTGTCCACAATTCAGGTCTGTGACTTTCTTTCAAAATTCAATAACAGAAATGTTGTTCTACCTAGGTTGATATTTGGGCACAAAAAATACGTTTACAAGGCTGTTCATTTATAAACAGGACCTTGATAGACATTACAAGTTCTTGGGAGCAGTCTGTGTTTCTGATAAGTTCGAGGAGCTGAGCCTGAGTTCGAGGAGGTGCTCTTCATCAAGACAAGGGCCTAACAAGCATTTCTGAGATCATAATGTAGCCCAAGATGGGAAGGGGCAACGGGGGTGCACCACCACACTACTCATATGTGTTACAAATCAATTTAAACCAGAAAAACAACGAAGATGAAGTCTTTGTGAATAAAATAGATTGAACCCAGAAAGGTTCATAATATACTCCAAAACTTGATTAAAACCAAAGGACATTACATGTTGATGCCAAACAAAAATGTTGATATATTTTATTTAATAGTATAAGAGGCAAAGGGAAAGAAAAAGAAAGAAAGATGTAGAAAAAGAGCAGGGAGGGGAGCATGGAGAGGGACGGGGGTTAGGTAGAAACATACCATCCTTCCAAGGGTCCAGATGACATCTCATTGCTTCCTTCCATCTGGTCTTCTTAGTGGTGAGGGTCCCCTGCACCCCAAAAAGTATACAATCCAATTGATTAATACACATCTGGGCCAGGTAGGAATTCCTAGAGGGCAAGTTTGACACTGTCTCTTGCACCCTGTGGATCTGTTGCATCATGTAGTGCTCCAGTGCAAGATCTGGGGCCCCATGTGGGGGGAACTTTTGATGGGCCATGACACCCCCTCTGCTGGCATTCACATAGATGTCCTGAAGATGTGGCTTTCAAGGGTGAAGAGGTGACTGCAGCTGGGTGGGTCTGCACAGCAGAGTGTTGGCATTCACTTCACCACACACCCAAAACCTCTCCTTCCCACCCCCACCCTTTGGTGTGGGGCCTGTGCAAGTCTGGCAGCTGATAGCCCTGGGGTGTTGGTCTCCAGCACGAAGATGTGAGTCCTAACCCTCCTGTGAATATGGTTTTTTTCCCTCAGCCCAGTATTGAGTCACTTTGTCTTTCCTCCATCAACCTGCAGTCCAGGACCTCAATCAGAAGGCTCATTCAGGGTGTGGTGGTCTTCCATGCAGCTTTTGTTATGAAGTTCTGCTATAGCAGGCAAAAGTTGCTTCATAAAAAATGTGTAAGCCATAAATGATAATATTGTAGTCTCCGACAGTATGACATAGCAATTCCTAATCCTAGTCCTGCATTAGAGAGAAATTTGTGAGTTACACAGATTGTCAGGGTGGAGTGAGCAATATATCCTGAAAGCTAGTATGAGGATAATATATTCCTTTTGCACATTATTTTATTGAGATTTTGTAGCACTTCTAGATGATACCACATAAATACTGATCATTCTACTTCATTTTTTTTCTCTTTTCAACAGGGAGAAAAGAAATCTGCCATTTACTCCTATTCTGGCATCTGTTAATCGCCTTGTTTGTTACCACCTAGGAACAGTAGCAAAGGGGTCTTTCATTATCACACTAGTGAAGATACCACGAATGATTCTTATGTATATTCACACACAGCTCAAAGGAAAGGTAGGAGAAATAGATTTCCATTTTCTTATCGAAACTCAAGGCCTGACATGTTTACCTGTTTATTTAGTCAATGTGGGAGGATGGAAGTCTTGTTTTGGAATAGATCAGGGTAACAAGAAGTTCTTCACTGTGAGGGTGGTGGTGAGGCACTAGAACAGGTTGTCTAGAGAAGCTGTGGATATCCCATCCCTGGAAGAGTTCTGGGACATGCTGGATGTGGTTTTGAGCAACTTGGTCCAGTGAAAGGTGTCCCTGCCTGTGGTGTTGAGAGTTCCTTCCAACCCAGAAGCATCCTGTTGTTCTCTGAATATTTAGACTTTACAGGACCATGAGACTGATACAGATTGCTTAAGTTAGCAAGCTGAATATCAGTTACTGAAGCGCAAGAGTATATTGTTTCCATAAAAACTCTTTATCTATGTTTTCCCACATTCTGTGCTTTTCTAGGAAAATGCTTGTGCTCGCTGTATGCTTAAAGCCTGCATTTGCTGCCTTTGGTGTCTAGAAAAGTGCCTGACATATTTAAATCAGGTAAGATTTTCCATGTTTGAGTTTCATGTAAGGGCTGATATTAATATATATATTCCCAGAGTGCAATCTGATGCCAGCATATAATATATTGTACTTTGGAACTGAACTTGAATGACAGTACTTCAGTCTTGTCTCCATTACTTAAATTACACTGCAAATCACTACATTGATCTTTGGAATATAAACAAGAACTAAAAAATAGCCCATATTCATCTTTGTGAACATAGTTTCTCTACCTTATAACTTTATATATTTGTTTAGTGATTTAGTGGAGACATTCCCCCTTAGGTCTACTCAGTCAAACTACATCTGAATTTCAAAATATTTATGCGAATATTGTTGTGAAAAGAGAATTAGGCTTTTCTGTGTGTAATATTTAAGAGTCTCACAGTGTAAAAACAATACAAAACATCAAATTGTCGTCATCTACAAAGAAGAAAAAGAGTTTCAAAGACTAGCTGGTCCTTGTAAAAGACCCCTTGTAAAAGTGGGTTTATGGGCCATAAATATTACATAAATAAATATCAGATACATAAATGTTTTGTACATAACATCTCTTTCACTGTTGTTAATTTTTTTTGCTTATGGAAATGTAGAAAATAAAATCATAAGAAAGCATTTTAAACGCCCCAATGTAATCCTTGAAAACTGTCCTCACTAACCTTGAATGCAGTCTACTTAAGTATTTAGAAATTATCTTGGGTGACTTGTATGACACTCAGATTCTTTTATATTTCCAGATTGGTTTTTTTGGAACTATTTAATTTCTGTAGCTATGCTACTGCTCACCTCCTCCTGCAGAGAAATTGCAAATTCTGTTTAATGAGTTTTTTTGAACAAACTTGTTAATGCATAAATTATGAGCAAGAGCGGAGAAGAATAGTAATTCTTTACCTCATATAATCTTCTGTCAGCTGGTTCATATTGCTTGATTCAACATCTCTCAAGGGAATTTTTGTTCATTAAAATCATATGATGAATGTGTCTTACTCAGAAGCTGTATCTTCCCCCTTACCTTTCCCACCCTCCATCTGAAATACCTGATCATTTTATGAATAAATCTTCAATCTCCTTTTCTCAGAATGCTTATACAGCCACAGCTATCAACAGCACCAATTTCTGCACCTCAGCAAAGGATGCCTTTGTTATCCTAGTGGAAAATGCTTTGCGAGTGGCTGCCATAAACACAGTTGGGGATTTTATGCTGTTTCTAGGAAAGGTATGTCTGCTGCATACAGCTGATACAGACCTATGTAGAAGCGATCTTTCTTTAGCAATGGCTTGAACCCTAATTCAAAATGCCTAAAAATCCTGTTTCTTAGTGTGCACTTTATCACATCTAGCTGCATGATGTTAGGAAGGGATCATCCAGTATAGGGAGCATAAACAGATGATCCACTTAAATTTAGTAAAAGTGACTAGAGAGGAACAGATGAAGTTTATGGCACTTTTTGCATTTTTTTAGGGAGTCAAGAGAAAAGTGATTAGAAAGTCTAAGGTTTTGATTTTGTTGTGAAGACATAAAATTGTAAAGAAAGGAAGCTTTTCTTTTAAATTCTCTTCAGTATGAAGTCTCTAGGTTTATATTGAAAATTTGACACATTGCTGATCACCTTTTATGACAAAATCAGACTGGAAGAGTACAGAAGCTTGCTATGAGGAACTGCCAGTTTAAGCAACTAAGTTAGTTCTACTCTGAGAATTAAAAGGAGACCAGAATAATTTCTGTGATCAATCAGCCCTTTGGGTTTCCAGCTAATGGAGATATACTGTATGGAAATATAATCCAGTGAATTATTTTTATCCTTTCAAGTGCCATAATTTACGGAAACAATTAATACCAGATTACTTAAATTACCTGTGCCCAAGTATCTGGACACTGGTTGGACTGATCTGTATTCCTTATTTCATTCCTCTACTTCTGTTAATCAGAAGTTCAGCAGGCTGGACTTTGATTCCAGCAATTAAGTGAGTAAGATGTCAGAAGGAATAAACACATAAGGGAGATTAGGGTGCTTTGGAGAGCCTGAAATTACATAACAAAGTTTTACTGAGGAATTTGAAACACCCCCTCAAAATACATGTCAGATGATTAGAAAAATGTTCAGGTGACAGGAATGTTCAAATGAACATTGCACATAAAATCAGTATCAGCTAAAATAATGCTACACTATCAGCATCTTCTCTACCAGTTCAGTGTGCTGTTTTCATAAAAGCTGACCTATTTTATGATTGTGTTTTGTTGCTATTCATAATAATACATTCAGAAATATTCAAAAAGTTAATTGGCAACACCAATTTAGTCTTTTTTGGTTTTGCAAAAACTACACTGGGTACCCAGTGGAATATCTGTTAGGGCCTCGCACATAGTGTAGTTCTGTGAAGACTGTTACATGAAGTGCCTCATGTGAATTCTGATCTACTTTCTCCTGTATGGAGAAGAAATAGATACGAAAAACGTACCTCCTAATATCTAACTTCTCCTAGCATCTAACTTCTCCCTCCACCCCAAATAAAAAAATCCAACTGCATGTTAGTTGATGCATGGTATCTGGTTGTGGGGTTTATATACTTGACAGGATAAAGTTCTTTTTTACAGGAATATTGTATAACACTAGAACAATGACAGCAGATATAAATGTAATTTTCTCTGAAAAACACTCTTTGTGATGAAAAATGTGTAACAATTTACTTCAACGTGCTGAAAAATGAATTAAATTACATTTATCCTCAGGGATGTGGGGAATCCAGGAGGTAAAGATCTTGTTACCTCTAGTTCTAACCCTGGCAGACCAAGAAGCATATTGCCTTAAACAAACCAAACAAAAAATACCAAAAGGCTTCTGCCATTAGAGTTGTCTACCATTTTCTTCTTCAGGTCCTGATTGTCTGCAGCACAGGTTTGGCTGGGATTATGTTGCTGAATTACCAACGAGATTACACCACCTGGGTGCTGCCACTCATCATTGTCTGCCTCTTTGCATTCCTGGTTGCTCACTGCTTCCTTTCCATTTATGAAATGGTTGTTGATGTCCTTTTCTTATGTTTTGCCATCGATACAAAATACAATGATGGGAGCCCTGGCAGGGAATTCTACATGGATAAAGTTCTCATGGTAAGTTTTCCCTTACTCTCAAAGTTTAAGGATCAGTTCCATAAAATAAGTATTTTGACAATGGAATTTATGCACTAGCTGAGTTCAATACGGGCTTTTTTTGGTTGCTTTTTTTAACCTTGCTATCTTGTTCATGGCTTGATCATGAAACAGTGTCATCTGATAAGCATCAAGTAAGTAATGATTCTTCCTTCCCATGGTATTGGCTTCAATTTGCTAGCTGTTAGATGAGCATCAATCTTGCAGAGTCATACTCTTGGATATCATGTCTTGTAAATTACAAAGTACTGAAAGAAGCAAAACAAGGGGAGAAAACTTGTTTTTTTTATTTTCCCCAGAAGGACTTTTGGATATAAGACAGAAAAAATATCAGAGTATTCTACCTCATGCATAGATAGTGACCACAGTGGAGTTTTCATATAGGCATCAACCAGAATTTGACTCTCTCCCATATAGATTTACCAAGCTTTATGTTCTATCCTGGAGCCTACATGTTGTGTCAAGGCCTTTTGCAAGGCTGATTAATTTTGTCCATTTTTATTCTTTGTTATCCTCTGTTCACAATAAGAAACCAAGACATAAAAATTCTGCTTGTCAAGTCCCTCACTTTTTTGTTGCGTAGGAAATTTCTTGACAGTGTTTTTAAGTGGCAGGGGTAGACTATGTCTCTGTAAAATATGCCCTCATGTAGGCTAGAGTAAGATTCTCATGACTTCTTAGCAATTTTTTTTTGGTGGGAAAACCATGACAAGAATTTAGTGCTAAATTTTTGGAAACACCAATGGAATCTAGTGTATATAATAAATAAATAATCTTTTGATTAGTTGCTTTTTAACAGAGAGTAAAATGCACCAAGTTCTCTCAGAAGAAAGCACTGATAAATTGTAAAGCATTGTGGGTTTCTTTAGTCAACAGTCAATATCACAAAACCCCAGCAGCTAAAGTTTACTGACATTATCTGCAGAATTCGTGCCTTTAAGAGAAAAAAATTGCTTAAAATTTTATAGCACAATTTCTAATCTTCATGAAAAGGAGATTGTAATTTTGTGAAAAATGTAAGAGGTTGAATTGAGGACAGTTAGGGAAATCAGCCAAATCTTGCAAGTAATTATCTCCAAATTCTTTTGTTTAATGGAGTTCTAACATTAGGCATAGAATACAAGGCAATAAATGAGGTTCTGGTTTGTTTGAGGTTTTTGTTGTGAGGTTTCTTTGTTTGGTTTTGACTTTTTTTTGTTGTTTTTTGAAAATCAGCCTTTTACTTTCTTTCCCCGTAAAGGAGAGGATTGCATGGTAAATATGAAAGTTGTAACAGCACACAAGGCAAACATCTGTCTGGCTTCCAAAATTAAGTGAAGGAGACCTTTGAGGTTATTTGGCAGCCTTTTTTGATACCTTGTGGTCAAGTCTAAGCAAGAGAAATTGGAGATGCAAATTATCTAGATATTTTGAGTAGTTACATCTTGAAGTTCTGTCTTGAGATTTGATTTTTGGAGCCTGCTCTATGAAAGCACTTGTATTTCATTACTGTTTTTCAGGAGTTTGTGGAGAATAGTAGGAAATCTATGAAAGAAGCTGGCCGGGGAGGTGGAGCTGAGGGCAGAGAGCTAAAACCAATGGTAGGTGCAGATGAGGAGGTGGCGATCCTCCAAGAGTTTCACTTTTACTTCTTCTCCCTCTTTGTCTTTACTGACTGCACTTCTTCAGGAGAAGTTTTTGTTCTCTGTATCACTCAAGATGTTCTGCTTTTTCTGTTTGTGAGCTTGCCTATCACCTGGATGGCAGAGTTTTTGTCACAGCTGAGACCATCTCCTGTAAAAGTAAGATGAAAGGAACTGTCTCATATGAAACAAATGCAGTATCATTTTATTAGGATTAGTGGTGCATTCCATGTGGTATATGCAGACAGCCCCAGTTGCTGAACAGTCTAAAAATAAGATGGCTCTGAGATTCTTGGGGCTCTTCTCAGCCCTGAGATGAATAATTTTTGCTCATCTTACATTAACTGCAAAAGCCTGAAATGAAGAACACTTACTGCGTGTATCCATTGTTGCAAAGTAAGAACAGGTATTCAAAGCCGTCACCAAATTATCTTACACAGTGCCAAGGAATTGGACACAGTGATTCCTTTCAACCTGCTCAAATGACATTTCTCCCAGTTGTTTGTTTTATTGCCAACTACTTATGTTGCTTGTCTCTTGTGTGCTCTTTCCATCTCACACTGTCAGATGCACAGACAGTGAACAATGCATCATTTATGCTTCTGCAGCCTATTTTACTTACGGTGTGCCTGTTTGGAAGGCATTGCATGTCTGAGTAGCCTGGAATAAGAACACTATCCATGGTACAGATAACAGATAGGAGGATAAGTTTGGAAGGTGGAGAACAGAGGGCATATAACAGAGTGCCAGGCTGGGCAAGGTGTGATTTTGCTTCATACATTATGACTTTGTGAAACAGAATATTTTTCCATCATCACTTTCTCAGAGTGTTTGGGGTCTTATTCATTTCCGTACCATGGGGATCATTTTTTAACCAAATGGAGTCTAAATAAGTGTATGCTAACAGAAGAATTTATTTTTTTCAGCAATGTATGTGAAGCCATGTTGCATGAGCATTTTTGACTAAGCTGGAATGGGTTCCTGCTATAGACTGGGTAGATGTGTAGCTTTGCGTGTTTTGCTATTTCATTATGGCTTACCAACTTCTAGATTTGCTTATGCCTAAATGCTGCTGTGTTTATACATATGAAAAACTAATTCTATGCTCATTTACTGTTTTCTACTGGGAGTAATTCTAGCTGGTCAAGCAGACACTAACATTGGGATTTTCAGAGCGAGCTAATGGCTGTAAATGCAAATGTGCCATGAAAATGATTGAGAATTGGGTGTGCAGACTCTCTAAATCATATACACAAAAAATTCAGTTCAAAATTTTATGTTAAACTCTGTTTCAAATAATTGGTTTACCTTAAGTGGTTTTCCACTTACATTATTGCCAGAGCTGGCACAGACTGCTACTTACACTTTTATACTTGACTGAAGCTTGGATGTTAAAAAACTTTATTCAGCCCGACCCCTTGTAACAGTGCAAACCAAGTACTTGCAAACCAAGGGCTGTTTTGTTCTTAGAAGAATTTTTTTCTGGACTCTTGACCTGGTACTGGCTGAAAGTCCTTATAGGATGGCTTGAGAAGATGCTGAGCACTTGAGGCTCATAGTGGAAGTCTCCTGCTGAATTACTCCCAGTTCTGTTGCTCATGTGGATGTCTTGTTTGGGACTGTTTGGGCCTTGTGATTTTCCATTTTTGGGCATTCAGCTCCAGTTGACTTGATTATGAATACTAGGATCTCACTTCCTGATCATGATGGGACACAGCAGTTAAATTTCTGAGACCTTTCCCCAAAGTAGAGTGCCTCAGTTATAGCCAGAATAGGATAATTGTGTACCAGTATTGCCTGTAGTCCCAAAATTGCATGTCTGAAAATTACTTCAATACTACATTTTTCTCTTTTTTTACAAAAAGAGTCTTTACTGGTTTGCTACTGTTTCCTTGAAATGCAGATATTTCTTAGATATGACAATTATTTCTTAAAGTGAAATACCCTAAGTGCAGTTGTATTTAAAATAGATATTAGTAGCAGAGATAACACTTCAGGAAGCTCTGTTCTTGCACAGGGCACAATAAAAAACCCCACCTTTTCATGCTTCTTTCTTTATGGCTTCCAGTGACCCTTTTGACTCAATTTCTCCTTGTCCTTTGGCATCTGTCTAAGACTATACTGTATGACTTTGTTTTCTAGGCCTCTGGAGCAAGTTCATCTTGAAACTAGCCAGCCATATTGGAACCCATTGACATTCCAAAACAGTATATATATACATATATACATACATACATCTATATATATATATATATATAGATATATATATATAAATAAACAGCCAAAATCAGAGAAAAGGAACAGGGATTTAAAACTTTTTTTAACAATTATTTTTGTGAAACATGTACTCTTTTCATACGGGTGGCTTTTACAAGCAGCTTTATCATTGTTCCATTTCTTAAATTATTTGTTGTGGTCATGGAAATGTTGATTTTTATCTGCTTGATAATTTAAAATCTGAAGGAAGTACCATTGTAAAGATAATCTGAAATCATGACTGGGTTTAGAGACAGATTTCCCATGACACTGCTAATGTGCTGAGAGTTTTACATGTTTAATTTCTTTAAAATTTGCATTAAATTTGGGACAGTGACATGTATAGAAAAATTTAAAATCAAAAAAAGTCTCTAATTTATTTTTTCAAGAGGTTGTATCAGAAAAAATTTGTTCAGTTGAAATGTGTTTGTAAGCGGTTATTTTACTTTACAGCCCTGGCAGGGCACAGTTCTGTTTACCAGTATCAGATATCACAATAACCAACTCCTCAGGTATTTAGGTGTGGGAGCCCTTGCATCTCCTGTTAAACAGAACCTACAAAATGGGGACAGATAATTTTTATATGCAATTAACTTCCTGCTTACCCTACTTTTACCCCTCATACCCATTGCCCTCTATCCTCCCCCTGAGTTCAGTAGCCTCCTTCACACTTCAGCAGTGTTCCTTTGAAGGGTATGGATTCTCCATACGGGCAAGTGAAATAATAGATTGTTAAAGCTCAGTCTTAGCCATACTCATGATTAATTCATGACTAGATACAAAGATGCTGAGGATGGGAAGAGAAATTAATTATACTGCTGTATATAAAAAAGTACTGTATGCTTCATTTCATCTAATGAGAGAGCTCTGGGAGGTAGAAAGGATCATTCCTTGCCTGTTGCTTGATCCATATTTGTACATATTTTAGTGGGTGGCTAAAGCCAGAAAGGGCAGAGAAACATTCCTTTGGAAGTGTAGCTGCCAGGATAGTTATCTGAAATTATTAAATAATGACAAGAGAACATGCTTTTTTATTATTATTAGATACATAAATATCTTTTCAGTCTGGAAGTTCACCAGATAGGAATGCTAATATTCAATTATTCAGCATAGTGAATTGGTAAATGCATAAATGTATTTGCTAAGAATTAATGATCTGTCTATGCTATATATTCCTTTTGTTAACATTTTTTTAAGAAAACTATTTTTGTTATTGTAAAGTTAATATTTCAGAGCAGAATTTTTAAACTTATTGCACTAAATACAAGCTGTCTACAAATAATGATGCCTCAGTGGTTCAATCACTCCATTCCAGAAAATCTTTTGAAAGAGTAAGAGCCTTTCTACAGAAGCTTTATGATGGAGTAGAGAGGTGTGTCTAGGTAAAGACATGCACAACTCGTGTAATCAAGGTTTAGTAAGTAAGCAGTTAACTGTGCTTCCTTTCAGACTATGAGACTTCTAAATTGCTGCTGAAGGTTTAAATAATTATGTAGTCTTATTTAGCTAACTAGTGCTCTTATCTTTTTGGCAATAGTAAAACTCTTCACTTTTGCTTCCAGAAGTCATTTGATAGCTTAAATTTGTCATTTTTTTTTTTTCTGTAAGCCAGCTAAAACAATTTACACTTTTCATACCACCGAACCCAAACTATTTGAATGGTACAAAAATAAAGATACATTCAGAAAGGATAGCTGTTGGGGAGACGTAGAGAATTATCCTGGAAGCACTTACTGATTTAAGTGACCATATCTGTAACTCTACAGGAGGAGCTCTCTCAGGAGGGCTCTCTAAGTATGGAAACTGTAACACACACATCTGTGTAAGTGCTGACTGGACTTAGGAACTTCAGCCTAGGGATTCAAACTGGAGCACAGGTGAGTCCTCTCTTTTCAAGTTAGAGAACAGACTTGCCCACAAGAAACACTGGAGCAGCCTTACTTTTGTGGAGAGGAGACATTCCTGCAGTACCTGTCTAAGACAGCAGTTGTACTCAACACCAGTATTTGTGTAGATCAGAGGGGTTTAGCAACACAAATTTAAAAACTGGCTTAGATGAATCCTAGAAACTGGTTTTCAAGACTAAAAGACTTATCAAGTACCCAGTTGCTTCCAGAGAATCTAGTTTTCATCTTGTTTGGAGGTTATTGGAAGTGCTTATTCAAAGAAGCCTTGTATTCTGCTCATTTTCATAAAAAATTTCTGCCATGACTGGTTCCACAAGTTTGTGTTCTCCACTCACTGGAAATCCTGAGTGAGAACTGTTCTCTGTAATTGCAACTAGGACTGCAATTGGTAACAGATTTTGTATTTTTGTATGACTTGACTGTGCACCATTTTTATAGCAGTTTATCCTGTCTTAAAAATAAATTTGTTTATTTACATGGTGTTTAAAAGAAACAGGCAACATTTTTCTATGCGTAGTTGTAATGTTTAAGTGAGAAACCTATATCATTACACAGTTCTTAATAAAAATGTGTGCACCATTCTTGAGTGTATATCCAGCATGCAGAGCTTTTCAGTCTTGCCAAAAAGGAATTCCATCCACACATAGGCTTTCCAGTGGCCCTTTAAAGCTTGTGAATGTCCATTGATGTTCATTTGCAACCAAACTACAAGCTGCCCTCTTCCAGCTCTGTCTGGTGCACAGAGATAAGCAGAAGACAGGATTCTGAAAAGACAACTTTTCAGGACAAATTCAGACTGCTTTCCTTTCCTAGTGGGGATAGTGGAGTGTGAGGACATTTTGGCATGTAAATCCCATACATAAATTTTGGCAGTAGAGGTGCTGGGGTCTGCCACCTGTGAAAGATTAAATACTTCTTTTGACTGTTGGTTATTAAAGCCAGTGTATGGTCTGCTTTGTGGGAAGCAGTCTAGACTAAGTAGAGAGTGATGCTGCACTGAGAATAACAATGCAGGAGGAGCAGATGAGACAGCTAAACCAGAGAAATCATCTCCTCAGAAAGTCCATTGAATTAAATAGTGCTAAAAGACTGGAGATTTAGGCTGGACAATTTGGATTTAGAAACACTCATTGGGATTACTGCTTCCCAGCATTTGGTTTTTGCACCATAGCCTCTGACCAGCTAAGTTTCAAACAGAGAAAGCATACCATTCCTTAAATTGTTAAATGTTTTCTCACATTATTTTTTCTGCTTGGAAGCTGAACAGCACCATGTCATCTTTACTGCTTCTTCTGGCCCTAGAGAATGTTTTTTGTTGTTGTTTGGGGTCTCATTTCCATATTGCTCTCTGAGTAAGAGTGGTAAGTGGCAGTGTCAGCTCCCCTTTGTCCCTTGATCTCACCACATTCCCTTTTACCTTCCCGAGGAAATGGTTCAGGATATTACCTGTGTTGAATGAGAGGGAGAGTATGTGCTAAGCTATAAAGTTCTGAGGTAGAGTTTTTTTCTTTTTTTTTGCTGGTATTACTCCATCACTGTAGATAGAAGTGCACCTAATCACTTCTAGAGTTTCACTGCTGCTCCACAGCTAGACTTAACACATAGGATGGCCAGTTTAGATTTGCATCTTCAGCTTTCCAGTAGCTCCCAGTGCCAGAACCAGGACAGGCTTCTAAATGTGGCCTTTCATTGGCATAGTAAATTAAGGACTTTTTGCAGTGGGAAAATATTCTCTAGAAGGGAGACCTAACAGTGGTAAAATGCAGTAAAATGTTGTGGTGGGTTGACCATGGCTGTCACATACACTGCTGCTCTGTTGCTTGCTCAGTCCCTGTAGCACTATGGAGAGATCAGTGAAAGGACAAGAACATTGATAAAAGTGCAGTTCACTAAACAAATAAGGGAAAAAAAAAAAAGCAAAGGCAATCATTTACCGGCAGACCAATGCCCAGCCAATCTTTAAGCACCAGCTGCTTGGGAGCCGCACCCACCCCAGTTTGATTGCTGAATGTTACATTATGTTGTGTGGAATATTTCTTCAGTCTGTTCAGATCAACCATCCTGGCTGTGTGCCCTCTCATTCTTCTGCCCAATGCCAGATGACTGCAGGGGTCGTAGAGCGGAAAATAGAGCAGCCTTGACCCTGTGCAAGCACTGCTCAGTAGCAGGTAAAACTTTGTGTTAGCGGCACTGCTTTAGTTGCAGATCTGAAACAGCATCTTGCAGGTTGCTGAAAAGAAAATTAACTCTGTCCAGCCTAACCCACCCAGTACACAGGCCCACCTACCCAATAATCAATCCAAGACTTGCTCCCTGCATTTCTGTACAGCATCTTCTCAGGGTGGTTACTTCTTTCTGAAAGGGCTTTTTTTGCAGCAGGCAATTAGCCTGCTCCACAGTGCTCCCTTTCATGGAGGGAGCAGGGGATGTTAGTTCTTACACTTTCAGCACATAATGGGGATATAAAGCAAAAATGAGCCCTTTCTGTATCAGTGTTCTGGCAATTGAGCAGCCAGTGTTGGAAACAATATACTTAATGTGCCCTCAGGGCATGCACTTTAGTGGTTTGCTCTGAGTGGTTATGATGTATTCTATGAATGTATGTTATAGAGTCAGAATAAAATGCATGTAGCAGACATATACTCATCACCATCTAGTGAGCATTTAGTTCAGAGTGCATATTACATGCTGTATTGAATATGGCACAGTCGTTTTAAGAAACAGTCTTAAGATTTACAAGTAGATAACTTACAGCATTCCTGTTTTTTAAATCATGGCTTGGCCTGTGCAGATATACCTTTTACTAAATCTAAATATCACTAGCTCATTGTTTCTTGAACAGCTTATGTCACATTATCAACACAGAAATTCTATTTCATCATTGTGAGAAAATAAAAAGGACAACAAAACAACCCTTGTGTTTCCCAACACAAAACCTAACAGGCTTATTAGAAGCATTTCTTGCCCTCAGCTTCTTTGTTGGGATGATGAAAATTTTAAATATTTCATTTTCAAATGCTCTTCCAACTATTTCATCTCTGCTGTTATGTCCACCATGTAACAAGATTATGGAGACTAGTAAATCTATGTTTCTTGTGTTCTGTAGAAAATACTGTTCTCAAGGTATTTTTTTTTTTTTTCTATTTAAGGAGATGAGAGAAAAGATGAAACTCATCTCCTGTGATGTGGGTCATGTATAAAAGGTAAAATTTCTGGTCTGGGATGGAGCTGTGATGAGTCTTGCAATCTGATACAATCAAGCCAAAGCTCCTCAGAGACCAGGATTATGAAAATATTTCTAAGGAGAATTGATAGCATGAATTGATCTGAAAATACCTATTTGGAGGCTAAACTATCTGGCATTCATTTGGTATCTGTTAAAATGGAATGAGCAGAAAACCAGCAAATGCCCATCAGATTCTATTCCCCTGTCTCACTGAGGTCAAGTCATTATATTTGAATATGATGAGCAGACTTTGGTGTTATAAGCATGTGGTACTTCTCTACAGAAACTCCCCTTAGAACAAAAGTTCCAAAAATTCAGAGTAAAAGTACCAGCTGACTAACAGAACTAGCCTAATTTCAGTAATGTTAAAGATAGCTATGGCCTCTCTAATATGTGATTTATAAGTAGACACCTAACAGCATTCCTGTTTTATGCTAGCAGCATAGGTGGATACCATTCCTCAGCTGGGTTAGTAGGAATAAGGGCAGCTTATTTTAAAAAGGTTTGGTGAAATTAGGAAGCTGACTAGTTATGAAACCCAGCAGAGGTTGTGTACTGACTGGAGTTCCCACTATAAAAATGTTCTTTAATTCTCAAATAACATGTGCCCTCCATGTTAGTATTAGTTGGGTCCCTCCCTGCTGCTCAGGCTGAAACAGGAGATTACCTCTCATTTGAAAAGCAGCGCCACAGACAATTTCATAATGTCTCCCAGAGGAGTAAGGGAAAAGAAAACAGAAAGCTAGTTTTATTTCTAATGTAGGAACAGAAGGCAGCTACCAGAAGTTAGGTGGAGCCATGGAGAGCAGATAAAAAATATTTCACAGGATCTTCAGAGTAGTTAAGAAAATTCACATTCCAATTCAGACATCTCACAGCAACATCTCCCATGTCCCACTTTAGTTTTACTCTGGTAAGCTCTTCAGAGCAAAATGAAGGTGGAATAGTATACCTATAGAAAATAATTATTTCTATATAATGAATGGTGTTGCTGATTACAGAAACTACTCTTAAGAAAAAGGAAAATCTTCTGAACAGATTTTAAAGGCTTGACAGTACTTGCATTGTCATAGTCCATCAAAGCTTCATCTGGAAACAAATTTTTCATCCTCCTTTACTCATACTTCTAACAGGGCAATCAAACCCCTGGACTGGCTTAGTGATTTACATTGAATCGAGATCAACTAACAAGTGCTCCTTTTTCCAGTGGAATGCCACCTCCTTTGAGAATGGGAAAAGTAAATGTGACACTGTTCATTGTTGTCTTGAGAACTTTAAACTATTTTATACTGCAAGCTGTGAATGCAGGAAGAGAAAAGAAATTAACAGTGCTGATCTAATCTTAGATTTTCTGTGTAAACTGACATTGTGCCAGGATACTGATGCAAAACTGTATTTTAGTCTAAGAAATGTATAGATTTTTTAATGTATCAAAATAAAGTTTTCCTTTTAAGTAAGAAAGAAATTTCTGTATCTTCCATGTGGTGTGTGTAAGCCATGCTCTTACTCAATACAATACAATCTCGTGTTCCGGAGAAGCAAGTCCAGTTTTTGCTGAAGTTTTACTTTGTTCTGTGCCTGCACTTTAGCTGAGTGGCCACAGTAACTGGACATACTGTCCTGGTGCCAGAAAAAGCATTCTGATGGTAAAGTTTTCTGAGATGAGTGTGTTAATGGAGTTTGGTAGGGGAAAGGCAGGATATCTTTTGCTGTCTTTCTTCTCACTGATCCTCTCACATCTGCTCCTCAGCTTTTCTTCAGAGTCTTGAAAACTGCCCCTTTAGGCTGACGGCTACACCCATCACCACATTGCTCAGGCTCTCTGATGGGCTACAGGGTGTGCTGAAGGTCAGTCACATACAGAAGCAGTTGGAAAGTTCTTCACTGTGGAAGGGGAGGTTGTGTTCACACATGCAGAAGGGTCCTTGCTCATACCTTGGGAGCAGGACTCAGGGCTCATAAAGCTATCTGGAGTATACTGGCTCATAAGATGCTTTGCCTCCCCAGGACAGCTGTGGGGCAATGAACAGTAGGGAGGCATGAAAGAGATCTTGCTGTGCATTATGAGCCATGCAAGGTGCATATCCCAGCACAGCACCTCCTGCAGCACCATTACCTTTTTCTTCAAAGACCTGTGCACACTCCCCACTCTGCACAGCTGTTCTACCAGCTTGGATATCTAAAGATGGATGGTGAGTAGATGCAATAACAGAGGCACATACAGTCACAGAGATTTATTCCCCTCTCCTCTCTGTCCCATAGCGCAGCACATTTCTACTTGGTGACTTTTTTTTTTCTTACACTAATACACGAATGCACATGTAAGCCAAGTTGAACCATATCTTCTGCTTCTGTTGTTCTTTACTGCAAACCACTTCAGCACTGTATTTGCATGAGATGGTTTACTTTTTCTGGAAACTACTGCTGCTTCTGAAACAGAGACTGATGCTGTTGTGGCTAATCAGTCATTGTCATCAGGAGGAAAAGAACCAGAAAGCCAATCAGGCAGGACCTCTGCACACAGGCAGGGTCCATGCTGTGGGCCCAGAGTGTTCTGCTGCATGTCAGTGTTCTGCAATTCTACTGAAGGTATGTCTCCTTGGCTCAGTGTCTATTTAATGGTTTATTAACAGTGAAGCTGCACGGCTAGATGGGTTTAGTTGCACAGAGCACAAGAGGGTCCAAGAGATATATTTCATCAGTAGAGGTGTTAGGAGCAGGAGGCATGAAACATACAGGTTTGTATAAACCCTGTCTGGTTTACACTGTATTTTTTCTCTGTCAGAGCTATAGAACAGGAGCTCTTTAGCTTTATTTACCCTAACTAGCAGTGAGGGACTGAAGCACTGTCTGCAGAGATCAATGCTCTGAAACAAGTTTCATGACTTCCAGGAGAAAAAAAAAAAAAAAAAGCAAGCACCTGAAGTTGGGCTGCAGAAGGCTAGTGAGAGAAGCATATGCAGGGAGAAGAGAATGGGACATGGGACTTGGAAGGAAAATATCAGATTACTGTGGTGGACTGTGGAAGAAAGCCCTGTTCTCCTGCTTTTAGCAGGGACTTGGAGACAGAGGACTGGAGCTGCAGAAGCAGGATTTTTTCTTCAACCACTCAGCAGTTCACACTGGCAAGATATTCTTCATGTGGTGGGCATGTATCTCTGACCACTTATCCTTGGGACTCAGCCCTTGGCATTGGCTACTGAAGAACAGCACAGGCAGATGACTTCTCAGATCCCTGCTCCCTGAAAAGCCCTGCTGTCCCACTGGAGGTGAAGAATCTCCTTGCTAGCAGCATAGCACACATCCTTGGCCACTGGAGGAGCTCTCCTGCCATGGGTAGAGGATGGGACCCTCTGTATGTAGCATTTAGCGTGCAGCAAATGGGCTCCTCCAAGCCAGGGAGCCCAAAACCTGGGTTGCTGGAGTCTGGCATGGTTCTTTCCCTCCAGTGTGGGCCACTGACCAGTTTTAGTCACTGGTATTTAGATGTTTAATGAAGATTAGCTAGCGCCCAGGGAGCAATTATTTAGAATTTCTGATTACTTTTAAATTATGAATGTGTGAAATGGATAGACTTTGCACTCCTGCACACAGAAAACTTAAAAAGACTGTTTTTCTGACAACTACTGCCATCATCTTCATCTAGTCCTTATTCTTGTTTACCTTAAATACACTAAAAATAAAGTGGAAGAAAATCCAGTGCCAGAGCAGATTTTCTGAGCCCCTAACCAGAGCAGTCAAAGCTACAAATAAAGCCTTATGACAGAAGCTATTGAATTGCTGTATCTCACTACCTCAGCTGACAGTAATCAAGCGGGAGAGCAATGGATGAGCTGGTATTTCACACTGCATTCCTGTGAAGAAGAAATCACAGACCTGAACGCTGTGCCCTAGGGAAAAAAAAAAAGTCTGCCATAGTCCCAGAAATAGTGATGTCTCCAGTTTTTGTTTTTTCTGATAGGCCTTGTATTCTAGTCTTAAATATTAAGTCCTGAATACAAACCTGGACAAAAAATATTTGCTAGGCATTTGGCAATGCCAGATAGGGCACAGTGGTGTGGCCACTTCTCCTGATTGCAGCACCTTCCATGTCCCCCCATCTTTGCTTTCAGGTAGGAGAGGGTTGGCTCAAAGATTTGGAGACCTGCCTGGGGCCAACACGCTGCTTATCCAGCAAAGACCTCCCCTGTCACCTAGGACTTCTCACTTTCTGTCTCTGTGCCTCCTTTCCTCAAAGATGAGGATGCAGTGAAGGCCAAGTACATCAAAGATCAGTTAGTACACACATACTGCACAAGGATGGATTAATGAAATGGGGTAAGGGTGAATAAATAGATAAGGGGATGTGTGTGAAATTGGGGTATAAAAATGCCTCTGCAGCTGCAAGAGGCAATGAATTGGGTGGAATTTGCATCCTATGCAAGAGAAATTATATAGACATGAACACCTCAAACTCGTTGCTCTTCTGATAGTTAAAATATCTGAAAACTTAGTCCTCCACTAGAAAATCCCCTCCAGTCTTCTAGTGGGTCTTGGTACTTCACTGTGCCTGCTTTTTGCAAGAAGCAAAATCCACTTGTTGGCAGGTGTGCTGGGTGTCTTTCAAATCTCTTAAAATTGCACTGCCCCTGGTAACAACAACAAACCTAACTTTAGTACCTAATGTTGAACATTGTGGAATGAAGTAAAGGGATTTCTGCCTGCTCTGAAAGGTTGGGTAGGAGGTCTGAGGAACAATTCTTCCTCCTTATGGGTCCAGAAGCCTTACTGCCTCCAGGCAAGGAACATCATGGCTTGCTTTTGAAAGCTGTGGTGTTGTATCTGTGCATTATGGGACAACACAAGGACAAGAAAACTTCAGAACAGTCTCTATTTTATTGCAGCCTGCCAGAAGAGCATGTGAGGTTCATGCTGTTTATGATGAAGATGGAGCTTGACAGCTTTATAAAAATGTAATTTGCTCCCCCAGAAAAACAGCTTAAGCACTAGCAGGTCTGAATTTCCCAGAAGATGAACAGCTTGAAAAGCTATTAAACTTCTTAAAGAAATAATAAGGAATCAAAGCTTGAATGAAGAGTGTAGGACAACTATACACAAACCTGAATTTCTGCTCACTTCACTGTGTTCATGGGCCAGGGCCCCCCACCTTTCCATAATCACCATCTGGACTTTAAGAATAGCACATAACAAAGCAATTAAAAAGCACATATTAAGGTTTTAAGCCATGGAGGCAAAACAAACTCTTGTTTGAAATAAGCTAAACATTTGTATATGTGGCCACAAGCTGGAGCTGGGCTCCAGAAAGGCTCCAGCCATGACACAGTGAAGGAAGTGGGAGGAAGGAGGGAATGGACTGATGACCTGCCAAGGCAGAAGCATGACATCAATTGGGGTAAGTCTCAGCAATGGCAAAACCTTGCTTATTCTCCAGGCTGCTGTGGAGCAGCCTTGTATTTGCACCTTGTAGCTCTGCCACCCCCATTGTGGCCCTGCAGATGTTTTCCAGCTAACCTTTCTGGAGGGATCAGGCTAGAAAAGCAGTAAGTAGGGAAAATGCAATGGAAAAAGCTAATACAGAAGGGGCAGTGAGTAGTAAATGAGGTGCAAGAACTCAGAGACCCTCCTCAGAAGTGGGCTGCTAGAAAGTTCAGAGGGGATCCAAGAGCATTATCTATGCCATGCTTACTGGAGGGAGGGCAATGGAGTGTTTCTTTGCAGGGTATTTGTGCTTGCCTTTACCAGTTACAACTGCTGCAATGAACTACTACTGGTAATTTAAAAAAAAAAAAAAAAAAAAAAAGTTGCTTTGGCTAGAATTAAGCATTTACATGGAGGTGTTTTGAAAAGTCATATGAAGGCAAATGAACCCTTGCCATCTGAGCATCACTGGATTTGGAGCAGGAGAAACTTTTGGAGAGACCATCCCTTGAGTGTCTTACTTTTTTGCAAGGGGGAAAACTGTCCTTGCTGCCTGTTCTGGTATTAAAAACGTTAAAAAGGTCTGGTAAGAAATGATGCAGTGCTGCAGGCCAGGACACAGAGCACTTTCATGTGATAGTAGTAACACATCAGGCATGTGATACTGAGTATGTCACATATGTCTTGATATACCTATGATGTGCTTGTACAGGTGAAAGCTACTAAAAATTATTAGCACTTCACACTGAAGTAGTCTGCTCTTTGGAGAAGAAAGAACAACTTCTCCTGAGCTAAAGGGTTAAATTTTTTTTGCATCACAAAACCTAGACAAATGCAAAATCTTTGTTTTCATTCTTCCAGATGAATCCTGCCAACTCGTTCAGCCTAAGGGCACAGCTCAGTACGAGGCATAGGCAGCATTGTAAGTCTAAACAGCAATAGATTCATCTGCTATTCTGTTCCTTCCTTTGCAGTCACAACAATGAAATCCAGGGGGAATTAAAAGTATCCTGGCTGCAGAGCCCATCAGCCAACCATTGTAATGTGGTTGTGAAATTCAGAGCCACAGACTAGCAAGCACAATTAGCGAAAAAGATTGGTGCTCCATCATAACCCCATTTTAAACAGGCTCCTGATAAGAGTAATTTTGACATCAAAATAGTGTCACAGAAATGCATATTCACTGCAACTCATTGTGCCTTTTATTAAGCAACACTACAACACTACAAAGAAGCCAGATTTTCAATGGGGCTGTCAGCAGAAGCAATTTCTCTGCTCAGACCCGTGCTGATGAGAAAATTTTCTATGTCCCCTTCTCTGAAGCAGAGCCAGAATGGCATGGTTACACATGCCAGCTGTGAAGGTTTTAGGCTGCCCACAGCTTCCCTCACAGACCTCAGCTGGAAGAAACACCACAGCTTTCAGCAGCACACTCTCTCTGCCTATCCTCCATATATAACTCAGCTCAGCTCAGCTCGGTGTGTGTTGAGCTGTGAGGCACTGGGCCTGTTCTTACCCTTGTGCATGAAGATCAGGAGACCAAATGGGTCATGCTCAACTCAGTGAGCTCCTAGAAAATGAAGGTAGCTTGGGCTGCTGGATCTCACCAACAGCTCAGACCTCATTAGGGAATGTAATTTAATGCCCTTTAATGCCCTGACAATGTACAACTGCTTCCCACAGCATACATGGATGCACAGCACTCTGGGTTTGGAAGCTCCCCAGCAATGGTGCTCTCTCTCATGGTCCCAACTGGAGACTGAGAGCAGCTCTCTGAAAGGAAAAGGCAGCATTTTTTCTCCTCTAGTTTCTCTTGTAAGGACAAACTGCTCTTTTCTATCTAGTCTAGGTTTTTTAACAAACCAGCAAAGGGCAGTTCATCTCCTTAGAGTCCTCAACATGAAATCTTTCACCACTAAAATAATCCCAGTGCAACGAAGTCTTCAGTCTTCAAAGGCACCTCTTGGGCCAGCTCCAGCTCTGGAAAGCCTTGTTCTGAGATGAGATGTGGTGCTGCAGCTGGGTGGTGTGGTTTCCAGTGACCCTTCCTGAGCCCTGTTCTCTCAGTGCCCCCTCTGCCTTCCGAGCCTGTCCCGAGGGTGGGCTCACAATGAGCCAGCCTTGCTGTGAGCTTTGCCGGCCTCTTGCCTAAAGGACTGTTGCCAGCTTGATGACCTTCTGACAGATTTCAACCCTTTGTGCCTCTCCTCCCTCCTCTTCCAAGGCAGGGTTGACTTGTGTCAGCATTTGTCCCTCCCACAGCCTGTGGTGCACACACCTGGCATGATTTTTGTACTGGCCACAGCCAGCCTATGAGTGCTGCCAGGAGCATGAACAGATCAGAAGCTCACCTCCTGACTGGCCCAGCCCAGAGTCAGAAGATGGTGCACAAAGCACTGGCATTGACAGCACCTGACCTCCCCTGGCTCGTGTCCTTGCCTCGTCCTGCTGGCTTATCAGACTGCAACCCAAGGTGGTGCACCAGAGGTTATTGCTCTCCAGGAGGTAGCAGAAAATAGGCATTTGGGGCAAAGGTGATCTGCTGCCTCTGAGTTTCAGTTGCAGTAAGTGTAGGACAGGATTAGAACACCCTTTCATGCTCCCCAGCTTGTGCTTAAGGAGAGTTATGGCTCATCAAGCCCAGAAAGTACTGTGGGTATCTTTTTTTTCCTGCTGTGAATCTTCTTTTGGTGTGCAGCCAGAATTCAGTGCAAGATCTGAGACGTTAAAGGGTCAGATCTTCATCAATTACTGCTCCCTGAAATGGTCACAAAATATATGCAACATTGCCTTCACAGAAGTGCAGAAATGTGTCTCTCAACCCTTTTATAATTCTCTTTTTTCCTTGAGGATTACATACCTGAACCATCTTTTTTACCTCACCTCAATCACTGTGGTCCTGTTTTTTTTCTGTTCTTTGAAACGACCATTGATCTTCATGCGGCACAAAAAACTCACCCTTTGCTTCTGCTGTCCACATGTTCAGCCACTTCCCTTCTACCTGTTTACCTTAAACCTCTTCTCTTCACTCACCCAAACATTGCCCAGCTGTGTCTCCATTCAGTTCTCTGCTGTTCTCTGTGATTTTCCAAAACCAAGCCCTTGCCCCGCTCCTTGAGTTGCATGCATAATCCACATCTCTCCCCAACCCAGACCTTGCCTCCATGATACTTCTCTCCTTTTCCAGATCTCCTGGAACCTGAGGTGTCCCACAGTCATGGTTGTGCTGCCATCTGGGACAAACATACCCATCTTTACCACTCTTCCTCTCTCTCTCTCTCTATCTATCTCTGTTTTTTAGGTTTGGTTTTTTTTTTGCTAGACATCGAATTTGAGTGTCTCACAGTTTCAATATCCTCAAGGACAGAAAATAGAAGCTGTGTACATTCTGCAGCTCTGGCTTGCCCCGGTAACTTCAGTGAAGGTAGGCAAATGGACAACAACTGCCAATCTCTGTGCTGCATTTTACAGAATCAATCAATGGCCCTGTAGTTCTGCTGTTATTTTAAACTATGATCCCCTTGCTTTGTCCCTAATGCTAGCAACAAGACACGGATATGTTGCTACCTGCTTGCATGTGCATCTTACAGTTCCTCTGTCTTTGTAGGTGTAGTGCTTGGTAGACCAGGGGTTTGACTCCAATATAAAATGTTATGGTGGAATTTCAACTGCACTTGGCTCTGCCCCCCCACTTATTTGCACTACAAGCAGAATGGAGAGCAGATATGCACAATCAAGTATTTTTGACCATGTCACCCTAAAATTAGTTGAACAAGGACCCAAAGGACTTATGCATGGGGTATTTTAGTTGATTCTTCAAGAAGCATTTAAATGGAATTGCTAGTTGCAGGGTCCCTTGTTGGCACAAAGCAACAAACCCATAAATGCAGTTTCTCTACACTGCACTCAGAGATCGAATAGATAGATTCAGATCTAAAAAACCTAAAGCTTTGCTTTAGAATGTGTTTTGTCTTGGGTCCACTTATAATTGAAACACTGTGATTTATTTGACATGCTTACTTTGAGAAGACATGAGGAGTTAGGCATTCCTCACTGGCTTCAGTAACACGGGGAGGCTGACATTGGTTTCTGCAGGATTTCATTTCACTTTTCAAATGAAAATCAAGAGCACCCTAAAGTGACTAGTGCTTTCAGTATATGACATTTTTAAATTAAAATTCCCTTCAGTTAGTGACATTAGCAGAGCACAGTGGCATGTTTTGTTACCTGCATGTCCTCCAAGAGGCAGGTGTCACACCCCCAGGACCCTGGGCACACAGACCAACATACATGCAGGCTCTTCTAATGGCACTTGTGCCCCTGCAGCCATCTCAGTGTCCTCTTCTGCACAGACCCTCAGCATCCCCAGGTGGGTGAGGGGTGTGGAGTTCAGGGCCAGAAAAGTGCTTGCAGGGGCAGGTACTGAGGGACACTGGGGCATGATGGGGACAGGAAGTGCATTTTTGCTCCTGGTACCCAGGCCTGGGATATTTCTGGGGATATGGCAGAAGCTCTGAGGCAACAGAGGTCACAGCAAAACCAGCAAAAATCCTTGCAAATTTGCGACCTCCATCCCTGCCTTCTTTCTGCTCTTTGAACCTTTTACAAAGTGTTTCAAATGTCCCCAGTGACTTTAGTAAAATTCTACTTGCCTGAGCGAAACTGCAACTACTTTAAAAGAAGACATGCCCACTGGAGGGTTCAGTAAAAAATGCTATTAATTATAAATCCTTGTCAATGATCAGAAAGCCACCCATTTGACCAGCTGGCCAGCAAATGGCAGGCTTTTCAAGCCAGGCATGTCCAAATCACAGTAGCAACAGTCACCTGTTCCTGTGAAGGAAGGTGTACACAGTGCACAGATGTTTTCTTGAGCGCTATGACAGTCTGATTTGCATGACCCAGCTAGGTCAGTCGGTAGAGCATGAGACTCTTAATCTCAGGGTAATGGGTTCAGGCCCCATATTGGGTGCCAATTATTTGTCCTGGTTTAGGGCAAATTTGGGAGAAAACCTCCAAAAAGGGCCCTCCCCCAGAAAGCAAACCCACATGGCCCCTCCCCTCAATCAGTTCAGGAAGAATTTCCTCAGAGAGGTGGAAAAAACCTGTTTATTTAACAGGCAAAGCACTCCCCAGCACACAAAATGAACAACACCAGGGGGCAAAACTCATTTCTCACTCTGAAGAGATGACAGATTCAGAAAGTCTCTGCAGTGCATGGTCACTCTGTTATCAGTCCCTCCAGCCCTGGGGAAGGCTGCTGCCCACAGAAGGCCCTGGTGGGCCACAGAGTGAGAGCTCTCCGTGTTTCCCCAGCCCCAGTCCGGAGCAGGTTCAAATGGATCCAAAAAAGGGAAAGAAAACCAGTCCAGGGAAATTTGGGCTGCCTCAGCTCGCTGAATGAGCTAAAAAGCAAAGGAGAGCGGTGCTCTGCCCCGTCTGTGCCCGGAGAGTGCAGTGGAGTTTTGTGTCCAGCAGAGTGTGGAGAAGGGAGTGCAGGCTGAAAACAAACTCTGTGCTTCTTCTTCTCCCCACCTTCGCTCTCAGAGCCAGTCTTGAAGGCACAGAATAGAATATCCAGCATAAACAGATCACACTACTGGGGATATGAGCATCATAACGTCACTCTAGGACATCCCACCCCTTATCCCCATATCATCAACTTACTACCAAACATCATGTATTTTATTCACATAAAAACTTGTATCTGTTCCTCCCAAAAATTACAAGCAATACCCATCATGCCCTTGTTGCATCCCCACACGGAACCACTGAATCCAGGCTCCTGAACATAGAGCTGAAGGATTCCCCACTTTCATTTTACTCACTCAAAACTCCATCTTTCACTTGCTCAAGCCTTTGACACTTACACATTTGCTTCTATTTCATGTCTATGTGGTTTAATGTACAGACAGTGGCAGTAACATCCAGCAAACACTGATATTTGCACATGAGTCTCACCCTACAGTCAGATCTCCCTGAGGTACACATCGTGTTGTTCCATCTCTCTGCATTATCCACCATGTACAACCTGGTGCCTGAGCAAAGACAACACCACGAATGGGTTTGTCTGTACTCGAGGCAGGATTGATCCACACTGATTTCCCTAACAAACCTCTGACATGTGCCACTGCGACTTTATCTCCATTTACTATATTCAGGGGCTCAGACTGGGCAGGACCTGCTCGATTGGTGGAACCTCGGCTGTTAACTAACCAGGTGGCCTTTGCTAAATGTTGCTCCCAATTTTTGAAAGATCCCGCACCCAATGCTTTCAACTGGGTTTTTAACAGTCCATTGTACCTCTCCACTTTGCCTGCAGCTGGTGCATGGTAGGGGATGTGGTACACCCACTCAATGCCATGTTCCCTAGCCCAGGTGTTGATAAGACTGTTCTTGAAATGAGTCCCATTGTCTGACTCAATCCTCTCAGGGGTACCATGCCTCCAAAGGATCTGCTTCTCAAGGCCCAGAATGGTGTTATGGGCCATAGCATGAGACACAGGGTAGGTTTCCAACCATCCAGTGGTGACTTCTACCATGGTGAGCACATAACGCTTGCCAGGGCGTGTCTGGGGCAGTGGGATGTAGTCAATCTGCCAGGCCTCCCCATACCTGTACTTGGACCACCACCCACCATACCAGAGGGGTTTCACCTGCTTGGCTGTTTGATGGTAGCGCATGTCTCACAGTCATGGATCACCTGAGAAATACTGTCCATGGTTAAATCTACTCCTCGGTCTCATGCCCACTTAAAAGTGGCATCTCTACCCTGATGGCCTGATGGGCCCATCAAGCTAAGAATAACTCTCCCTTGTGTTCCCAATCTAGGTATGCCTTTGACACCCCTATATTTCCAGCCTGATCTACCTGTTTTGGTGCTCCTCATTGGCTCTGCTCTTGGGGACATGAGCATCTACATGGCAAACTTTCACAGGTAGCTTCTCTACCCTGGTAGCAATGTTTCCACTCTTCAGCAGCCCAAATTGATTTTCCTCTATGCTGTCAATTAGCTTCTTTTCACCTCTCCAGCCATCCCCACAGAGCATTGGCTACCATCCATGAATCAATGTACCTACAGAATCAGCTCTCTGCTAAAGTAACTACAGAAGCAAGATTTGAGTCTGCCTAGCAGTCATGCCATCCCTCATGTGGACCCGACTTTGTCCCTCCACCCCTGGGAGTAAAGCAGCTTTGTACAACATTGGAAATCATAGGCGGTTACCAGTCCACAGCATAAAGAGGAGTTCGACCCCAGGACAAAACAACTTGAGATTCTGGCACAAGGTCCCAGCTGGTCTGAGAGCAGAGCTATGGTTTGTCCAGCCCGGGAAAGGAACAACATGGATTTCATGGTCTAATATATACAGCAAACACAACTAATAGCCTTGTTGCATATTGAGTGTTCACTTTGGGTTTGTTTGGAGGAGAGGGAGGAAGATTCTTCTCAATCCCCCAAACACAACTCAGGTCACTGCTTGGGCCCAGCCCCAGTCCATGGAGCCACACAATAGGATATCTTCAAACTCAACACGAGATTTTGAAGAACTCAACTTCAGACCAAGAGGGGATCCCAAGTTTTGAGGGTTTATGGATTTCTCTTATGGGTGTGTTTGGCTGGTTTTGGTATTTCTCTCAAGCCTCTGGCAACAGCTACACTTTCTAGAGGAGCACACCATGGAGCTTCTGCTCTGATCAGGGGGGCCACCACGGCTATGGGAAGTCTCCAGCGAGGTGCAGCATGGTTCATTCTCCCCCAGAAAGCAGGCAGATGCCATGGAGAAGTGGATCAGGAATTGCTGCATCTCCTTATTTCCTAGAATGTGCTGATGGTGTTCTGCTGTAGTTGTAACTGGCTGGCCTAGAGAGGAGAGTGTGGAGCTGTCACCAGCTGCTCCTCAGGCTTTCATACCACCCACATCTCCCAGATGGAGAGCCAGGATTGCTGTGGAAAGGAATAAGATGAATGTGTCTTTACAGTCTGTCCCTTGTAGACAGGGCCAGGGACATTCAGATAAGGAAGTTACAGGAGAAACTATCAGTTTCAGAAAATTGACTAATCGACATGGACTGCTGCTCAGCCAATGTCATGCTAAATTCCTGAGAGAATTGCTGTAACTGAGAGAAGAAGAAGATTCAATAGAATATGAATATAATTTAATGTACAAAAAGGGGTTGCATATTAAGGGAGACATACACTAGGCGAATCTGGAAGTTTTGTAGCTTGCACGTACCTCAGCCAGTAGGAAAGGCAAGAGGATGATGCAGCCAGGAAATGAGGAAAAAAAGGAGGCTGGATCCTCCAACAATCTGATACACCCCATGGGGAAATGCCCCATGGTGTCTCCTGTTTATGACTAAAGTTACAGACTCTTCCTTTCTGGATATAAACCTCTGGTGACGTGAATTTTTCCCTGCACTGTCCTTGCTACACTCTCCAGCTCAGCTGTGCCCAGACTAGGCTCTCTGCATACACAAGAGCTTCTTTCTCTGCCAAGTTTTCAGATGCCAGCACTTCTGTTCACTATTCAACTAGAGGGTAAACCAGCAGGTCATGGACTATGTTTGGCACTACAGCAATTTTTTTAGGCACTGATCACAGGCAGGTAACCCACCACTCTCCCCCAGACAGGCAGACTGATGAAGACACAGTGCCATCAGCTGGGCATTTGCAGCCACCTGCCCAGAGGTTCCATAAAACCACGCCTTTTGGTGACTACGAGCTTTTTTGTGGCAGACAGCAGTGCATGCAGGGTGTATGCCTGTCATAGGTGAGGAGGGCAAGCCAGTCTGCAGTGCAAAAGCAGGATTAGAAGGTGTTGAGTCCCTTAAGAGGGCAGCAGCTAATTCTTTCTAAGAAGCAGCTTTAGGGAGCCTTTTGTCCTCCATTCTGCGCCTTGCAATCCACCAGCACTTATCTGCTACATGAAGGCAGAGGCATGGCAGCAGCAGTGCCCCTGGCATCAGCAGCAGTGTGTCATGGGACAAAAGCTTTTGCCTGCAATTTGATTTGGGAACCTTCTATAATGAAAGGGGAGGTGCAGGCAGCCAGCTGGATGAACAATATTCCTTAAGCTTTATCAGCTGGGGGTCTGCAACTGACTGTACAGCCCAGCAAAGTGCATAGAGCCCTGGAAGCCTCATTAATTATGCTTCTCTTCCACACTGTAACTGGTCTTTCTACTGGAATGTGCCAGCACATCTCTCCCTGGAGGTGAGAGCTCGTATTTCCTCCTCCCCACTTAACTCCTGCCCCCTGACTGCCCACTAAAAAAATACAGGCAGCAGCAGAGCCTTTTTGCAGGTGTGCTTGCTTTTATGCCATGTGAAAAACCTCCCCTTTTCTGCTCTCTTGCTGCTGCCTCTCAATTTATCTCCTCACTCTGCCTGTCTTCTTTCTGGTCCTGGCTGGCTGTAGGGCTTCTCAAAATCTGGTTTTAAAACATGAAGTGACTTTTGGACTGTGTGGCTCTGGGCCAAGCTTTCACAGGCAGTGGCTGAGAAAATGTACTTATTCACTGCTTTTTGACATGGTCAAAGGTTATTCCAATAGACACTTTGGCATGAAAGGAGCAACTTCAGAAAATGACAAAATTATGTGGTTCGAAGGACTCGGCCTTCATCTCCAGAGGGGGATGACTCCTGAGCAATATACTTTTTTTCCACATAATAGATCTATTTTTTTCCAACAGCTCTCATTAACTCCCTTGACTCTTTTTAATTTGAGTGGTGTATAGGGATTTATCCTACCTATATCAATATATCCTGGGCACTGAAGAATTCCCTCTGTCAGAGATGGGGAAGGAGCAGAAGTTGCGTGGGTGAGGCAGAGAATTAAATTCACTGTAGTTAAGTGAAATTAAAGGCCAAATTCTAATCAGCTGGGTACTTTTGAAACTTACCCAACAGAAACAAGCAGGGCAGCGTCCCAAAGATGTCACAAGCGTGGTGATGCATTTTAATACCAGCACCGTGCTCAGAGCTGCTGTGACACCCTAGAGCTGCACTTCAGACCAGCGGCTGTTCTGTGTCTGTGTCAAACGCCATCATTATGAAATTACAGTTTCCTTTCAACACTGTGGTGTTGGGATTTTTTATATATATATATAAGTTTCCATACTTTCTTTTTTGAACTTGGATTAGTGAACTCTGTGGTTAAGCAAAGACTTAGGGATAGAATGCCCGGGGTTGGAAGGGACCTCAAAGAACCCACGGCAGGACAGCCGAGCCTCACAGTAGTTGCGATCCCACATGACAGCCAGGGTGTGGGCACAGGCTCCCCGCTCCGGGACACCCCAAACCCGAACCAGCAGACCCGCTGCCGGCTCCTGATTCCCAGCAGGCATCCCGAGGCTTGTTCCTGCATCCCGGAGCGCCGCTGCGGGCGAAGGGCGGACTGCACATCCTGTGGGATGTATCCAGACTGCCTTAAATCAGGATGTGCTTTCGTGTAAGATCTTTGTACACTTTCAAGGCTAATCAGCAAGGAAGGATGTGGGAATCCAGGGCTTCCCTCTGGCTGCCCTGGCAGGTCTGGGACCCTGGCAGGGGTCAGGAACCCCCCTGGACAGAGCCCCCAGAGACACTGTCTGTGATCTCTGTCCATGGAGAGGAGTTTTCAATCTTACAGGATGAATTACAAGCTTTGAGTGTTTGATAAGAGTAATAATTAAGTGTGACACGGGTGCAGAAGTAAAATTTTAGGTTTCTAGATTAGGGGTTCAGAGGGGAAAAGACGGAGGAATTGGGTGTGTCTTGTCCTTTTCCTCCTTCTTCATGCCCTCCATGTTTCACTGTGGTGTTGGCATTTTTTCTATTGGTTTAGGCTGGGAACACACTGTTCAACATAGATGACAGATATTGGCACATTATTGTAAATATAGTACACGTAGTTTCTGGTATATAATGTTTGTAACATCCCACTGAGGGCAGAGCCCCACACGCTGCCCTGCAGGACAGAGCTGCGGCAGGGCAGCAGAACATGTTATAGATAAGCAAAAATAAACAACCTTGAAAACAGCACAGACGAATTATGGCTTCTTCTTTGGCAACGGGGCAGAAAGACAGAGACTTTCTACAATCTTGGAATCACCAATACCCACAGATTCCGACAGAAGGAGACCTAATCAGCAGAACAGGGAGCGGCTAGCATAGCCTGGTTCAGGACATCCGGGAACTGGCGGGATTTGAGGATGTAGTGTATCGGGATGTTGGTGTGTGTTGTATACATTGATAACTTGGCAATACGCTCAAGGTCTATGTGTCCTATAGCTTAACTATGTGCATTATAATGCTTAAAATCACGCCTTTTTTGTAGAGCAAAAAAGGTGAGGACCCTCCTCTTCAGCATGCGTAGAACTCACCTGGGGTATGTAGCGTGTGGAAATTTCCCAAGTAATCGTGATAGCGGGGCTGTACTTGGGAAGTCACTGACTCCGAGCTTGTCCGTGTAAATAATGCAGGGGAAAGTCCGGCAGGGCGCGCTCCATCTCTGGGATACACCCGGCTTGCGCAGCGCTGGAATAAACAGACAATAAATACCTCTCTTGAGTGTGAAATTACTGCCTTGTGGAGAGGAATCCGGTTTTGTGGAGATCGTTCTCGCGGCTGGAGAAGGGGAAGTGCATCCTCAGGGTTCAGAAGCACGCACAGGAAAACCCACAAACACACACCTTCCCTTCTGCTCCAGATCAGGATTGTTGTGTTTCCCCAGCTCGCTATGAAAAGCACAGTTATTGAATGCTCCTGGCATTCACTTTTTTTCCTGTTAAAATGGTAAGAAGATAGAGATATGTATTCATAACAACTGGCTTGTTTTGCTTCTGCTCTGAGTAGGTGACTCAGCTTAGTGTTTAGTGTTAAACTGCGACCTTGTGAATTTTGGCTGCCTTCCTGCCTGTCCCCCTCATGCCTCCCTCCAGCACAGCACGCATCTAAGGATGTTTTTTAAGGACTCAATTCAGATGGCAGATTCCACTTTCTTGCAACCATGACTTAAACCAGGAATTTATCAATGCCAGCCACAAGGTTAGTCTGGTTCTTGGCTTTACAGGCAAATTATGGAAAACCCACACACAGGAGACAAGCAGTGAGAGGACAACCCATATTGGATATCCCAACCAATGCAAGGCTTTTTCCCCAAATTTACTGCTGAAAGTTTCCCAGGAAAGAAAATAATCTGGGGTGCTTGTAATCATCTCCTCCAAAAGGCCCCTGATCCCAGTGTCACACCATAGCCTTCTGCTTAGAAAGGAGATGTTCTGGTGCCCTGTCAGTGCCACCACTGGGTACAGTGTTCTTGGGACCCCACAGACATGATCTGAATCTTAACCCATTGGATTTACTGGGGTTTTCCCCCTGATTCTCCTTGTCCTCCCACCAGGGTGGTGAGAGGGTGGAGTGAGTGAGCAGCTGTGTTCAGCAGTGCTCAGTGCTGGCTGTGGTTAAATCACAGTGCCTTGTTATTTTTTGTTCTCAGTATGGAGGCCCACCCTTTTAAACACAGATGAAACAATCATTGGCAAAGCAAAATTGCAAAGAGAACTCCCTCTGGGTTTAATGTTCTCCTACTGCTAGGCAGGACCAAGGGGAAACTTTACTGGGCCCTGCAAATGCAAAATGTCCTTGTGCCCGCCTCTCCCGTCTAGTGGAGCTGTAGAGAGGAAAAGCTCAGGCTTTAAAACCAATCAGGCAAAGAGTTGGTGCAGAGACTGGCCTGATATGTCTGGATGCATTTGGATTTTACCAGTGAGGTAAACAAAAAGCATTGTGAATGACAAATATGGGTGCCCTGTCACAAAATTTTAAAGGGCAGACCATTGTGTAAGTCAAGGTACCTGTCACTGTCTTGCAGTCAGACTTTAAATTAACAAATAATGCAGTTCTAAAATAAAAGATAAATGTTTGAAATAATGGCTCTAAATGGTTCTGAAATCCAGAGGCAAGAACAAGTAATGGGACAGCCCATCCTACACAGACATGGATCCTGGGATTCCCAGGGTAAGGCAAAGGTTGTCATTTACCACCTGGTTGATCAAGAGAAGCCAGTGTTCTTTTTTAATTTCAGCAAAGCTTTTGATACAATATCTCACAGGACCCTTCTGGAGAAAATGTGCAGCCCACAGCTGGATAAACACATCATATGGTGGGTGAGCAGCTGCTCATGGGTCAGGCACAAAGGGCAACAGTGAATGGGGTGACATCAGACTGGTGTGACCTGTCACTAGTGGGGTTCCACAGGGCTCCATCCTTAGCCCTGTGCTCTTCAACATCTTCATAAAACATCTGGACATTTGAAAAGATATTGAGTAAGTTTGTTAGTGATACTAAAATGGAAGGAGCCATTGACTTCCTGTAAGGTAGAGAGGTCCTGCAGAGAGACCTTGACAAATCAGAGGTCTGGGCAATCACCAACTGTGTGAAATTTAACAAGGGAAAGTCCTGGATTTTGCACCTGGGATGGGGCAACCCTGGGTGTGTTTATAGACTGGGAAATGAACTTCTGGTGAGCAGTGCCATGGTAAGGGACCAGGGAGTCCTTGTTGAAGGCAAGCTGAACATGAGCCAGCAGTGCCCTGGCAGCCAGGAAGGCCAGCTCTGCCCTGGGGTGCATCACCTGTCAGGTGTCCTGTCAGGCACAGCATCACCAGCTGGGCAAGAGAGGGGAATATCACACTCTGTTCTGCACTGGGGTAGCCTCACATCAAGTGCTGGGGGCAGTTTTGGGTTATACCGTGTGAAAAAAGCTGTAGAAGAGTGTCCAAAGGGGACCTGTGAGTATTGAGAAGGGTCTAGAGGGAAAGGCCTCCCACAGCAGCTGGGGTTCTTTGCTCACATCAGCCAAGAGAAGAATGCAAATTCCTCATGAGAAGAGAGGAGCAGGCACTGATCTCTTCTCTGTGGAGACCAGTGACAGGACCTGAGGGAATGACCTGAAGTTGTGTCAGGGAGGTTTAGGTTAATAATACCAGGAAAAGATTCTTCACCCAGAGGGTGGCTGGGCACTGGAACAGGCTCCCCAGGGAAGCAGTCACAGCACCAGCCTGACAGAGTTCAAGAAGCATTTGGACAGTGCTCTCAGGTACATGGTGTGATTCTTGGGGTGTCTTGTGCAGGGCCAGGAGCTGGACTCAATCATTGTGGTCCCCTTCCAACTCAGGATACCCTAGGATTCTTTTAGAACTTTAAGAGTCATAAATGTCCCATATATCTAATCTAACCTTGCCTTCTGTCAGTGTGAAACCATTCCCTGTATTTTGTCCCTACATGCCCATGTGAAAATTTACTCTCCACCTTTCTTGTAGGTACTCTTTAGGTACTGGAAAGCTACTCTAAGGTCTCCCTGGAGCCTTCTCTTTTCCATGCTGAAGAACTCAGTTCTCACCTTTTTTCTTCATAGGAGAGCTTTTTCATCCCTCTCACCAGTTTTGTGGCACTCTGCTCTGGACTTGTTGTGGAAGAAGTCTGTGTCAATGAGTGTGATGCTTACTGCTGGTTTTGTGGGGTTTTTGTTCAGATGATGTAGAGGTACCTGGTTACTGCAGAAATAGCCTGGTTAGCCAATGTGGCTTCTACTGAGGGTGGATTCAGACCCCTGGTTCTCTGAGAGGTCAGTTGAGGGACCAGGGACCACTGGTCTACAGTATGGAATTTTGACTTCAGGTGGGAAAGAAATTTTCAAAAGCAGAAATGTGTCTCATTCAAATTAGTTGCAAAGCATCTTCAAAGGTGTTGTACTTGGCAATGGATGTTATCTGTGAAAAGACTTTTCACTGCCTTTAATAAAATCTGAACAAGCCTATCTCCTTCCAAAGACCCAAGGGCAGCACACGTTCCAGGAGTTGATGGCATCACTGCTCTTTATTTCTCACTTCCAATTACTTGTTTCCAGGCAGTCCAGTTGCATCTCTCCTGAGCAATGCAGCTGGCCCAATATCCCTCCTAATATAACAAAAACCTCAGTCAGGGTATAACTGTGTTTTGGAGATGGAGAATGGTATCAATTACTAGCTCTGCATGTTCAATTAATGCACAAGATAAATCAAAAATTTCTGTAGGTTAAGTATTTTTAAATGGATGTATATAAATATATGCATACTTTTTTCATTCAAAAGGATTCACCAAGATTTGTTCCTTTTAAAATTTCTGTTATTTTTGGTTTTAGAATTTTACATCCAACTTCCCATTGCATGTGTAGGCAAGTAAGACAGGCAGTGATGGCACAAGGACTGAGCTGTTGCAGTGGATCTGTAAGTATAGATTCTGATTAACATGGTCCTGCAGCCTCACGTGGTTGTTTCTTAGCTGTAGCCTAGGTTGTGGTCATGACCCTAAACCTTTCTTTTGGGAGTATCTTGCCCAACCCACTTTTTGATTGAAATCTGACTATCTTCAAAACAGACAGTAAAGAAAAAATCACAACATAAAAGAAAAATCTATCCTGTGGGAAGAGTAAAATGACATGTCATCTTATGACTGGCTCATCACAAACACCATCCACTGCTCACATAATAAAGAATTGCACAAATAAATGTAGTTTATATATAAATACATATAGTAGATAAAGTATGTAAGCAGACATAACAAGCAATGTCAATCCTTGCAATAAATACCTGAGAAACATACTTATATGCACACAATAGAGCTGTACAACTCATAAAAATTTGAATCTATAAACTCCCTGTTATCTGTCCTGCATACCCTGGCAGGGAAGACAAGGTTAACCTTGAAAATGCAAGGATAAATTAAAACAAATAAAAACGACTGCCCACCTACCACGGGACTGGAGTCCTCATGTATCTCCAAGCAAAGGCAATTCATAAAGTTTTAAGAGTAATGGTAGAAGAAGGTGGCTCTTCTTCACATGAGGACAAGTGGAGACTTCAGCACAGCCTTTTTTGGCCCTTCATACTTGATAAATTCCTAATTACACTGCTTTGCTTCATTTGAATGGAGCTTATTGTGATTTATTTCTAATATATATTCAGAAATGTAGCCCTGGCCTGCCAACACGAATGGGAATTTCACAGGCTATGGTTCCACTACAAGTCTTTGTTTACTATTGTTGTAGTAAACAGCTGGTTACATTAACAAATCTGTGGCTGAGCCGCTGAGAGCAGCTGGTCTGACCTGGGGAGTGCTGTGACAGTCCCTGGTTTCACCTTTCACCTCCTTTCAAAGGAGGTAAAATCAATCTTAAAAAAAAATCAAAATAAACCTTCAAAATAATAAAAAAAACCCAACCTATTATTTTTAAAAAAAAACCCACCAAAAACAAAACTTAAAAAAATAGTCCCTTTTAGGGGTGAGGAGTAATTGGTGGAAAGCCATATTAAGAAAAAAATCATCCTAATCAAAAGAGACAAACAAATAAGACATTCTCATGCACAAGTGGATATAAGATAAATTGGTCTTGAAGGTTTCCAGCAGTCCACATGTAGGCTCTTTCTAATATGACTTCCAGCCGTGGTTAATTGGGTTTGTGAAAAACAGACACACTGAAAATCATTCTTCTTAACCTCTGACTTGACTCTAGAAGAAAAGCAGAGGCCCAGTGACAATGACAATGAACTGGCATTCCTTGTGGCTCCAAGACAGTATTTTTCACTTGATTTTGCCAGATTTCATTTCTTGTTTGCAGAAAGACATTAGAAGAGGTTTCTAAGAGTATGCAGGGAGTTATTTAATTTTTGCATTACTTGCACTCTGTTATGTTGAGAAGTTCTTGTATTTGGTTTGGGTATTTTTGTTTGGTTTGTTTTGTTTTGCTTTTCCCCCAGACTTGTATAGAAAACTGCATAGAAAAGCCTGACTTCATTAAAGTAACATCAAGGAATCATTTAAATGGAAAATCTCAGGAACCTGTATTCATAATACACTTAAAACAACGAATAGCTTTTTACTAAACTTCGAATATTATCATTGCCAGTTTTTAGGTAATTACCAAGAAAAATTCGTGCTAGCTGTTCAATTTGAAATAGTTTTGCTAATGGTGGAACACTATTGCCACCTGGCAGCTACTCAGTGACTGTGTGAAATGACTGGGTTGTCCAGGTGTGCTTTGTATCACAGGTGTTGCCAAATGAGAGTATGAACTGGCAAACGTGATAGCAGACTGACTGAGCTCAGGAGCTAAAACCAAAATGATCTGGGAATTATCTTGACCAGTATCTTAAATTAGTTGAATGTTTTACTCCTTTAGCTCATAATACTGATTCTGCTTTTAAAGTGCATAAATTATTAGATTAATAATGCCCTAGGCATTAATAAAATACAAACATGCAGTTGGAAATATAACCAAAATCCTGCACAAGCACTGTATATAGACTACAGTTCAATGTTTGTTAATATATGATGTAATATTTAATTACAATATTTTATGTAATTCTCAGTATCTGATTTTTTTGTGTAAAAAATTTCAATGTTAAAATACAGTTGAAGCATTTAGTGGTCATTCTTTTCCACAGCTTGCACCAGAATTAACACAGAAAAACTGTTTGCAAAAACTCATAAATTCAGGCACAAAATTTCTTCCTTTACTTATCAGTTGATATATTGCTGAAATAGAGTTCTCATGAAAACTGTCTTGAAAATACAGTAAGTTCCAGCATTTTCTGGAATTGGACACCTACGCCCTGTTAAAAGGTACTATAAAGTCTTGCAAGAAGAAGATGGTCAGAGAATATAACATTAGAACTCCTGCAAGATGTACTTTCCTTCACTGCACATAGCTGATTGCATTTAAAAATAAAACAACTCCACACTTACATGAGGGAAAACTGGTCTGCTGTGTATTCTACTGTGTATTTCCCTAAATTTGCATGATCTTTTCCAGATGGATAAAATAAGTATTGAATTAACCTAGTTCTTGCCCCATTTGGAGCCCATTTTGCAGAGGTATTTGGTTAGCTATTTCCCAAGGATGACACTTACTTTCTCTTGGTTTTCAGTCTGCTCTGTCACTAATACTGCCACTACTGTCATAATGCACTGAAAAAACATTAAGAATAAGAATAACTAAACTACCTTCACCTAGGGTACATTGACATCTCCCATGGGATATGACATTTCTCAATTTGGGGTGAGGTTATAAAAGAGCAATAATTGCTGCATAATCCATGTAAATTTCCTAATCTTCAGAATCATTGAGTCCAACTCCCTATTCCTTGCAGGCCTATCTAAACCATATGAATAAGAGGATAATGTAAAACTAAACCAATCTAATCTACTGAAAGAAATGACTTCAATAGTATGGAGGAACAACAAAAGCACTTTGAAATCTTGTTTCAGAAGATGTGTGGATGCACTGTCAGTATGTTCAGTCATTTCAGCCACCACAAGGTGGTAGCACTTCTGAACATTACTCATACTGGCTGCCTTCTCTAGTACTTCCATGCTCAGACTTCTATAAAACAGCAGTAGCCTGATTTTTAATCACAGAATGGTTGAGGTTGGAAGGCTCTGGATGTCTTCTGGTCCAATCTCTCAAGTCCAGCAGAAGCACCTAGAGCCACCTACCCAAATGGGTTTTGAGTCTCCTCTCCAAAGAGGAAGACTCAACACCAATCTGAGCAACCTCCACGAGTGTTTGGTCACCCTCAGATAAAAAAAACCCAAACATTTTCCTGATGTTGTTATTGTTAATATTAACATCTTAGTGTTCAGAGTAACCTCCTCTTGAGTAACCTTATGTTTCAGGATGTGCCCATTGCCTCTTATGTTGTCACTGGGCACTGCTGATAATTTCACAGCAGTGATATTATAATTCTGTATAATACTGCACAGTACCTTCTGTACACACTGCGTTCAGGTATTTGTGCACAGTGAGGTGATTCCCCTTGAGATTTTTTTTTTTCCCAGGCTAAACAGCCGAGCTTGTTCAGCTTTTACTCGCAGGAAATAAAGATCTATAAAGATCTTAATGATGGCATGAACTCTCCCCAGTACCCAAAATACTCTCCATGGGCTCACAACTACATTACAGGTTTGGCATTACAGGTGTGGCATTAACAGTGCTGAGGAAAGGGGAAGGAGAAACTCTCTTGGCCTGCTGTCAAGACTTTCCCTAATGCAGCCTGGGACATAATTATTTTCTCATAATAAGGATAATATTAGAGAGCTCCAGGAAGCCCAGAGGAAAGTCTGGTCACTAATCTGGCTTTATTCTTACCATGAAAATATATTACAGTATGCTGTCTACCCATTACTGTTGCCATCATTCCTCACCCTTTTCCTCCATATTCAATTCTTTACCAGCATTTTGTCATCAGAAAAAGTTAAAGAAGAGCACAAGACAACAATTCTGCTCCTGGCTTCTGAAACATTAAAAGCCAGTGGTTTATTCATCTGTATTTGTGAAGAACAAATTATGTCCCACTTCTCTCCACCTGAAAGTGTTTATCCCGAATGTTTTCAAAATGCCTTAGAAGAGAAATGACATCTCTTTTGTTTACAGTTCAGTTCAAAATTGTATTTTAATTTCTGGTTTAAGGAACAAGAGATATGTTAACAAATTCCTCTCCATCAATGATGGGGATACCCAGTATGTTTTTTAAGGCACCAATACTTTTTTTGCTACCTGTACAAATGTCTTGATAAACTAGAGAAGCAGTAAGATGCAAAACATGTAAGGAGCTAAATGCAATAAGAAGGAATTGTATTGACACAAGAGGAAAATAATTTATCAGCAACTTTGTGAATAGAAAGCTGTACTGGGTAGAGTGACCAAATCCAAAGACATGACTTCCAAAGTCAGCACATACAAACCAAGGCTTTTTATTCTCCAGCAGGCTGCATAAAGCAAGCTCCCGCTGAGCTTACCCTGGGTATGAAGCACAGTGGCCAAGATGATTTGATCTGCACAAAACCTGGTTCTTTCTGCAAATCTAAAATCTTCTACAATAGTGTAGAGCACAGAGAGGAACTTAGCTATGTTTGCATTTCTCCATGAAAGTACAAACAAAAATGCTGACAGGTAATTTTAATCACCTCTAGCAGCAACAGTGCATTCCAACCACATAATTAAGGATAGCAGCTGGCTCTGGAAGTGCCAGTCTCTTCCTCCTAATGATAAAGTCTTCAAAATTGAATGTTTTGAATTGCACCTTTATTAGATGTACAGACAACACTGAAGTAAAAGCCCTCAAAATGTACTTCATTTGCACATTGGTCTCCCTTCACTCTCCTCTGGGCCTGCAAAGGAGAATGAACTTTTGTGAGCAGTAGAGCTGCTTCAGCATAGAATAATTTCTGGGTGAAGAGCTCTCAATGCCCAAACAGTGAACCAAACTATACTTTCAAGGTCAGGAGATGTGGGCATTGTGCAACACTTTCATACATAAGTAGAACCTCTTAGACTGCTGAGGAGCTTAGAAATAAATGTTCTTCAAAGTTGTCTCAAAAAAATTTATTGTAGATGTGCCATAAGCTTCTAGCCACTGTATAGCTGTTTGTGGAGTTACTTGAGAACATTCTACTGTATTTCAAAGAAAGCAGTCATCCAGCCATGGTCAGCATTCATAGGAAACCACATTACACACGGTACAGGGGTCGGATGCCTGTGTTGTTCTCACAAGGTGTATGTGTTGGTGAAATAAATATCAGGTATATACTTCATTTACTGTTGAATTTCTTTTAAAGTGAAGACATACCAGATGACTCCTTTTGGCCTCTCCCTACCCTATGTTTTGTATTTTTGTTCAAAAACAGGAGGAATTTTATCTCAGGACTAAAAGTAATCTCCTCTGTATGCATCAATAAGGTCTAGGTGACCTGCCAAAACTCAAGATTCGTTGGGTTATTGTGGTAAGAATAGAAACAGATTGCAGAGTTGGGTATTTTTCCATACACTTTCATCTGCTTCACTGTTCAAAGCCTTCAGTCACCTCCCAGTGTTGATCTTTCTTTCATGTTTTTTCTTTCTCCTTCAGTACTTTCTGTAATGGTATCTGACTTTGTCATCTTGTCTGGTGTTTTTGTATTTTTTCTTTCTTGAATCAGCAAACACCCAGTTCAAAACAGTATTAGCAACGTCTCTTCATTTGTTACCTCAAATTTGATGGCTTTGCTTTCATTTTGCAGCAAGGCATTCAATTTTGAAAATGATATTACTTAAATTTATTTTCCTGAAGGAATTATGTCATGGACTGTACAAAAGTTTTAAACAAATTACAATAGTTGAAACTTAGTGCTTAAGCCAGAGTCAAATCACCATTACAGAAATTAATGCCAAATATTATAGTAAGATTTTTTAGTACTGAAAAGCTTTGAAATATTATAAATATATATAAATAATAGATATTTAAAATTTGGTACCCCTTGTCACAGATGGGTGTGAAACAACAGTAACCTATCAAACAAGAAGACCCTTAAATAAATTGAGGGACTGAATATTTCATATTTAGACCACAATATTTCTAGCAATAGGAAAAACAATTCTATAAGGGGCAAAAAAATCCTTTGCACATTATCAATTTCAATAATAAATAGGGAGGATACTAATTTCTTTATTCAAAGCCTGGATGGCTTTTAGGTGCAAGGACTTCAATCTACTAATAATGCTGAGGGTTTTTTTTGAGGTCTGAAGAAGGAGGGTGATACTTACATGCTTTCACCATGCCAGGAGCAGAAAAAAAAATCACCTCTGGGAAGAAGTTTGGAAGTAATTTTGTTAATATCTGAATATATGAACTACAGCAATATTTAAATAAGTGTCTATACATACCACAAGTGATTCAGTCTATCAGCTTAATGCTGCCTTGTGTTAAGCTTATGCACCAGAAGGACAGAAAGAGATAGCCACAATTTGAATGTAAACAAACTATTTGGCAAAGACACGCTTTGCCATTTTTGTCAAGAAACCTTTAAAATTTATACTTCTAAGATTTAGAGCTTGTTCTCGCCACTAGTCACTTTTACCTACCTCTGTGACACCTCAGTGCTGGTCAGGTTCTGCAGTCTGAATGGGTTTCCTACCCTCAGTATTCCTGCCCCTAGCTAGGTGTCAGAACAGTCCTGCAGCCTCCAGAGAATCCTTGTATTTGGGCTGATGTGCAGCACCACAAATTAATTATTCTACTTTTCCCTGTACATGATTTAACTTGCGCATGAACCATCATTGCCTATGAATAAATCTGTTCTTTTTTTTTTTTTTTTTTTAGTTGAAAAGCAAGTTAAATATTCAAAATGTTCTCTGGGAGATAAACTCAAAGAGAGAATATTACATAAGGGAGGGAAGGCATTAAAAGGAAAACCAGCCCTCCCACTTATTCCTCTAGAAGATACTAAGTAGAAGTTTCTTAATATCCAGTCACAAATATCTGAAATCTTGACAGCTAAGTAGCACAGACACCTGAAAACCTTGCACACCCAGAAACCTGAGATGTTTTTAACCTGTGGAGATATTAGGCAGTGCAGAAGCTCCAAGCCTCAAGCAGGTAAACAAACTACCAGAAAATAGACTAATATTAAAAAAGCCTTTTATTCGGACTTTATTCAGGGACAGCTGGAGGGTGGCACAGCATTTGAAACCCCATTCTATCTGCTGATTTCAAAACATTCTAATGGTTTTATGTGGCACTGCTAATTTTATCTGGCATTGCCAGTGTTCCCTCAGGCCTAAAAACAATTGTTATTCTGTTTTCTTTGCTTGGACTAGATGAACTATAAAATCTTTACACATGTCAAAAAAGTTTGACTTCTTCCTAAGCTTTCTACAAGTAGGGTTTTAATTAAAAGAACAGTTACAGAAATCAAATGAGAATTCTGTTACTGCTGGCATATTATACAATGCTGTTTTAAGTCAAAAGCAGCACAAATACAGGTGGTTTCAAAAGCTTTAAAGAAAAATGGTATCTTAGAAGCAGCAAAATATATTTATATTGAAAAGCAAAAACCTAAAAGGTTCCTTTGCAGCTCATTAAAAAATCATATGCTGTTGTGAAGAGTACCAATAAGGCACATTTTACCATGTGCATCATGATGATTAAACTTTGACAGTCAAAGGATGCTGCTGGGAATATATTCATGTCCTTTGTACACAGTGGAGAGGAATAGGGGTGAGCAAATTTCCGTCCAAGTATTCTGACTTGTTGGTACTTAAATATACTGAAATAGTACAAATAAAAGATTTAAAACTTCTAAAATGAGGGATCTTCCCTTAATTGCAGATGGGCTAATCCCTAACAGATGTAAAGAAACAATTCTAAGTAAAGTGTTTGGTATTTCTTTACTTTACTAAAGCCTCTATTCAAGAATCAATGTATACTATTCTTACAGGTCCTACACATACATAAAATTTTTGAAACTCCTCAATTCAAAGAGAAAGGTTAATGTGAGTTTTAAACTGATCCATGTTTCTTAGTATGCAGACTTAACACTTCAAAAATTAAAAAAATATGGGGATATTTTAAATACTGAAATGTGTTTAATTCTGGATAATGCATGCTTTAGTGTTTGTTTTAACAAATTTTTCATTGTTTTTCCTTGAGCTTCATTTTTGCTTGGAGTACTTGAATTTTATCAAATTCAACGTAATTCAACAAAAACTTCTTTCAAAAGCCTTGAAATAATATATTTAAATTAAACCATCTTGGCATTCTGTATTGTAAATAACTACATACACAGTTATTTTTAAAGGAGATCACCCTGGAATGTGGAGTAATGAATAAAGCAAAGTGTTTATAAAGCCATTCATAACCTTCTAAATACCAGAAATCTGATAGCAACATGGCTTCTGTTACTTTTTTTACTACCCAGGTGTATTGTCAGATTTATTTATCCTCCACGTAGGAATTTTAAAAAAATTCCACAAAACATTTTCTGAAAGCAACACTGTTATCAAGTTTAGAAAGTCTACCAAAAAAATAAAATTTCATTTTTTTTCCTGACCATTATAAAAATAACAATTGCCATATGAAGTTTTGGACCCATTTCATAACAGACACTGATTTTGTCTTCAATATTGTCTGCATCTTAGAGCTCACATATTTCTGCATATGGTGACAGTTATAGCTCTTGAATAAATGTGCTGGAGAAATGTAAATTATGTTCTAAAACAATCTCCAGCATAGGCTGCTTCTTCCTCTAGGACACATAATATCCTACAGTGCTGATTTTAAATTATAAACAGAATTGCAAGGATTTGCAGTACAAAGCTTCCCACATTGACAAAAATTACTACTATTTATTTGTACAAAACAGATTATATAAAACTCTTGCTCTGTATAGAAGCTATTTTTCTATATACTTGTTACTTCCTGTTAGTTGGACAGTTTCATTGTCACTACATATGAACAATACATATGTAGAGTTATGTAGATTACAGATCAAAAACTTCAGTGTTTTTACCTCTGGACATAAAGAAAAAGACACCCAAAACAGTAGTATGGATCTACTTACCTGAATAATAATATCAGGAAAACAAGAAAATAATAATGAGAAAAAACACCAATATTAATATCTATAAACCAAGATTCTAGCCACATTGAGCCAAGAAATTTAAATATACAGTATTGACAAGAACACAATAAATATGAACAGAGTTAGATAATCTTAATGCAAGTATGACTTTCATTACAAAACCCCCTAATAATTTTATAGTTTGACTTGAAGCCTGAGATATTTTTCAGAAAGAAGAGGAACAACTGTACATCAAAGAGGTTAAGGGCTTTCAGAGACAGAGATACTTACACAGCCTTAACGTGGGGTTTGTGAGGAACATGGTAGAGTTGATGATAAGTGACTTATTCTGAGTTTTAGAGACAATAAATGAACATTTGGAGTCTGCCTGTTGGGAGGAGGAAAGGAAATTAATTTTATTTAGCAATAAGTCTGTATTATCTTCTGCCAGACCTATGAAATGGCTCTTCCTTCAGCAGTATTTAGCAATTTCAACTGACAGTATGGTCCATGTAGAAAAACAGTTTAAAAATAAGTGAATTGTTTATTGTGGAACCCTTAAAAGAGACGCATATTAATGGCTGATCCTTTACCTAGATTATATTTAGACATACCTCACGCCTAATTTTTCTGGTTTTGAAACCTCAAGGAGATGATTCTGGAATTTTTACTAAAAATTACTATGGAAACCTTCTTCAAAATACTTCACTAACCACTAGTTTATGCATATGGTATTTGCAAAGCACACAAATGAAATAATTTTGTTATTAAATAAACACAAACAAAGATGGAGCAACCAAAGTGTGAGTACACTCAAAACTCCTTTAGAAAAGGATTTTTAGCAACTTTCAGACACAATCTTTTTAACATTGCAAGGCAAGAGCCCAAAATTAATAATAAGGCACTAAAACCCTTCAGAAAAACTGATGTAAAGAAATACTTTATTCCTGAAGTATATGGGCATAGTAAGACTTCTGAACTTTATTTTCAGGCAAACGAATAGTCAGTATGAAAGTTTGAATAATTCTCAGTCTTTATATATATATATATATATATATATATATATATATAGTGTAAGTATGACATGTTGTTTCTTTCCTTATCACTGCCCTTCCCTGAGTTCTCACAATGCAAAGAGCCTATTGCAGACATTTAGAAAGCAATGTAATGCTGAGGGAGAGGGCACAGGAACGGGGACTGGATGTGCAGCACATCACTGGCCTCTCTGGCCTTCCTACCCTTTGTTTATCTTTGTTTTTTCTTGTCCCCATTGTCAGAAGATGTCTGAAAAAGAAAAAACAAAAAAGGAAAAAAAGGAATAAATTAAAAAAATAAAAAGGTTACCCCCCCACTCCGCCCCCCCCCAGCTCTTGCTGTTTTATCAGGTGAGAGGTCTTCACTGAGCTACTTACAGAAAAGAAAGCATGAGAGAAGAGACTTATTGCTATGCCTAAACCTGTGCTGTCTAGGCAGAATGCTGTCGTCACTGCCATCACAGAGTTTGTGTTTCTTCTGCAGTTTGTGTTTTTTCTTGCTCCAGCTAAGCAATTGTCTGCTTTCATGATTACACAAGCTAGTCAGGCAAAAACTTTCCTGCCTTGGCATAATGTTGCAATTGCAAAAGCAACTTGTAAGGTGATTTCCCCGGGCTGTTAGTTTTCATTTATCATGGTTTGCAGGCAGATGGAAATGTAGGAAAACGTATCAACAAAAATTATTCCAGTGATACCATTTTGGCTGGTCATTTTTGTACATTGTTCCACAATCAGCTGACCTTGAGAAATCTCACAGAATTCCTTTTGCTTTCAGTGGGAAGTAGAGGTCACTACCTTATGTTAAAGCCATTTTCAAAGCTGTTAACATGGTGGTACCTGAGTGAACAGTATTCTAGGGGAGAGAACACAAAATGAGATTATCTTGACATTTATTAGTATCTCACTGTCCACTAACATTTATGGAGCACTTATTGAGACAAGACTACGAGGATGCAAATAGCCAATAGGCCAGTTGTTATTAGGTGGCTGAGGGACTGGTGTACAACACAGGCTACTAATGTAGATTTCAGCAAATCGTTTATAAAAAATGGCCCCTGCACACAGACATACCGTCAACAATTTTTATTTCAACACAATTTCTTTTTCTTGGCATGAAATAATTTTGCAACAAGAGCATTCATATAGATGTAAGAAGTTATTCAACTCCATCCAGATGAAGTTGTTGGCAAGAAAGTGCCTTCTAGAAATAAAAGCATAGCTATTTACTCAGATAATGCTGACTTTAAAAGTGCCTACACTTGCCTTGTGGTTACCATGTTCTTTTTTCTTTTATTACCAGACTAGTATTTGAATATACCTTCATACTTACCTCCTCATTTTTAAGATAACCACTTAATAACACAGACACACCCCAGGCAGTTAGAAAGTAAGAAAACAGCCAATTTGTCTGAAATGTTCATGGCTTAAATCTTACAAACACCATAAAATGACACACACAAAAAATATTTTCTTTGCATGTAGTATAGACTGTATCACATAAATAAAAAGTAAAGTTAATAATAGTAAAGTATGTGATTGAGTCACTTTATTTATTTCTCATTAACTTTCTTCCTACATTTGTTCCCCATTATCCTCTTGAGGTTTATCAGTCAAGGCGATTGAATATGACAGATTTCAGCTGCAGTTCATATGACAAGTTACCTGAATGAACATAAAAGGGTTTTTTTTTTTTTTCAGGAAAAACACTTCTCAGAAAACTGCTGAAGATATGAGGCTCCACCAGCTTCTTAGAACCTGCAAGAATCAGGTAACAGGTAGTGCCATAAATTTGCCCTAATGGCCCTGATCCCCAGCAATCATTTGGGACCACCCGAAAGCTCCAGAGGGTCTAAGTTCAGGGCTGGGCAGCCACACTTACCTGAACTGAGCTGTCCTGCCCTGTGGATGGACATTCTCGTGTTGTTGTCTCTGGTGCTACCTCTGGCCTCATCTCCTGCCCTGGACCTGATCCATTTCCATGTCTGGGACTGCTGGCAGCTCCTATATTGAGGTGCCCCAAATGTTCAGGTGTGGCCAGACTGCCCTCTGGTCAGGGAGGGTGCTTTTGCCTATGTTAGGGGCATCCTCAGCAGCTGTTTTGCACCTCAGGCTGTTGAGTAGCTCTTCTGCTGCTGCTTGGTAACTCTGACTGTGTATAGGAATAGGAAAATGGGTTCTCTCCATCATCTCTCAAAGTAAGCTGCCTTGTGAAGGGGGAAAGGGGAATACCAGAAAAAAAACCCAACAAAACAACAAAACAGAAGCATAAAAGCTTTTCAAACATTGCCTCAAGCATCAGCAGTTATTAGCTATGTTATTAGCACAACAATGCACCAACTCAATCCAGCAAACTTAATACAAGATCACTTTGATTTAAAATCACATTGAACAGGATCTACATAGAAGATGCTTGAGGAATGAGTCTCTTGTGCCAGGAAATAACTGTGGTTTCAGGATTCAGCAATGCTGAAACATGTGCAGAGAAGTACAAGTACCTGTAACTCTTAAGTACTTTAAATTCTTTTCTCCCTCTTCTGCTGTAAGTTGTTTCTTGGGCTTTCAAGAGAGTAATTTTCCTCTCTTCATTTCCACACCACAGAAAAGGAACATGTGAGAAGAAAGCTAAGAAAACGAGTGGAAGTTTTTGCTACTGAATTTAGAGAAGTCAGTATTTTAGCATATAGCCAAATTATATCAAATTATATGGCAAAGTATTTCTGAAAATGTTGTTCCATATAGAAGACCTAGGTTCTTAAAACATAAGAGACAGTATCATAAATGGTAGTACAAGTACAAGGAAGTGCTTCTAGCAAGAAGAGGTCACAGGAATGAACTATTATACCAGTCAACATTGATAATACTATTGCCATGGTCATCAGATAAAATTTCAAATGCAATCAAAGCACAAAACAATGAAAGCACAAATAAGGGGCAGATGTTCTCTGGCATACTGTTTAACTGTGCTGCAAACATGAAAGCTCAGAAAGCAGAGACAAGTTGAAAACTATCTTATGTGTGCCTGAAGGCACAGAAAGCAGACACCCTGTTCTAATCCTTTGAAAGATGAGTACAGCAGCCCTTTCACCTAGAAATTCAGCATGATAATGAAAGCACTGAATATTTCCAACTAGTGCTTACTGAAAACACCCTGATCTGGAAGATGCTTCTTTAAAAAAATGTTATTTTAAATTAAAATTTGTCTCCCTAGCACATGCCCAAAAAGCAGAAGCAAACAATGGTTATGGTAGGCATCTAGCTCATATGTGATTTCTTAGAGACAGTTACAGATTTTTGAATTTTGCTCATGATTTTCATGCCATATCTGCTCCATGCAGTTTTGACACAGGCCAACACACCAGAAAATTTCCCTGACAATCGCTGGAGGATTTCTTCTAGGCTCTTATGTCATCCTATTCCAAGCCAGCTAAGATTGTGTACAAGAATGCTTTTGTCATTTGACATGAAAAGAAAAAAGAATTGGGATACAATGCTCTGCACTGGTAGTTTAGAAAAAAACAAAGAATAACAAAATAATTAAGGTGTAGAAATTTCAAAAAATGTTAAGGTATTTTCAAATCAAAGGTATTAAGGTTTTCAATAACATGAGTCAAGTTAAACTAGTGGTCAACAAAGTATCTATTTAAAGAAAGTGGAAATGATAGCACTTCCTACTGAGGAGAAGTCTTCTCTATTTCATTTCATTTCATGTCCTGTCTGGGGTTTCCTCATGCTATCAAATCTTCTTGTTTACCTTACACCTCAGATGACACCAGAATATTGTTTATAAAGGACTTAGATTCTACTTTTCACGTGTCTCTTATTTCATCTTTCTGTATGAACAATGACCTATTCTTTAGAGCCATGTAAAGTATGCATCCCTTTGGCAGGTCCGTGCTGTGTTTTATACCTGATAAGCAGGAGCTGGGGAACGAGTAAAATCAAAACCACCGGTTTGGGATGATCAGACTACGATGTGGAATCCTTCTATATAATTATTTTATCTCAAATGTATCAGCTTGCTCAATTCACATCACTTCTGGATGACAGTGGGACTGAACCCCAGCTCCATCTTTTCAGGACCAAAAGACTCACTGTTGTGAACTCATCCCATCAGCAGTCCACAAAGTTCTTCTAGGAGTGAGAAAAATTGAATATTTCAGTATGCCTCTTTGGAAGCTTGTGGCTAAATTTACAGAATGCTAGTGCATATGGCTCCTAGTAATAACATATTTTCATGAATTCAGGCAAAACTACAAATTTACCTGTAGAGCCTATTCAAAGCTAAATAAAATTTAAAATAAAATATGGGGGGGTTAAAATTATCTATCACATTAATAGTAAAGCTTTCTGTTAATAAAATTTCATCTACCAGAGAAGATATTTCTTTACATTTTTGAAAGGTTGCCACAAGTCTCTAGTGCTGATACGCTGTAGAGAATTACTTGAGACAAGGCACTTTATGTAATGCAAGTATTTCAAATGAATGTCCTCACATAACTACAGAATAAACAAGCATTCCAAAATATTGTAAAAATTATTTTTCATTTCCTATGGATTTAAATCCTAAATGTTTTACTGTGATGAAAAACTTCCACAATGTCTGGTCTGTACCATGACAAACTTTACCTCCTCAAGGTCTCTGTAATAACTGTAGCATGACTACACCATTCATTCTCCAAATTCCCATGGGACTTCATTAGTCAACAGTTAGTTTTGTGTGGCTGCTTCAGCATTATGACTTGCTTACTGGCCACTCAGACATTAAATTCTGGTTTGTTTATTACTTATTTAATTTTAGATTTAAGATTTTAGACTTTGCTAGACATATATTTCACAGCTAAACTCTAGAAATTAATAGACACAATTACTTGGATATTATTGTTTTACTTTCATGGTTATGGAATTGAAGAGTGAGATATGAAAATCTGAAAATTGCATTTTCAAGGTATTTTTATTTTTAATTTAATATTCTGGATTATAATTTAAAATAGAATATATATTTAAAATGCAATATATATTTTGAAATGTATTTATTTTGAAATACAAAGAAGGAAGAATTCAATAGTGATGGACAATCTGCAAGACAATATTCAGAATATGATGCTATTTTCTTCCTCTTCCATATTACAGCATTCTGACAATCTGAAAAGCCAGGAATCTATCTTTAAATAATAGACTTTTTATCTTGAAGAAGTTTCTATTTAATCTCTTTCTGTTGTAGGTTTCAAAAAATCTATTTCAGATGAAAAATTCACTGCTTTAAAATTACTTTAGTAAGAAATTAGGAAATAGCTGACACTTCAGAATTCATGCTATTATTTCCCCCAAGGGGACCCAAAACCTCCATATAGCAAAAAAAATCTTATTTAAAATAGCTTTTCCCCCTGACCCCTAAACTGATACTTATGTCACAAAAATAGTCCAAGCAAATTCCCATGGGGATATTAGCCAGGTTCAGAGTTAATAAAATGTATGTACAGCACCATATTGTGTTATCTGGATATTAAAAGGCACAATGTGTCAAAATGGTAACATCAAAACTACAGGTTTTTATGCTGAAGAAGCATTTCTGTAATCTGTATTTTCTTGCAATATTGAGATTTTGGTACCACATTAAAAAAAAATACTTCCACATATAAGCTCCACCAGTAGAAAATTAAACTCTTTTATATTTCACTATTGGGTCATAGCATACTCTCAGGCATCAAAATGTTTTCTGTTGAAGTGAAATTGAGCAGAATAATTACAGTGTACTAAATAATTCAGGGCTCAGTGGTTTGTCTGTGGTATGAGTTTATGCGTCCTACATAATGTCAAAAGTAAATTAGATTCCAGCTCATGACATTTAACAAGAACCTGATGAACAGGTAATTTCTCACTATATTTTTGGGGTTTTATTTACCTTAAAACAAATGTCATTACATCTAAAAGATGAGAACTTTCTAGGTTTTTTTTTTTTCAAGTTAACCTTTGGAATAGTTTTAATTAAGGTTTCTTCACAATCTGGACATGCCACATGCAAGTACATGCTATGTTAGTAATTTTATTCTCATAATAAGATACATTTTTTCCCAGACAACTATTTTTTCCAATAACTTATTCAATGTATATGGTAACTCATGTTCTCTTAACTGTTCATATGTTACATTCAACAGCCCATGCATGCCGATAATTGCATCTTCACTGCTGATATGAAGTAGTTAACAGGAAAAAAAATTAATTTGAGCCATTCAAATTCTATGCTGTTTATTAAAAAAAAAAACAACCCAAAACAAATGTGCATGTATCTCCACTGGATTAAGAACCAAAACTACAGAGAGCAAAAATATTGAAAGGGAATTTAACTAATTCCTAACCCATCTCCTAACTTTAGGTGCTGGACCAGCTACCACTTCACTTAGCATAGAACAGAAACTGCAGATTAATCTATAGCTGTTTGTGTAACCATCAAACCAAGAGACTAAGAGGGCCTTAAGGTGTAAAGTTAGGTATGTAGCTCTACTAAATAACCCAGTTTGGGGACATTGTAAGAGGTTAATCCAATATCCCAGTTCTGGCACAGGCAGGTTTGAATCCAATTCCAGCATGGCTTCACCTGAGCTATGTGATTTTCCATTGCCTATTGATATTTCCTGGCATGTCTTACCCATTTTTATAACAGACCAGAAAATTACTGGAAAATAACTTATGCATTAAAGAATTTTCCTGTCTCCCTTGAGGAGGATTGCTCATGTTTACAAGAAACTTGTATACTGAGTAAAGAGAATCAATATAATTTCTATGGAGAATTAACAGGAAAAGGGACAATTCAGAGACCACAAGCCTACAATTTTGATTTGAAACGGCGTATTTCAGAATGCCAGAGTCTCTGTGTTAAGGTCTTGCTCATCATTTCAGTTCTTGGGGATTAGCAGCACTGATAACATCCAAGATACAAAATTCTTCCTCTGTGTTCAGGTGACATGTGGCAACACACTAATCATTAGGCGCTTTAGTAAATGCACTGTTGCCTGGCTGATATTTAGGTCACAGCACAGTATATTTAAAATACGTCTCTCTTATCCACAGCCCATTCTGTATTTAGTTTACTTTTGTGCTCTATCAATTACCTATTGCTTTTCCTCTCACTCTTATCCATACACCAATAGCTTTTCATTGACTGGAGCTGCTGTGCCTCCTGCTTTCTTTCTGGCTTCTTCTTGCAAAGCAATCTGCGAACAAGAGTATCTGTCAACTTCTATCTTCCTTCAAATCGTAAGTATGCGTCTTCTTTATGAGTCATGGCCTTTCCCTTTATTCATTATTTATGCATATTTCAATAGCAGTTAACAACAGCCAAACTCCAGTCAGACAAATAACTACTGTGTGGTTTTGTATGTTAAGCACAGGTAAATGCAGTGTTTAGTCTGCCTATTAGTTACTTTGAAGAAATTTAAAATACTGGCCTGAGAAAATTTAAAATACTCCACCTAAGAAAAGTAAGCTAGACCTCTCTATTCTCACATGTCCTCCTGGAAGAAGGGATTCTGAAATCACCTGAAAACCTAAATATTTCTTTCTTCATGTAAATTTACACCTAGCTAGGACAGAACATACACAACATCCCCCGCAATTTGCAAGTAAGGAACACTACAGAATCAATAAAAACTTGTCAGCCTACTGACAGTACCGCCTTTAAAGAGGCATGAAATCTACTAATAATATAGTTTTGCATGTTTAATTTGCTTGAATTTTTCAAGCATGTCCACGTTTTCAATGCGTATCTGTCAGAACTCAAAATGTCCCTCAGACATTTTTGGAGGTTCCAGGCCTTGGTCAGAAGCTTTTAGACCCTGGCAAGCAGCTGGAAACAGCTGTGATTTTGAGTTTGAGCCATGGAATGAGTTACCAACTTTGAAGGTGGAACAAGCGGTCACAGAGGGTTAGATGGTATAGTAAAAGTAGTTACAAATCAGAGGGGAAAATTTTTTAGTGTTGTACAGGGGGGTTTTAACACCTGTACAGGGGGGTTTTACTTTGTACATGGGGGTCAGGAGTTCTAAGATGGAGGAAAGTGGGCCTGATCCTGTTCTTCCTCCTTCTTCTTCCTTGCCTCCATGTTCTTGGTGATGCTGGCACTCATGGATTGGTTTAGAGTAGACAAGCACATTGTAACATAGATAGTAGGTATTGGGGAAAATCTGTAAACATATAATATGTAATATATCATATAAAAGATAGCAGCAGCCCTGGGTGGGGGGAGAGAAGCAGACAGCAGGCAGTGAGGGTGTCAGGAGTGTGTGTGTCTCTGCCTGGGCCGCTGACCAAAGCAGCCGCGGCGGGCGAAGACAATCTTTTAGATAACTAGCAATAAACTGCCTTGAGACCCAACAGCAAGAGGCTGCGGAGTTTTCCTTTGGAACTGTTATAAATGAAAATTTGTCCAGCCAAATTAATATGAAAAATAAAATATTTATTTTACAATCAAATTTTATCTAGCCAGCCACAAGGAAAGAACAGAGCCGAGCCCGGGGTCGGCCCTGGGTGTGCAACAAGGAGTCAGCCTCAGCAGAGGTTTTCCTCTATGCCCACCCCTCCATCCTGGCACAAGCGGTTTTTATAGGGAAAATTCCGCCTGAGGCCAAGATTTCAGCAATCAGTCTTTTCTTCTATTCAGAGTCCATCTGTTAATAAGATTTTCCTTTTTGGTGATGAGGGAGAACAAATCACTGTCTGGAGTTTGTTGAATCCTTTGATGAAATTTACGGGAACACTGTATTCACATGTATCTGCCTGAGAATTTCCATGAGATCCATCTCGGGTCGCTCACACGATGATCAGCACCTGGGGTTTCTGTATCTCCCCAGCCATGCCCCATCTCCTGGCGAGCTGTACCTTCTTACTTGTAAATCAGTTTCCAATCTACACCCAGTCTCACCGGCGCCTGTGAGGGGGGGGAATCCTAATACAAACATGTATACTCTAACAAATATTCAATATCACATATATCGTATTAGAAATGGCGCAAATTATATCTACTTGCAGAGGTACAAGAGTTTTCCAAGAATACAATTTCAGGAGTAGAGTACGTAGGAGGTTGATTCATAATAGCAAACTTACTGTTGGTATTGGATTGTAGAAGAGATTGCTGTGTTTGAATAGGTATGGTAGTGTGTGTGGTGCAACTTTCTGGAGTATTATGTTTTTATTGAATGATTCAAAAGAATTTAAAATCTTGTTATGGACATCCTAGGCATTGTAAATTCAAATTGGCTTAATTAGATAGATGTATAATTGAAGACAGATCCAAAACGTAAACTTGCCAAAAATCATTTATGATGAAGTGAAAGTGAACCTGCAAGGCTCAAAGACTGCACAGAAGCTTGACAAGGTGGGAGGAGAGACTTTACCACCACACGAGACCCCTGAATCAATCCCGGGCTTCTCACACGTATCCAGTCAGCATTCATACAACAGCGCTGTGTCTGTACATCCTTAATCTAATAATCTTAGTGGTGCAAACAGGACAAAACAGAACTAGAGAGAGTTGAAAACACGACTCAACTCTTCAGGTGCCGGCTCTCCTCCAGCCTGACGGGGTGGGAGGGGCGAGCTCCGGGGACCAGGGGGGACCAGGGGGGACCAGCGGGGACCAGGGGGGACCAAAGGGGACGCGGGGCGGGAGCGGCCGGCGGGAGGCACCTGCCCCGGCGCCTCCCCCGCGCTGCGGGACCGCGCCCGGAGCTCGCTCCGCCGCCGCCCCGGCCCCGGGGCGTGCGCTCGGGGAGCCAACCCGGGCTGCGGCCGCCGGCGGGGCTGAGCGGCGAGCGCACCTTATGCAACCGGCTCAGGGAGCGGCCGCCGCCGCCTCGCCGGCAGCAGCAGCACCATCACCATCATCATCATCACTACCAGCAGCACCAGCCCGGCGCTGTGCGTGAGTCCCGGGGCCGAGGGGGGAGGAGGTGTCCGGCCTCAGCCCCGCTCCCGCCGGGCCGTCCCGCAGGTGCGGCGAGGCGGAGGCGGGCGGGGGCTCCCGTGCCGAGCCGTGCCGGGCCGGGCCGTGCCGAGCCGTGCCGAGCCGCCGGAGCTCCCTGTCTCCCTCGCTCCTGAGCGCTGCTGTCCCGCTGCGGAGGTGGGAATAGTGGGAATAGCCTCAGCCCCTGCCGGCCTCCGCCTCCGCTCCTGCCCGGCCGTGTGCCCGGCCCGGCTGCGGGAGATGCGCGGCTGGGAAGAGCTTTACCCGCTCCCAGTACCGCCCTCCTGGGTACCGGGGGCTGCTGTCGGGATTCTTTCCTTGCACTTCATCCAGAAGCTCCTCTTCCCCTACTTCTGGGCCGACCTGCGATACCTGCTCAAAGTGTTGACCTATGGGCTGAGAATGGAGATGTACCGGCTGCAAGGGAGGGTTGTCACCGTCCTGGATGAGTTTGTGAAGCTGGCGGAGAAGCAGCCCCACAAAGCGTTCCTCATCTACGAAGGGACCGTTCACACCTACAGAGATGTGGACCGGAGGAGTAACAGGATAGCACAGGTCTTCCTGCAGCACGAGGCTCTGAAGAAGGGGGACACGGTGGCCTTGCTGATGGGGAACGAGCCAGACTTCATCCACGTGTGGTTTGGACTGGCCAAACTGGGCTGTGTGGTGGCGTTCCTCAACTTCAATGTCCGCTTCAGATCGCTCCTGCACTGTGTCAGTAGCTGTGAGCCCAAGATACTGGTTGTGGGAGCAGGTAGGGTATACTACTCATTCCTACATCCAAAGCTTTTAATGTCACATCTCCCACATTCCTGTCCCCCCCGATCATTTGTTGGAAACCTGATTTAGAGATGTTCACAGGATGAAAGAAACACAGAGCTGGAGGGGGTTTCAAGATCTTATAAAGCTTCAGCCTCTCAGGCAGAATCAATTATAGCCATGCTTTGTGAACATCCATTTAACCTTTTCTTTAAAAAATGTGTATTGCAGGAGAGTTTTCAAGATCTAAGTACAGCCTGTTCCAAGTGTTTAATTGTGTCAGTAAAAGTGTCTCAGAAAGCATTAAAATTACCTGTTAAGAATAATTTTCCATTACTTCTCAAATAGTCAAATTTAATCTTACTTAAGTCATGTACTTTATTCTCTTGTAGTCAGATTTAATCTTACTTAAGTAATGTACTTTATTCTCTTGTACTACCTGCCCATCCTTCTACTGGCCAAACATACTGCAAAAGTGGAAGGTCTAAACTTGGACTGTACAGCCTCTGCTGTTCAGCTGTTTGCAGAGGTACAAGAGTTTTCCAAGAATACAGTTTCAGGAGTAGAGTACGTAGGAGGTTGATTCATAATAGCAAACTTACTGTTAGTATTGGATTGTAGAAGAGATTGCTGTGTTTGAATAGGTATGGTAGTGTGTGTGGTGCAACTTTCTGGAGTATTATGTTTTTATTGAATGATTCAAAAGAATTTAAAATCTTGTTATAGACATCCTAGGCATTGTAAATTCAAATTGGGCTTAATTAGATAGATGTATAAATTGAAGATAGATCCAAAACATAAACTTGCCAAAAATAATTTATGATGAAGTGAAAGTGAACCTGCAAGGCTCAAAGACTGCACAGAAGCTTGACACTTGATTGGAGCAAAATATATCTAAATATTGCATATTAATGTTGTCTCAGATCTTTAAAAATGTTGTTTCCAGTCTCCTTTGCCTTTTTTTCTGTTGCACACCTTCTTGCTTTACTGCTGTTACACAAGTTGTGGGTTACACAAGTTTTGCACCCATGACACCTAAATGATAGAATTTTCTTCCATCTGTTCTCTGCTGTTATGAAGTTGTGTTTTCAAAAATGCGTTTAGATTTTTCCCTCACATGTTTTTAAATCATGAATCTTCTTATTCTGATTCTATATGGTTTGCTAGTTTAAGATGTCTGGTAATTAAATCAAGCCAATGAAACAAAAGCAAATTTAAATATAATCCAAATACATGATAACAAGGCTTCTGAACTGACAGCTTTACATTTTGCTTTCTTACTTAATTTTTAAAAAATCTTGTTTAGATCCTTTTTATGAATATGTACTTTTGAGTGTATGGATTGAGGAAGGGAATTAATGCTCAGGAATTTCCTGCTTATTGACTGTGGAAAGGGAGAATCTTTGGATCAAAGCTTGTATCTGAGAGTTTTTATTTAAGTTAGGGGTAACTAATGGATGAAAAAAGCAGAATTTGCGGAGCAGGGCTAGGAATTGTGTTTCTCTGCTCTTAATTTGCCACCAGCAGCTGATAGTAAGAGCAAGTGTGTTGAACCAGGTTTCTCTGGGAGTTTGCCTCTGCTCACAAGGGAAGAGCTGTGTGCAGACAGCTGTTACAACAGAAATACCAACAAATTAGTTTCTCAGCTGGTATTTTAACATTTTGGGCTTCTTACTTTATTAAAGGTTTTTATTCTCTGCTGTAAGTCTGCCAGTCCCTATGAGCCTTCTCAGGATTTTTCTTTGGGACTTAGAAGCTCTTTTTTTTATTTTATCTGTGAAAGAAGTTAAAGTTGCTAGGTCCTCACCTACTGACCACATCATACAGGAGCCTCTCCAAAGGAGTCCAGATTTAGCAACTTAAAGTTTATACACAGACCAGGGACTGTGAGGCCTGACTCATACCACTCTTGAAAGAAACATACTGAACCTAATTATTATGGGTAATAGTTTCCCCCTAATGTTTACAAAAATTGCAGAACAATGTTTAACACTGGGGTTGCGCAGTCAGTTACATAATTCTTAGCGGTCTATTAAACATGTTTTCATCCAATGTTATTGTTAGTATCATGAATAGTATCTATTCATCAATAGACATGAGGTGCTAATTTTCCTCCTGTGGACCATTTTCATAGAAGTGTGAATAGTTTGAACATGGTATATTTTTTTTTTCCTAAGTATTTACACTAAAACAAATCCACTTGTGGTCTAGTATCTATCACTGCCATAGACAAGCATTGTGTCTGGCAATTAAGACTGCTTTTTTAAATCAGAGAATAGTATGTAATGGCACTATTACGTTATATAATATGTAATTTCACTATTTTTGGCTAGTAAAATTCTTCTAAAAATATATATAGGGTTTACACCCTCCACAAAGAAATGCAGGTTGACTTAGCATTTTCATTTCTTGCAGTAGTTGCAAACTACATCTTCAGTGTTTTGGATTACATTTGGTCTTATTCATAGGTTGCAGCATGGGAGAAATTATCCCCTTAACAATTTGACTGCTTGTGTTCAGCAAGACCAAATTTGCTCTTGAAATTCTTGTCTGTAATAGCACATTAGAATAGGAACCTGTGTACAGGTTCTACTGTTATATCTTACTATATATCTAGTTAATATTAAGCTTTCTTTTATGCTGAAGGGAACCTTCAGCTTCTGTCTGAAACAATTCCCACTGATGATTGTTTATGGCAAAATCTTCCCTGCTCAGAATGGTATGTAGCCTCCTTTTGTGTGAGGTGATTGCATCTGGAAGCTTTTTTGTACCTCATTTTCAAAAACGCTTTTATTCTTTACAAATGTGATACCTCCATACAATTAGGCTTGATACTATTTATGGTTGCATTGTTTTCCATACCTTGTTTCATTTTTCATGGTGCCTCTTGTAAGATCACTCTCATATGCCATTTTTTTACTCCTTTTGTTGTGTGCCTGCATATTTGTCAGGCATTGTGGTTTGGTAAGCCCATCCAATTAGTATTATCTTGTCTTTGCTTCAGCACTTGGAATCAGACTTTCTTCTGATCTGACAATTCCCTCATACTCTGATTGCTTTTTCTAACTTTAGTTCAGAGTGTTTCAATAGTATTTCAGTTTTGTGGGTTTGATTTTGCCTTAATGTATTCTATGAATGCAGCAACTGAATGTTTTATTCTTAAGCCCCAAATATGTTATAAAAACTTCAAGGTTTCTTCCTCTTGCTGGTTTCTTATATGAAATGGCTATCTCTAAAAGCATGGGGTTTTTGTCTATGACACTGATGCTCTTTTAATAAATTTAGTGCAGTCAAGTAATTTTTTTGTCTTCTCATCCAGGCTCTGGCTAAAAGGAAGATACGGATTCTATTATTTGCCAATATTTAGTCTTTCCAGTAATTCCATTTGCCTTTGTGTCAGAGAGACAGAGTTTTTTTACTTTAACTACTCTCGTTTGTCTGCTATGTTCCCAGATTATTTAGCTCTTGCTTTAATTTGTTGCTTAACCTTTTCACACTTCCATTCCCAGAAGCATTTTCTCCCACCACTCCCATTTTGGGGAATGTTTCTTGAAAGAGATTCAAAAGCTAGAGTTTTAAGCTGTATTTTAAATAAAACAGTAGTTAACTAACTTGTAAGTCAATGAGGAACTTGTACAAGAGAAAGAAAGAAAGAAACTTCTTTCAAAAGCTGTTAATTCTTACTAAATGTTACCAGACTATGCCACCCATAAAAAAAGCTGCTGGTTAAACAGAGGAGGTAAGGCACTGCTTAAAATGAAGACATGTTTTAAGGTACTATGTCCTTTTTGGCGAATATTCCGATTGATTGAAGACTTGCTTGAAGAAGGGATTACATTGCATGTGTGGTATCATTGCATGTGTAGCAGTATCTATATCAGCAATACTACAAAACACATACAATTTAGTGACCCACCAGAAATGCACAAATGGAGTTTATTTGCCTGGGGATCTTTAGTATTTTCCTGTTGGGAAGAGTTCAGCCCAGAGCAGGACATCCCAGATATCCATCGTGGCTTCTGGTGCAGGGATTCATCTGTTAAAGGATTGCTTCCTAAACTCCATGAGATTGCTTTACATCAGTCCTGATAACAAAGGCTATTAGGGGAGTGTACATGCTGCATGGACACGTGTGGGCAGCCTGCTCTGCCTGGCTCTGCGTGAGCAGGGTGATCGGACCGAGGTGACCTCCAGAGGCTCCTGCTATTCACAGCCATCCTGTGATTTTGCACTTCTGTACAGAGGTACCTCTCCCAGCTGTATTGCATTTTTCTGGCCAGAAGTTTTTACTCTCGAGGCACTAGCAGTGCTTTCTGCTGCTGCTGAGTGTATTCTGAGCTAGACAGAAGCATGTCTATATCCTGGTGAAAGAGAGTAAGCTATGTAATTTTTGTATTTGTAAATCAAGGTCATTTGATGTTACATACAAATAGAAGTCTCATCTGTCATGTTAGTCACTGAATGAAAAAAAGAATGATTCTACTGAAACAACCTTTTATTATCCATTTGGAATAAAAAGCTATTTAGACCTAAACATTTAGTACAAGAGGACCATAGAAAACCTGTGGAAGACACCTACTCTGTTAGACACCATATCTCTTTGATCACTTGCTCTTACTCTAGTGTGTCTTCTCCCAGATGGTCTTTGAGGGGAAAAAAGAGCTGAGTGTGATTTGCAAGGTGATTTATATTTTGTTACCTTTTACTGCCTTCAGTGGCACTTCAAGATACCAGCACTGATCCTGAGCCACATCTGACTTTTCTACTATTACTGCTTTGTGAAAAGCTGAGTCACTGGGGGATCAAATACAAGTAACAATTACTTTCTGAGGCCAGACAGTGTGGGGAAGAGTCTGGACTTGATATAACTTCCTGAACATATCAGCCAGGGTACACATCAAAGTTATGTAAGAACCATTTAATGGAGTTTTCTTTCTGAGTAACTTTCTGTTCAGTACAAACTGATCTCATAATCTAATGTATTCCTTTCATCAGCGTGGGACTGTGTCCTTGCCAACAGCCTGCGTGATCTCTCTGCTAGAAAATAACATAAAAACCTTTGTGCAGCTAGAAGCCTAGGACAGTAGTTCAAAACATATTTTCCTTGCTTTCTCAAAAGATGTAACTCAGTTATGTATTCATGTGAATATAAAGTAACAATTTCACAAACTTTCACTGAATAATGCTTTAAAAGTAAGAGGAGGAAAAAAGCAAACAAAAGCAGAAAATCATATTCATCCTGATCAATTCCAGGTATTTTTTTTCCTGGTAGGAGCCAAATAATTAGCAAATGGCAAACTTTTGTAAACAAGCAATGTAAACAGCACAGATGGAAATTGCCAAATTTTGTATGAGGAGACATTTCTCCCAGAGCAAGTAACCCAAAATCAATATACTTTCATAGTGTAAAGAATAAATAAGTATTATTTGAGTAAAACTTTGAGTTTAAATAGCAGAACTGCTTTACTGTAGTTGCTTTTCTATATGAAGTGCACATAGATGGTACCTCTAGAAATATACAAATTATAGCTCTTCCAAGAGGGCTGTGTTTTCCTGACAGGTGGAAAAGATGATGTCTAAAGACTAGACAGCCCTACACAATGTCTGGTACAGAAGTTTTCTGTTTGGAGAACAAAATGTTAGTTGACCATCATTAGAATTATTATTTGGAAATATGTTAGTACAACTGAGAGTCATCTCCAAACACTCCATCTCATGTGTGTTCCAGAAATAACTTTTAGTTTCTGGCACTTTGAATACAGCTGTTTTAACTTACCTTTTTTTATTCAGAAAATAGTTGATTGTTTCTACTGTTCTGTGGTATCTAAAGAGAAGTTTCTTTCACGGTAACTTTTGATTATGAGCTGCTCATGTATTGTTCCAAGTACTAGATTCCTGAGCACAGAAGAAGAATAATGCTGTGTAATCATTTAATTGTTCAATAGTAGTAAAAAGCTCCAGAGGCATTGGTTTTAAGAGTGAGTGTTTGGAGAAAAAAATTGAGAGTAAATAAGTTTCAGTCTACTAAAGGAAAATGTGTCTTCATGTCATTCTCAAATATTAAATGAGTGTGTCTGCAGGACTGAAATTAATAGTCCCCATCTTTCTTCCTTTGATGCACGAAAAACGGAAAAAAGAAAAAAAAGCAAATCCTCTTCTTTTTGACAGACTTGCATTGTAGATGAAGCCAGTGCATTAATAAAGAATGGCAGAGAATGCTATATTCTCTTACTACTTTTGAAAACAGAAGTAGAACTCTAGCTGTTTCCAACACCTTAGTTTCTTCTGCTAGGTTCTACACAAGTTATCCTTAGTATATTTGAGAGACATACATGCGTAATAGGAAGAGAAAAATCAGTATAAGAAGGTAATATGTACATAATTATTCCATCACACTGGGTTTATTAATACGTGTTAGAAATTGTACAGTTGTATTTTTCTATTTATTGCTCAAAATATACAATAATTCCATAATACGTCAGCAAGACAGAATTAATATGCCAATGAACCTTGACATTCATGGCACCAGATTTCCTGCAGTTAATCCTACTGTTCTTGACATTATTTTTATTCAATTTTTTTCACTCTGTTGCTGTCTATAGTGGGACTATACTTCAGTGACTCAAACAGGATGCAAGCCATCTTTCAGATTTTAAAAATTATTTGAGTGATTGCTTCCTGAATTATTCTGCAGTACTATGAGGTTAGAAAACAAAATTTTTAATGTTACACTACATCAGATCTATTTGTTAAATGTTCATAAAATATAAAAAACTTGAACTCTGTAGGCTTTAGGTTTGTATAACATGTTTAGTTGATTATAGTAGGCTGTTTATCTGTAATAGCAATTGTATGTTATTAATTAAAATAACTACATCAGTCTGTCATTATTAAAGCAGCTTTCTAAAAGATTAAAAATCTTCAGTTGTTTTGGCATAAAATATATGCATATGGTATCCATATTTTATATTTGTGAAGTGAGTTTGGAGTTGACATCAGGGTTTCAAATGCTGGCTCTGGCAATGCCTCATTGTGAGGCTGTGGCTGAGTCATGTCAACTTTGTTTATTCAAGTGTATTCAACTTCATTATTCAAAGTTTACTCAACTTTATTTATTATAAAAACAGAGATAATAAAATAAATTTATACCCACAGGTATATTTGCAAGATTAATTACTTAGACTGAGATGCATCAAAGCTCTTAGGTGTAAATGAGTTCTATTGGAAACAGTATTGTTCCTGTTCTTGGTGTGTTTCCTGGATTAGTACTTTAATGATTGTGCAGACTTCTGAGAAAGTGACATTGGAAAAATGCTTCAAAATATAAATGCCAAATAGATTATTAAAGGATTTGCCTCTTTACATATTTTTTTATTTACTCTGAGAAATACTTTTTTATTTACTCCTCTCTCATTGTTTCTTTCCTGATAAGCCAACAGAATAAAACTTAGTTAAACTGCTGTTTCTTTTTAAATTAGTCACATCTGTGCTTTTGAAAAAAAAAATTAGTTCCCTGTAGGAGATTGCTGTTGAGGGCATCTGAGGAAACCTGTACTGGAATTATTAGTTACGTGTATATATATATGTATATATATATATGTATGTGTATATATATTTGCCTCCATGGATTTCTTCAAGACTTATTTGGTCTTAACAATGACTAAGAGTTGCCTAAAATCATTTGGACAATAGGAGCAAGTAACCAAGGCTCACAAGTTTGCCTTGAGAGATAGTTTACCATTTGACTATGTGGGATCAGCAGTATTTCTAGCACATTATAGCTTGTTTTCAGTGGATTTTCATTCTAGGTCATCATTATTTTATTGACTCTGTGTCCATGGAGGTGACTTATATTTCTCTTTGTATTATAAAAACTAAAACTTTAAGAGGAAAAATACCTTATTCTCTAGTTTTTTTGAAGGCATAATGGAATTAACATTATTTCATGTTAATTTTTAAGATTTGCTTGGGACGTTGGAAGAAATTCTTCCTAAACTTCAGAAAGATGTTAGTGTTTGGATAATGGCCAAGGACTCCACATTTCCAAATGTGCATACTCTTTTGGACAAAATAGAAGCTGCATCTGAAGACCCTGTTCCAGTTAATCGATGCTCTGCCACCAACCTCAAGTCAGCTGTTCTATATATATTTACTTCGGGAACAACAGGTACAGATCTTCTGAACAGTCCATCTTTTCCTTCAGCTTTCATCTAGAAACTTGATTTTTCTGAAACTCTAGTATCTCAATAGCAAAATGTCATGTTTCTCATCTAGAAGCATTACTATAGAAAACCGCCCATATTTCTTGTTTCTATTTGGTGGTTTACGGGTTTCTTTCTTTATTTTTTCCTGCCACATTGTACAAATACTATGAGAGGCTTTATCTCTTATTACTGTGCAGCTAAGGTGTTTGTAAAACATTGCTTTTCTGGTCAGTTTACAATCATAATAGATAGCATTTTGTGACCACGTAACACTGCCTAGTTAAAGTAATTAAGATTTTTACCTAGAACTATAAAAAATAATCTTGAAACACACAAATAGACATTTGTTTTTCTTTCACTAAGTCATGTTTTATGCAGGTCAGTGTAGAGACAGAAAATAGGATTAAGTTACTAGCCTTTTAGTTTAGAAACAGATGTCTGAATTGTTCTCCAGCAGCTAAGAAGCTAAGACTTAAAAAAACCTGATTGCTGACATGAAAGGCAGCATTGTTTTTAAGAGGAGTGGATTGGCATTCTCATTCAATTGAACACAACAGTTTTAGTCACATGAAGATTGAAAATGCATATGTGGTTTGAGGCTTTGTTCCTTCATACAAATAATAATTTAATTTATTTGCTTCAGGTTGTCAGGAAAAATTAGGAAATAAGAACAGCAGTCTCCAATAAAGAAGTTAATAAGTTATAAATATTGTCAAGATATTAGGTTTTATTTGTAATACTACTAAGAGAAATATGCTTAAGAGAAATTGCTTGGTAAGAGTTGGGAGTTTATTAGCTAAAAAAATTACAGAATTATCTATTTTTTTCTTACAATTAGAATCAGAATATCTGTGTGAAGTCTCAAGTTTCAGTTATGTATAATATAAAATATTTTCGAAACTTTGTATGAAATACATAAATATACATAGAATTTCTATTATGTACTATGTAATTAAAATAATAAGGTTTGTTTAGTCTGAAGAGTATGGAATAACTAATTTTGAGTTTCTGAACATTTTCACATGTTTTGACTGATAATCTTAGTTAAAAGAAAGGAGTATTTTGCACAGTCTGTAGTAATCTCTCTGTAAAGGCAGAAGTAAAAAATTCAAGACTGTAGAAAACTTCTTGCTATAAGCAATTTATTGGCAACCTAGGCATGTTCCCTTTTCACTTTAGTGTAGAAAAGTGGAATAGCCTGGAGGGTAGCTTGACTCTCCACAGATTATACTTCCAGGTCTAGCTAAATCTTCAGATGAACAATAGCTTTGCAAGAATAGGTGAGAAAACTTTATGAATCATTACATCTTTTGAAGTATTTAATTCTTCTCACTTTTCATCATCACCCTGACTCAGACTGAAGTTTGTGTGTGTTTGAGAACATGTATATTATGCAAGATCACATCCCCTACTTGGATTAGTAAGTGCCAGAGTAGTAGCACAAGAAGCTACTACTTTTTGTGAGTCTGTATGTTGCTGAAGGGAAGTGCTCTGCTGAGCTTGAAGAAGCTCATTCAGAGGAACCTAACTGATGTGGTCTTCTCCCTAATTTTTTCTTTTTTGTTAATTTATCATTAGACTGCGTAGAAAGATATATGATGCTTAAGCTCCCGCTGTGTGGCCTACTCCATGTAGATCCCATCCATTTCTTATTTACCTTACAATCACTATGACTCTTACCTTAACAAAGTCTAGTGTGATGCCTCTTTATGTTAAAAGAAGTCCATATCTATAGTAAATATTTTGTCCCTTCTTGCTTTGTATAATTTGATAGCAGCAAACCCATGAGTTTCTTCATGTTTCCACTTATTTGAATGGATGTGACATCAAACTAAATAGCAAAGAGATGAGGTTGCAAACCGGCTAATCTTTATGTGTACATAAATGTGCAATATTGTTTTAAACTGCCAATTGGCTATTTATGGCCATTTAAAAAGATGGTGGACAATTTGGTTACAGAAGTAGGAATTGACCCTTATAATTTTAGAGACTTTATACACAGATTCCCTTTAATGCATTATTTTGATTTTATTACAGGTCTTCCAAAGGCAGCAGTCATTAGTCATTTACAGATTCTTAAAGGAGCTGCTGGACTGTGGGCTTTTGGTGCTACTTCAGATGACATAATTTATATTACTCTGCCTCTTTATCACAGTGCAGCTTCTCTTCTTGGCATTGGTGGATGCATTCACCTGGGTAAGCCTTGTTTGCTTTTGTTGCTAATAGAGAATTAATTATTACAAAAATGTATAAAACATGCTTAGGTTCACTTCCCCTAGGGAAGCTAATGCTTTGCTCAAATTCAGTGAGTAGTCTTTTTTGGAATTGTTGTGTATTTTGGGGAGAGGGGATGTTTTGTACTAACAAGGGATCTCTACAAGCTCTCCCTGTGGAGAGGAATTAGCTATCATAATTTGCATCACAAATGTGTTGACTTCCTTATATTTAGGTCAAAAGGAAGTTAAGAACATATGCAGTATTTTGGCGGTGTGTGTGGTGCATTAGTGTATGTATGACTAAGAATTGTACAGTAGAATGGAATTAAAATGTGTTTGGTGAACTTAAAATATTGACAAATACATTGACTACTACAGATTGTAAAGCTTTTTAATGTACTTTTAAATCCCATATAACTTTTTAACCATTTGATTTGTATAGTGTTTTGACACTGGCAATAAATCAGATGTATTACTGAAACAATATAGGTGTCCTCAATGACTCTTTTATAAGAGATTTATTTGGAACTCCATGGCAAATACTTTCTTTCCTTATGCATCAAGTTCAAGTCTGAGCAAGGGAGAGATCCTTGTATTATGAGTTAATTCTGTCTGAATCTGCATTAATGAATACTTTCTTGAGAAATAAGGCTTCAGTGATACCCACATGATTTACTAATCAGCCTGAATTTTCTGGGTATTTTCAGCTAAACGCTTGAGCACAAGAGTTCAGGTTAAACTCTTAAACTCTTATGTTACAATGCCAACAGTGTTGTAAGAAGAGAAGCTGACTTTTTGTTTTAAGCTCTGATCTATTGCATTGCTGTCTCAGCCAGGAGGCTGATTTCCTCTGACCTTCTTTGTCTACCAGGTTTGAACACATGTCCTCAAATAAAACAGCTTAAATACCACATAGTTCTCCGAGCGAGGCTGTCTTAGTTCCTTGGATGTCCTGGTTTATAGCTAATCTGTCACACAGAGAAATTGCCTAATTTCATTTTCCCTGCTGTTTCCATGAAGGTGCAACCTGTGTGTTAAAAAAGAAGTTCTCAGCTAGTCAGTTTTGGGGTGACTGCAGGAGGTACAATGTGACTGTCATCCAGTACATTGGAGAGCTTTGCCGTTACCTTTGCAATCAGCCAGTGGTAAGTGAAATCAAAGTGATGCCTATTTGTCTGTCAATACATTTATTTTTCTTCATGTGGGTATGCTAACAGGGAATTAAACTGTATTGGGCATGGCCTTCTGCTCTTCCTTTTGTGTGAGGTTCTGCAAATATTTGGTGATAAGTAGATGCTTAGCAAAAATAATGACTCGAACCATGAAGATATTGATTCAGTATCATTTGGTCAAAAAATACTATTTCACAGAATTTTTCAAGGTAAGTTCAAAAAACCAGGAGTACTGCTTTTTCTGAATTTTAAGAACTTTGTTTCTCAGCATCTGTGTGTGTCAGAGGTCTCACGTTTTGTGTACTATGTATTAGCACTGTTTTGTTTTGTGAAATGTATATTCTGAGACCATCTAAATCATATTTTTAAACTTGGAAGTTTAAAAGCTGCTAGATTAGCAGCTTTTTGTTCAAAGTGAAACATTTACTTATTTTTCCAATGGTAGACCTATTCTAGACAACAAATATTTAAGAGAACAGAAAGAATTTTGTGAAAATATACAGAAGTTGGATGCAATGTAACTGTTATCTCTTTGAAAAGCCTCCCTATTCCACAATCATAATTTCGTTATTTCAAAAAAATAATCAATGGTTTATTTTCTTTTCAGTAAAATTTATTAAAATTACTCATCTCTTAGGAAAAGGTACCAGTAACTCAAAGTATTTAATTTGAAAATTATTAACATCATCCTTAAGCAGTATTCTAAAATAAGAGAATGCAAATCAGTCTTGTTTTCTGGCAGAATAATAATTTGCGTTAGTATTTTGAATTGCTGACCAAAGAATGGAAAAGGTCATTGGATTGCTTTTCCCTTAAGAAAATTTTAAAAATTATGTTTGAGCAATGTAATTGTGGGTCATGGATCCAACTGCTCTATCCATGTGTGACTCACTTAAGTAGAAGTTCTTGAATTAAAGGGAGCTTGGATGATGGCTTGGTGAAGACCATTGGTGCTGATGAGAAACCAGAATAGTGATAGCTTCTCTGATTGTTTTTTGTGGTTTTTTTTTTTTTGGGCGGGGGGGGTTATGTCTTGGGATTTTATTTGGTTTTAATTTTTATTTGTTTGGGGGATTTTAACTTTCTAGCAAAATAAACAAAAAATTACTTAATAACAAAAAAATCACGTTATAGATCATAAGAAAAGTCAAGGCAATTGGGAGGCATAGTTTTTATAAATTGTGATTCTTTTTTTTCCTTCATTGCAGGCTAACTTGATTTCCACAAAGACATTTCGCTTCTCTCCAAAACTTCATAACTTTTGCTGTGTTTGCAGTCTGAGATATTAATTATTCACTTTTTCTATTCTCATACTGTACAGGGAGAGAGCATGACTTCTTTTCCAACTCCTTTTTATCTTAAAGCACAAATTGTAGATGAATATACTTAATTTTTGAAACAAACTCTTCTATTTTTAAATCTTTACCAAGGCACCGTGAAGTTAAAGCAATTTTAAATTGTGCAAATAAAGTAATTTATACCATCCTTAACTATTTATATACTGCATACAGTGGTTATACAATCATTAACTATTCATTAACTGTATAACTATTTGTTAATTTATGTGCATAGTTTCTAGGAGCTGGCATATCTAAACTCTTTCTTCTGTGAAGCTATAGGGTATTTTTTTGTTTTGTTTTTGCTTGCTTGCTAAGCCTCCTCAAGAAAAATTCAAATTACAAAGCAAATCAGTTTGACAGCTAAATACTTGAAGAAAAATATTAAGTATCTGTCATGTTAAAACTGGAAGAGAAACATGCTGGTACAAATAAGTGGAAGGTTTTAAAATATCTTATGCAATTTACTCTTAGTTTTCAAGTAAGTAAAATAATTGCCTAAACTGGATTCACTATTTAAATTTTGTTAATGTAGAAGTACTCTGTATGCTAGCAGCACAAGAAAGATGTGGCGCATTTTAAAGTTCTGTCAGGATCTTATGTGGGCAGTGTTCATGAGATTAGAGTGCTACAAAGCCCTTCTAATCAACCCAGATTAAATCCATAGCAATTATCTTTATTTTCTTAATTTGTTTCTTTAACACTAAACTTGAAATAAATGGTATATTGTTTACAGTTGGAGTCCATGCTGTGGCCTCTTATTTCATAAATTCTGAATTGAACTTTGGGCAAGTCTCTGTGGTAGCATAAAAGCTCTTGGCTGAGCTTTCCCCATTGGTTTTGTCTTGTTTGATCGTTCTGCCTCCCACTCACATCTGCAAAAGCTCTTGAAGACTCTTGCAGCAAATTTTTCTGAGGTTATTCTGTATCCAGCTTGGTTTAGTAATCTGTTGTCTGGAAAGAACATTTGTTAGAAAAGAAAGTTGTCTTTTTTCCTTAGGTACAAGTACAAAAAGATCGGGCTTTATGCAACATTCATAGATTTTGCTGGGTTTCCAAGTGAGTAATCCTCATGCCTGCCCTCTTCCAAACACTTTCTGCAGCATTTTGATTGCAGTGAAAATACAATTACCAGCATTGATATGTAATAGCCATCAGTAGCTACAAAATGGGTCCATCTGTAAGATACTAGCATGACTACTCCAGTGAAAAAGAATATTCAGAAAATTGGTAAATTAGTCTTGCTGGCTGACATTGCTGAAAGTCTCTATTAACAATGATCTAAAAAACTACAAGAGTATGGCATAGCAGAGCTCCCTGTCTTGCCTCTTAGCAAAAGCTTTGGAAATATTTCTCTACTAATCTGTGGATAGCAGCCACATTCCTGAGACACTTGCAACTAATTTGAATTTTCGCATCTGAACTGTAAACTAAATATTCTGAAGGCAGTTGCAGATTTATTTCAAATTTGACATAATAATTTAATATTGCATTTATTAAATTTAATAATGCATTGCATCCTGAAGCTTTTGGAAAGACAGGAATGGTAATGCAGCATCTCTTTCCTGCTTTTCTGTAAAGCAGACCTGCATTCTGAAGTGTTACAGAGGGTAGAAATCAGTGTCCTTAACCATTATGTCATGTTTTCTATTTTTGTAAGCCGTGATGCAGTATGACAGTATTAGTATGATTTATGAAACCATGCATGAAATAGGCAAGCTGTCTATTAAAACCAGAGTTCACTTCTGCTTCTATTCAAAGTCTGTGTCACAAATAATTGTATCATTGCTTACAATTTCCCATTGAATATGTGTCCTGTTTTATGTCACTTGGTATTGGGACAGTGTTATCCTCTGGCACAGGTAATATTTCTTATTTCCTTGGGGTTACCTAAGTGTTTAAGACCATGCTTATGCTTATCAGCTTTCCGACTTTGTTTTATTAAGCTGAGGCAAGACAGTCTCTCTACTAGATCCAGTTTGGCCAAGGGTTCTTTGGATGGGATTAAGCTCTCTGAAATTACTTCAAAGAAGATGCTTAGGGATTTATTGTGTTAAAACTCTTCTGTGTTAGAACAATAGTAGTTTAGAAAGCAAAAACAAGGTGCTACTGGGATAAGGAAACAGAATGAATATTTATTTCCCTGTAGTTGTGGAAAGTGATGTAAGGATGGGGTTTATGTAGTTGGATAACACCATGTCTCACCAAGAAGCAGCTTTCCTTAAAGGAAGGGAATTTAATGGTCACATAAGCAAGGAGAAATTAGTCAGTAGGCAGTTTTCTACAATGCAGGTTTTACTTGTAATCACATTTTATTTCCCACTAAAGTTTAGCTCAGTTTATGCTCAGTACTGGCAATTGTTCTTTCTGGTATCTTTAAAAGGTGGAGTGGAAATCTGTCTAGCCCCTTGAAGGTTTTTGGCATAAATATTTTGTTGAATACCCTAAACCAGTAATTTGACACAGTTACAACCAACCACATCCCTTCCAAAGAAAGGCTTCTAAAAATCTCTACAAGTCATTAGAATTGGGGGGAATTTTGCAGTTTGTTTGTTATTCTAGTGACCTATCCTTAAAAAAAAAAAAAAGTCTAAAACCGTTTGCATGTGTCATAAGAAGATGTCATCTTAATCCAAGTACTTCTTATTGCACTATCAACAGTGCCTAAAATAAAATTGAAAACTGTTTATACATACTGTTAGAGAAAATAGAACTTTTAGACTAAGAACATATTCAGCACAAATTAAAGCTTAGAAAAGGCCATGAGATTTGGAAGCTTGTCTTTTTTTTCTCTAGACTGTATCATTTGGCTTTATAAAAAACCAGACTGTATGTCACAGCAAACATTTTGCTTTCAACTGCCATAACTACAACAACAGTATTATTTTTGAAAAGTGGCTTTAAAACAGATTATAAACCCACTTATTTTTCTTACTGCCTTCTGATACTTCTAGATACTGGCATACCTCTCTTGGTACCCACAGATGATCCTGTGTCTGTTTTCTCATCCACCCCACTAATAATAGTGAAAGGTTTTCAGATGTTCTTTGTGGAAAATGTCTTTTGTGATGTCTTAGGAAGCATTTGTTTTTCACATACAAACAGCGCTGAAGGCTAGTTACAATGTCAGCTACTGATCTTGGTGGATCTTGACTTATGAGGTCATACAACTTGACCAGTTTCTCTCCTTCCAGCTTTCAGTTTCTCCTAGACTTGTCTTTTGGGTTAAACAAGTGGAGTCATGCAGAAAATGTGTTTATATTAAAGCCTGGAAATCACAATCATACTTTTACAGAGGGAAGCTTCATACTGCTCACAGAACACTGTGTGTAACATGCACCACAAGAAATAATCTGTATGCACTTTAATTCTCTGAACTGACATTTGAAAAGTTTTTTGTGATTTGTTTTGACTAGTGTGCTCCTGGGACAATGACCAAAAATACAATTATCTACTTCATAATTATGGGTGGAACACAGACAAAAGTGGCTCTTTTTTTGTTGGTAGATATTTTCTGAGGAGATGGGAGTACAACTGAACAAAACATTTCCTGTTAGAAGAGCTAACTGAAGAAAGCTTCTTTTAGGATATAATTCTAATAGATTATAAGGAGATTGATTATTAAAAATGGGGTGAGAATGAGCTATATTAAATAGCAAGCAACAAGTTCTGAACTAGAAAGATGTGGTTTTTTCCTACTTTTCCTGTCCTTTCTTATGGTGCATCTCTTCACACCCTTCCTATTCTCTTTTATTTGCATTTATAATTTGGGTATGTGTTTTGCTCAAAAAAAGTCTAGTTGTAGTTTATAATTAGGCATTACTAAATAATGAACATGGATGCACATCTTGAAAAACATATCTATAATAGTAGGTTATCTCCAATCTTACAGTCAGTAGTAGTGATGGATTGTCACAACTACCTGATGCCCCTTTTTCAGGGCTAGTGTATCAATAAAGGAATTGGTGAATGTGTTGTTACATACACACCTTGTAAATACTAGAATGCAAATCCTGTGTCATCTCTCTTATCATATTTAATATTTAACTGATGTGTGCATTCTCAGGCCCTGAGATTGCTTTTGGTTTCATCAAGGCCATGATAGAGAGAATTCATGCCTCCTTTGAATAATCTTTGCTTCTCTCCATTTGGATATTCCTTATGCAGAAATAATAAAAGAAGGGCAATGAACTTGTTTTCTTGTGTTTGATTAAAGTGGCTGCTTTAAATGCAGCACATTTTTACGTAGCTGCAATCATGAATCTTTCCTGTGCCAGTTAGTATAGTGCTGATAGCACTCTAAGAGGCATTTACCAACAGCTTAATCACGTAGATAGTCCAAGTAGTTTATTGAAAACACTTAAGGAGAAAAGACTGCCAGATGAAAAATCCCAGGTATGTGGTGTTTAATGTAGCAAGGCAAATCTTGACTTGTCAGTTAGTTAATGTATGAAAGAAACAAGCACGCAAGATGGAGACATATTGTGTCAAACTGATTTACGACGTGTGCAGATGTTTGGTACAAAGCTCAAAGATCTTGGCAGAATTAATGGAAAAAGATTCCAGGTGCATGGTAAGAACTGTTCTTGCTTATTAATGCATTGATGTCAATGAAAAAGGTATTGAAAAAATGCTTCACCTTTACTGTTAGAAATAAGTGGATGTAAACTGAACTGCCATTTTATTTAGAAACCACTCTGAATTAAGAAAATAAAATCAAAGTGCAGGAAAATAAATAGACATTTTTGGAAACCTTGGAAAGATGTTACAACATTCTGTTTGTCTAAAATCTCTTATCCTATGAGATAAAAGATCTGTGGAGAGCTATTAGTAAATTCAGAAACGCAAATCATAATTGAATTATCAGAGCACATGCAATTTGAACTTATTTGTGGTAGGTGAACAGGGCACTGAATCCTTTGTAAGTGAGATTTTGTGATGAAATATAGCTTTTACCTTAGGAAGTGTTCATTTGGTGCAGTGTTTTTGCAGTGGGCTAAGAACACACATGCACACAATTGCTGCATGCCAGCTGTTGCAGGGCAGCTGGCTGACATGCCACAGCTTGATCAGGTGTCAGGAATGGCACCATGATAACAGAGCTTTTCTTTTGGAAGAGAGCTGTATTAGGTGACACCTTGGAATTCCTTCTACTCATTTAACTTTATTTATTGTACCAAAGATAAGCTAGTTGATGAAATGCCATCTGAAAATGGCAGAAGTTCAAAGCCAATTTGGTCTAGTCAGTTTAATGCATAAATTTCTGCATATTTATTTAATTACTTTTTTTCATTAGGACATCCTAAGTTTTCATTGCTTAACAATGTTTTTGTAATTTGATTGCATTATCATCTTTTTTTCCGTCTCTTACTTGCAGCATTTAATTTACTGCATAATTATTCAGCCACAGTGCCCATGGATACCGATCTGCCTGTTCTGAAGAGCTGGACTTCAGCAGTGATCTGGACAATAATATATATGACCACGTTGATGTTAAAAACAGATGACAGATGTTAGAATGGCTAACTCTGTTTTGTTTACTTTACATTGAAAGTTAGTTACACCTAAAGTTAATATGAACTAATGTAATATATTAGATATAAAAAAAGATTAAAATAGATAAAATATTGCTATATTAATTTACTCACATGTAAAACTAATGTGAATAAAACTCACTGCTTGAAGTTTCCCTAGTTTTAATAATTTTCTTCGTCATTATTAAACCCCCTGGGAGATGAAATTACATATAATTTTCATTCTTACAGTTGAAAGACTCCTAAATTCATGCCAATTTAATGTCTTCACCAGAAATCCCTGCAGTACTCTTCAGGGAATCATGTATTGACAGACAGGTACAACTATGGTGGGACTGACTAAATACAGCAGTTGCAGCAATGCAGTCTAACAGTGGATCTTCCTTAGTTGTGAAGAAGTGAATTACTCCTCTACCTGTTAAGAAATCTTCTTTCTGTGATCAGTTCTTGATAATACCATACCCCTTCTTTGTACTTTTGCAAAAAGCCTGAGTGCTATGACAGCATCCCTTCCTGTAGTGAAATTGTTTTACATTGTATTGTTGATGTTGATGCTGGGTGTTAACATTGCAAGCAAAGTGGGATGATGCAGTCCTCTCAGGACTGTATTAATATAAACCAGCCAAAGTAATGTGAGGAACTGAATTTACTGCACTTTTAAGTGATACGGTATTTGTTCTTTTGGGAAAAAACCCCTAACACTATAATCGATGTAGGCCATCCTAGAAGATGAACTAGACTAGAAAAAAATATGTCTTTTCAGCAAACAGCTATCAGTGCTTTTATTTTTCTTAATGTAAAAATAGTAGAAGCAAGGTCTTTTTATTAGCTCTAGAGGTTTTGAATGTTCCTAGCCTGATAAAAGACTCAATTAATGTGTGTATATATATGCATATGTTTGTCTTTTCTGTTCATTGTGGAACAAAGAATTTCCTTGAAAGTATCTCTTGAGCTATTTTTTGTATCTTAGCAGAGGCGGTAGATTTGCATAACTCTGTGGCATCGGCAAGAGATAACTGCAGTTTGGCTATGGACACATTTCAGTTTCACATTTCATTTCAGTTTAGCATTGAAATTGCAAGGAAAATAGCCCACTTTGAATTTCATGTTGAGCTGACAGGAATATTCTAAAAATGCTGAACAATTTTGTGGAGGAAGGAAAAAAACATTAAAAGCTGTCCTGATTAAGCTCGAAGTAACACTGAAGCATTTTATCTTGAAAAATAATAATATTATTGTTGTTCATTGACAGTATAGTTAATTTGAATATATAATATAACAGATGTTATTATTTCAAGTATGTAAAACCCTACACTCTTGCATTGTGATATTGCGTCTGAAGTTGAAAAAACAAACCACTGTAAAAATGACATCTGTGGGCAATTTTTAGATACTTTGTTCCATGTCAGAATTGTAGTGTTGTGTACTTCAACACTTATGATTTAGCATTAATTCAGTGAACTTTGTGCCTATGTGTTTAGAAATTACTTTCATCTGAAGACAGATGAAAAAAGCATGAGTTGGGTTCTTGTAGAAAGAGAGCTGTTAGTGACCAGGGGAGGCTGGTGAATGATGTAGTTTTGAGGTAAAATTGCAGGATAATGTTTCAGATTGTAATCTGCCAACACCTATCTGCATCTAGTGAAACAGGTACTTTCCTTGCTGAATCATTTCAGCAAGAGGACTTACTTTGCCGAAGACTCTAAAGACAAATTAATACATTTTTATCTTTCTTTGAGTTGCTGGTTTTGAAGAGGGATGAAAAAACCATAGTGATCTTTGTGATTTAGAGGAGCTTAAAATTCCATTATGTTTGCAATTTTTTGTTACAGTAGGAAGAATTCACATCCTCATGAAAAATCTAATTTGTCCAAGATATAAGCCTCGTAGGAACACTGCTGTGTACTCAATTGATGCTTTTCTGTTTTTGATATCCAAATTGTTCAAAAGATTCCTGTTTCACTCAGCTGACCAGACCTTTTCACAAAAATAACTTGCTGTGATTTTATGTGAGAGTAGAGGTGTTCAGATAGATTTTTACTATAAAGCCATAACTAATTCAAACTGGTTTGGTTGGGGGTGGGGAGGGGCATAATAGAAAAGTTTTCTATAGTATATGTATGTGAATATGTACATATCTGAATGTATGAAAAGAATGTGAACATGTGCAGATGTGGGCATTTGTATATAGAGAGGTGTTTGCATACATATATACGAGTGTAGGTATATAAAGGTGTATAGAGACAGTTGCAGTGGCAGAGTGCTATGCAATTCTGAAAGTATGTGGTACCAAATTGTACCTATGTTTATTTTGAGCTCTCTCACTTCTAGAGCATTCTGAATTGCAGCTTGAAATGATTGAAAACGGAGTTGTATTTTAAAGTAGGCGAAATTAAAAGAAAATAAATCCAAACAAATCCAAACAGTATAGATGTTTTGCTTTCTGGTACTTCAAGTTAAATATTATTGTGTTTTAAAGGTGCTCCATGCAATCTCAATGTTTGGGAATGTATAAATAAAATTAGAACATCTTACTGAACTGGATGCATACTATTGTGTGTGTTATGGTAAACATGGGACCTGACAACACACTAAGAAATAATGTGTTCCAGTAACATTGAACAAAACCTTGCGAGTCTTAATATTGAAAAGTACAGAAGATGACTCATACACAATATGTGGGAAGGAACATATTTTACAAGTGTGTGAAATCTGATTGTTTCCTTATTATCAGTCTGAAGACAGAAGAAAGTAACTATTCATCTCTTCTGACTTTAATCCCATGACAGATATAATTCCTGTCTTTCTCTGTTCTTCCCAGTTATTTAATTCATCTGGAGAGAAATAGACCGAGACAATACAACTTTTAAAATATGGAAGTGTTTATATAAATCATTGTAGTAATTTTTCAGGAAGTAATTTGTTGGTTCAACAAGATAATAGGTATTAGATTGCAGCTTACTGCTTTGCAGCTGTCCAGCAACTATGCCAGCTTTCTTTAACTTCTTGAGCATTTTTTTTTCTTATTTTTGTTCTTTTTACTGGGTGTATTCCAAAGAAGGGATGTTTTTCCCACCATATATGCACCAATCAAATGCTGTTATCAGTATACTATATTTAATTTTTTTTCTTTTTTTAACAGAAGGAAGGAGAAAAAAATCACAAAGTCCGCCTAGCGATTGGAAATGGAGTAAGAAATGATGTATGGAGGGAATTTTTGGAGAGATTTGGTGCTGTTAAGATCTGTGAGTTCTATGGTGCTACTGAAGGAAACATTTGTTTCATGAACCACACAGGAAAAATTGGATCTGTTGGGCGCACCAATTTCTTCTATAAGGTGACTATTTATTTACCTTCTGCTTAGTAGGAGTGCTGAAAAATTGTGTTTCTTAGTTTGAGTACAGTCATAAGTCCAAGACAAATTTTCTAACTTGGTTATTGCAAGTTAGTTGATGCTCTGTAGAATCTTGGCACCCAACCCACTTGTACATTTAGCAGTAACACTGAGATTTTTTTATAGAGTTCACAAGAGTCAAAAAGGCTTTGGGTCTCTTCTGACAGTTTTGAGTAATCTGACAGTTGCCAAGTATAGTTTCAGGTCTCTAGTACATTAGAGGACAAAAGAAAAAGCTGGATTTATTTTAACACCTAAGAACTCCTCATTGCTGAAATAAGGCTACAAATTTCCTATTCTGATTTACTATTCTACAAATTATATAAAATTACACAATTAGAGATGTGTTTATATAGTATGTTTATATTGCATACTGCTATGTAAATACTTGGCATAAATGGGAATTAATAATAATTAATATATTGTAATAATTACATACAGTAGCATATGGACAGATACAAATTTAATAGGTATTTTATACCTAGGTGAAAATAAAAATAATTAACTCATACTATATCTAGCCTGTTAAAGATAACACAATACATATATAATCACTGTTGAGGTATTGTGACAGAGAATACTTGGCAAGATTATTAATTTTAAAATGCTATAGCCCTTTGTTTACTATGGTCTACTATGGTCTACTATGTTCTAGGTAACTGAAACTAGTAAAAAAAACATTCTGTATTTCATAGCTTTGAAAATGGCAGTCATATATTTTGGGGAGGAGGATTACATGTTATTTATATCACACTTTATCACACATTATTTCCTCCATCCTTCTGAGTAAATGAAGATTTTATTTCTGCTTGAAATTCACAGATGGACTTCTTCTTTTTGATCCTGTAAGGACAATCTTTCAAATGATTTGAAAATCCCAAGCAAAGTAACATATGTCCCAAGCTTTAGCTAGTAAAATGAAAGATGTCTAGCCTTTTTGCATGAAAACTGCATATTTATCATTATGTTGCTGTTTATGCCAGTTTTTACTCTTCTTGAGATAAACAGTACTTCATGCATTGCCTAGAATTTTAAATTGAATGATACCTATCTATATACAAGTCCTGTTGACTTAAACAACGTTTGTGCTCTGTAGGAGAGCTGATAGCAAAATGTCCCGACAAAACTTTTTTAAGTAGTAAAATCGCTGTATTTTAAGTAGTAAAATACAACAGAGGTATCTTCTGATGCCATCTCAGTAGGTTTCTAGGCAGCATTATGTTCCAGGGTCCTCAACTTCAATAGTCCCATCACCACAGTACAATCACTGCACAGACTGCTTTACACATTGGGGCCAGAGGAATTCTTCACCTCTCATACAGGAACTCAGTGAGGATTCTGGAACCACTCAGAAAACACCGCAAGAGCTAGTGTGTTGCTCAGAAACCACTGAGAGCTCAGGAATTTAAGCAGATCTGATTCTCTGTCCTACATGTCTGATGCTCTGTGGCAGGCAGTGACCCCCCAGTGCTGTTGGATATCTCCAGAAGGGTCCAGAACTGCTACAGGAAATCAGAGATCTAGAATTTAGGGAGTAATAGATGAACTAGGAACCTTACAGTTGATGTTAGTTTTTGTTTCAGACCTCCCACTGCCAGGTGCTTTATATTCTTACAAGATTTTGCAAGATGTGTTCCAAACTTGAGTAAACTTGTTTTAAGTATTGTAGAACTTTTCAGCAGATTTTTGTTATAAGTCATTACCCTTTTAGAAATACCATGTGAAGTCTACAGCAGATAAAGATTAAACTTGAAACTACCTTTATATTTATTTAACCGTCTGTATTTTTAATCAAGTAGTGTGGGGATTTTGTGTGCAACCCTAAATACATATTTTAATGCCATAGATAAATTGCTTATTTCAGGCATTTGTTCTGCGGGTTTTTGAATACATTTTGCAGCTTGCAGATTACTGAACAATGCCTTCTGAAGTCTAGCTGCTGTTTGTTTTACTTCAGTCTAAATGACATCCACTAGACAACAAGGGAAAAAAATAGGAGTGCATTCTGTTGTAGGTAGTGACCATGGCACAGTGTAGAGGTGAAATACAGATAAAAATTACAGCTTTAAGAGGCAACCTGAGCTCTCAGAGTGAGCAAAGTAACTTTTCTACCAGTAACTGCTAAGGGCTGGGGATAAATGCTTGTGATAAATATGTGATAAATATTAAGGTTATACAGAACACATTTATTTTCATAAAAATATTGGAAGACATAAGGTAATAGGAAGAAACAGATGAATGTTACAGCAGTTGGCAGAAGTCACTGTATTTGAGATGTTAACTAAAAGCAGTGCTCTTGTTTGCACTTCTTCCTTTTCACACTGTGTTCTTTGTAAAAGAGGGATCGGATCATGTGCTTGAAAGCCTCCCCATAGAATATGAATAAATCTTTCAATAAAGATGTTTACACAGAGTCAATGAACAGAAAAGTAGGAGCTTCTGAATAGCTTTTCAGCTGGTGAAACTTAAAATGTTTTACAAAAATTACAAGGTCTTGATTAACACAGTAATATAATAAATTACTGTTTAATCTTTACATCTGACATACATATGTGTCTAGGTAATGTTAATAATCAATTATGTTATATTGGACAATCATTCTGTGTGTATTTATATAGATATGATATGGGAAAAATCTTGAAGACCCTCTTGAAGACCCTCAATTGTGTCTATCAATACATAAATCTGTTATACTGAAATAAATTCTGAGTGATGGCAGACAACAAGGGAGCTTGGGATTAATGAGATCCAAGGAAGCTTATAAGAAGGGCTAAAAATAACCCAGGGCAGGTTCACCTGAAAAGCATTATGTAAAAAAAAAAAAAAAAAAAAAAAAAGATAAAAGAAAAACTGCATAGATAAAAATATAAAAATCATCTTTGAGTTGGGAAACATTACATTTAAATCTTATAACAAATCTTAAATAATTTTAGCATATAAAATGGCTTTCACATAGCCATTCAGAATTAGTATTATGCACTTCTTCATGCAGTCATAGAACTTGTTCCAAAAATCAAATTATTTAGTTTAAACAAAGTTAGTTTTAAGCAAATTTTTAAATCCTGGAAAACTGGGTTCAAAGGAAGAATCCTGATGTGTAAATTGAAGCAATGGAAGCTCCTAAGTTCATTGACCAATGAAAATTAATGTTGTTTCTTTTCCTTTGACTAATTTTGAGCTAAAATAATCTAAAGTACTACAAGTGTTTCCTAAGGTATTCTTACATGTTATGATTCAGTTTAAAAGATTTGTTTCTTGGTTTTGTTTACTTTGGCTCATAAAGCTGTGTGGAGTACCTATGCATCTGTTCTTTACAGCATAAATAAGGCATTTCAAGTATATTTTAAAAACTGTCTCCAAAATGTGATGACGCTATGCTCCAAATTTTTTTTCTTACATTTCAGTTAAAGATGCTTGAAACTAAATCTAGTATATGTAATGCTTTGTTTTCAAAACTGATATTCTCCAAGAGAATTAAAAAATACTCCATCTCTAAAACCAGTAATAAAAAGCATGTGATCTTTATTTTCTGGTAAAGGTTCTCTGAGCATTCTCTGTAAGTTGAAACATTAGGAATGTCAAAACTACTTTCAAAACAATATTTAAATTCACGTATTTCCAATCTATTAAAAAATAAAAATGGTGAGGGAAGCTGTTATTAGATAATCTCTAGGCAGCATTGTCGTAAACAATGTTGCACATTAACACACTTTTAGCTCACCAAATAATGCTTTTTGTTTGCTACATTTATGTTGTGCTTCAGACAATAAGATGCAGATTAAAATGATGAATGTTGCATACAGTATTCTGTGAAAATAATATGGTAATGCTTCAAAAACTCAGGTCTTTGTCCCATTAGAATGTAAATAATGAGGTGAACTAAATGTTAGCCTGTGCCCAGAGTAAATAGTTTGGTGTGGAGCTTTCATTTTCTAGTACTTAATATGAAAAGCAAGCTGCTTAGAATCACAGAATGATTTAGCTTGGAAAAGACTTTTGTGCAGGCACAGCAGTTTGCACTGACTATGTATGGTTTCATTATGCATATTTAATAAAAAAAATTATTTCTTTCTTTTAATTATATATTTCCATTGTTATTATTTCAGAAACCTAATTGGACTACACCTCATTAATACTCTGATGTTGTAGGCAAAAGATGTATACAGCATAGTATGGTTATATATAATAATAGTCTCAACAGTTCTTAGATAATCTCAGATACTGAATTACAGTTTCTGAGTGTTTATAACAAAATAATTCTTCATTCTTTCAGCACTTAAAAACTGTATTTTGTCAAAATACTACTCTGTGTGACGCATTATTTTAAGCTATTCTAATCAGACACAAAAACAGAATAACATTTAATTTTTTTAACCATTTCAATCTTATTATTTATATTACTCATTGCATTTGCATTTGGTCATATAAAACCTATTAAGGAAAAAATATCAATGTAAAAAGAAAGAAAGTGAGAAAGAGTAGCATTTAAATGTACACAGCCAAAAAAAAAAAAAAAAGAAGACCCACTCCCACTCTGCTCCTCAAGAATAATCAATTGTTTTAATTGTTTTCTAATTGAGGCAAACTTTCTGGCCCTCAAATTCTTGACTTTAGTAAATGGTTTAATTTGAGGTTAATCAAAATAATTACTCTTCACTTAAATACAATAGTGTCCCCTTCTTGAATCATTACTTTATTTTGCAGGATACGACTTTTTTCCTTTGATCAACTGTTAAAAATATCTTTTTGTTTCAGACTTAGGGTAGAAGAAAAACACAGTGCTGAACGTTGAAAGGACTCAATGAACCAGTTCTGTCCATATGAGACTGAAATTGTGGGATTCATGTTGCTCTTTATTCAGATTTCTTTAAGAAAAAAGTATTTACAACAGCATTTCAAATTAGGATAACGAGGAAACTCTTCATCCAAGTTAGTGGCAGAAAACAGGTTTATGTTTTAACATCCTGCTCTTTCCTTCAGTCACTTCCATATAACCTTCCTTAAGTTATATTGCATTTCTTTATTGTGAAGAGTGCAGGTATATAGTAATGTTTTATAAAATTGTTCCCCTATTGCTGACAATTCTCAGGAGAAGATAATTACCTTGGTTTCACTAGTTAATAAAGATTGCTGATACATTTATTTTTGAGAAGGCAATATGGAATCCCAAGCAGGGCAAATTGTCTCTTCAGGATAATAAAGAGACTATTTGGACCACTGCAAACACAATTGTCCAAATAGTGTCAGGAAATGTCTCTTGAAGGTCCAGTTTGGATTCATATCACAGCAAAAAAAAAAAAAAGCAAAATAATAGTCACATGCTATATATTCAAGGGAAAAAAAAAAAAAGAAAGAAGAAGGAAAAAAAAAAAAAAAGTATAGCAGTTGCTAGTTTTGCTAGGAGCATCTTGTCCTCTCCTTCAGTTTGCTTGGAGCCATGGAAGGATGTTCCCTTCTGCTGGTGCTCACATCCCATCACGATACCTGAGAAAATCACCATCACCAGCCTGAGAACCCAGGCTAGTTAAGCAACAGTAAAGCCCAACAGGAAGCAGATTTTCCTTTGTGAGGCCTTTCCTTTGCCAGCTGTTTTCATTGCCAGATGACCCCAAGAACACGTCATATCAGCCACCACCATTAAATGTCACTTAAATACTAGAGATACTGCTCCCATTATGCTCACTCACATTGCTCTTTCACTGATGATCTAGATCCCATAACTTACTTGTACTAAAATTAACAAAAGGACAGGTCTGTGTCTTCATTTAGAAAATTGTTTTGATGTTGCTTACCTCCAGGAAATGGCATAAATTTACATACAGAGTATTTTCAGTTTTAAATGAAACTGCATTCTCCTTTCAGATGAGCGAGACTGAAGCAGGTTTCCTTGTGTGTATTTGCTGCCACCAGATGTCACTGTGTAGATGAGTAACTGATCACTTCTTCCCTTTTTTAGCTTTTTTTCCCATTTGATTTAATCAAGTATGATTTCCAAAAAGATGAACCAATTAGAAATAAGCATGGTTGGTGTGAAAAAGTTAAGAAAGGTAAGTATGTATTTTAATAGGATATTACAGCCTACAGATTATATTATTGAATTAAAAGAAAATACTTCAGAGAGTTGTTTCAAGGAGCCTTGCTATTGTGTTACTGCATTTTACCAAATTATCCATTAGTCTTTGCTCTGAAATAAAGCAGTGTGATTTTTGATCTCAGATAAAACAGCATTAAACATACCAGTGCTGATATCAGAAGCACTCAGGATCCTTGGATGTATTCACAGAAAAGTAGTGTTCAAAAGTGATGGTATGGCATTATCTTTGAATTTCCACATAGTGACATCAGTGTTTTTTTAAGGGAGGTTAACATAAGGAAGTGGTTGCCTAAGATATCTGCAGGAAAGACTGGTGGATTAGAGCAAATGCTTTTAGATGAGAGATTAAGTTTTCCAACTAGGTGATGTGATTTAGCTTAATAATTAAAAAAAAAAAAACAAAGACAAAACAAAACAAACCCCCAAAACCAACAACAACAAAAACAAACAAACAAACAAACAAACAAAAACCCAACAAAAAACAAAAACCCAAACCTGCTTGATTGTAGCTGTCCTAAAAATATTTTTTAAAGTATTACCACATACTGGAGCATACACTGAACTGTAGGAAGGTAACAACTGAAACTGAAGCAAGAAAACCTCATATTAAAGGTCAGGCAGATAGCAACAGATTTTTCAAAGGAGTTACGAGATTCTCTAACAGTTGGTAATCAAACATGGGTACTTTGAAGACAATATGTCACCAAAAGCTGAAATTTTATAGGAATTTATCTTTAGGGATGCCACACTGCCCTATGAAGGGAGCATATGCTCTAATTAGGCACTTGGTTTAATTTTTTTCCAGCTACACCACTCAGTCTTATGAAAAGTATTATCTCTGTCTATAATCTTGGTCTTACTCATGTCTTATTCCTTCAGAGCATTATGTCTGCAGTGATACTACCAGTGAACGAAATACTTCTACTTTAAACACTACCATTTTATGGGAAAAAAGGCACGGCTCCTTTTCAAGGAGGCAGTCTTAAATTAAAAATTGTGCCTATTTTTGGAAGCATTTTGATATGCTTTCATATTTATAATTCTTGTCTCTACTACAAAGTAATGGAACTCTAAAGCTATATTGTTGAGAACCTTGTCCCAAAAAGGTTATTTCATACAATTATTCCATGCCCTGCAAACTAACACCCTGGTGTTACATGCATAAGAGGGTAATCCTCTCCCCTACTCTCTCTACTTTGAGGAAAAAAATTGTGTTAAACTTTTATATTTTGCACCAAAAAGTAAATTGATGATGCTAAATCATCATGATGATGAATGTTCTTAAGAAGTCACAGAATCTCCAGATATTCTGAGTTGGAAGGGATGCATAAGGATCAAGTCAAAGTCTTCAAGTGAATGGTCCCCATAGGGATTAAACCCACAAGCTTGATGTTATTAACACCAAGCACCAGCCGAGGTAATTTCAGCATTCTCAGACTTCTGAAAAGAGATTAAATAGGAACATATTGTCTGGGCTGAGCACCTACTTTTGATTAACACTACTTTTTCATTAGGAAGCTGATAAAGCTTGCACTCGTCACGGAAATTAAGTAATATGTGGGGAGTCAATTCACTATTAACTTGAATTGTGCACTTTCAGAGGATAATAAACTACTAGTGAGCTTACAATTGATAGATGACCATTCTGGGAGAAAACTGGTGAGTCACCAGGAAGAAATATAAGTGACTGTGATTTTTGCATGGACAATATTGTAAGTGATATTAATGTCAGGTACAAAAATGTCTAATGATATTTACTTTCAACTTCTCTATAGGTGAGGCTGGTCTTCTGATTTCCAAAGTCAATGCAAAGAACCCCTTCTTTGGCTATGCTGGCAATAAAAGACACACAGAAAAGAAATTACTCTGTGAGGTATTTAAGAAGGGAGATCTTTATTTTAATACTGGAGATCTCATGGTTCAAGACCATGACAATTTTCTATATTTTTGGGACAGGATTGGAGATACCTTCAGGTACAGTTATTGTTTCTTTTCACATTTCTTCATTAAAGATATATAGAATGGAATCATGTGGTTGGATTTGTTTTCAGCTGGAACTGTTCGCTTTATTGCTGTGGTGATGTAGTTTATAATGGTTCTGAAGTGGATGATGCAGGCTTAATTTTGTCACAAGTGTTCTATGAGTAATATTCTTGTGGAAATGAATGAACAATTTTCAGAATACTTTGTAGGAATTCCAGCTCTTTGATCTTGCTTTTCAATAAACATGTAACTAGTGATGGATTTGCTGTGAGCAAAAGAGGAAGTCGGATACTGATATGGAGAAAAATGTATCAAAGAGCAGAGATTTGTCAGTTTTGATACATTTATATACATGTAAAAAACTTGGAAACAATTGTATTGATCTTCAGTTGCCCAGTAAGGGTGATGAGTTGCAACATTGTCTTCTGGTGATCAAATTTTAATGTGACAAGTGTGAAAAAACGTGAGGTAGTGTCTGAAATGAATAGATATTCTACTAAAGATTTTTTTTAAAGGACAGATATCACGGAATCAAATTATTTTTTCACACATTTTAGGTGGAAAGGGGAGAACGTTGCCACTACAGAAGTTTCTGATGTCATTGTAATGTTGGACTTCATACAAGAAGCAAATGTGTACGGTGTGTCTGTGCCAGGTAAAAGTTCGAGTTATATATTTTACTTCTTCCAGGTTCATTATTAACCCTCATAACTCCTTCTATTTCATGTTTTAAACCTATGAATCATATTTGATTGATTAATCTCTTTAATATCTAGCTAAAATGTAGATGCAGGTAATGAAAATACAACCCAATTGTGAATGAGCCAGTGAATGATGCATTTCTTATCTGTATGCAATGAGAAGTATTTTTTAAAATCTACCATGCATACATTTGTGATAGCTACATAACCTAAACTAAAATATAAAGATTTATTAATTCACATCTGTGAGAGAGATACAAATTCACATCTGTGTAAAATTCAGACATATGTGCCACAATAAAATGTAAACAAGGTAATTCTAAAGTAAAAGAAAATATGTGAAGACATTTTGCCTTTTTATTTCACTTTGCTTTGTAAATTAACTGTAAACAGTTAAGTTATAAAACCAATAAGAAAATGTAAAACAAGACAAAGAGAAAAATAAATTTGTAAGGAAGAAAATTCACTAATTTCTTTTAATATAATTTTTTGGGGTTTTTTTTCATTAGATCAATGGGCTTGATTCTCATTCATGCTAAATCTTTTTTTAAAATACATGTTTGGTCTCACTGGGATGAAAATTATTTTCTGTATAGGAGACTGTTTGGTGCTCTGCTTTGCACCAGACCAAAACAGTGGCTAAAACAGTGTTGATAAGTTAACAGTGCTTGGCTACCACTGACCAGAGCTTGCACAGTACAGGACTTTCTCCATGCATGACAATGCTGGGGACAGCAAAAACTTGGGAGAAAATGTAGCTGGTACAGTGGTCTGAAACTGACCAAAATTCTATTCTGTATCGTATGACAGCCATGCTTAGTTATTAAAGCTGGAGAAAGAGAAGCAGATGAGAGGTTTGTGGGTATGATGCTTATCTCCCTAGAAAAACACTGTATGCTCCAAGTAAGGCCCTGCTCTGCAGGAAGTAGCTGGGACATCTATCTGATGGTGGGGAATACTGAATGATGTCCTGCTTTTGCTTTGCTTGTACATGTATCTCTTGCTTTCCCTGTGAAACTGCAATTACCTTAACACTTGAGCCTTGCTTTCCTTCACTTCCCATCTCATGGCAGAAGGGATTGAGCACAAAGCTGGCTGGATGTTTGGTTGCTTGCAAGGATAAACCCACCACAAAATGATAAAGAAGTTTGAAACGAGAGGAAGCATCACTGTCTCTCATGCGAAGCATGAACACTCATTTGAACAGTATTTTAAAGCCATAGAATATGAAACATCACAGAAGACTGAAAATCAAATTCAAAAGTATGAGAGTAATTTCCTGTACAACACTTACCTGTTTACCCTACTCAGTTTATCTGACTGTCTTAATAATTGCACTTAAGGACAGAAAAATCAATTCCTTACAGATTTTGTAGCTTTAGCAAAAAATTACAACAAATTGAAACAACTGTAAGGTTGGCAGAACATCTCTGCTGTTACTGCTAGCTTAAAGTGTGTAATTACTTACTAGGTTGAAGTGTTTAGTTAATTTTGATAGATGAAGTTCATTGCTTTTACTTATTTTGTTCTTTACCAAAGACCCACAGTGTGCTCCTTCTCCAGACTAAACAATAAGAACTTCTGATTGTTCTCTCTGTTAATTGAGATCCACAGTTTTGAAAAAAGATATGAGTAAGAGAAAGAGACTAAAACAGAAGAAGACATAATTGGCTACTCCAGGAAAGATGCTCTTCACTCTTGTTTTCAAGAGAGGAATGTTGTGGATGTTTATCCACATTTATTGATTATATCAAACATAGGACTCCATTTAGTCTTACCCACCACACTCATTTACAGCATTATTGCTTAATTGATCACTTGAGTGATATCCAAGTATATGTAATACCACATAAAATATGAATGAGATCTTGCAGCTTTACTGAAAGTCAGAATATGACATATGACTGTTGGTTTGTTAATGCACTATGGTATTTTTTGTACAGTTTATCATTACAATGTCAACTTTATTCATGTTACAAAATTGTCATCTCACTTCCTTTCGTGCAGATCATGAAGGAAAAGCAGGAATGGCTTCTCTTATTTTAAAGCACAATGCTTCATTAGACTTGGAGCAAATGTATAAGCAAGTAGTGACCTACCTACCAAGTTATGCTTGTCCCCTTTTCTTAAGAGTCCAGGTAAGCTGCATTATTGCCTGTGTATACTAACATCGACATAATTTAAGCATAGAGATAACTATGTGAATAACAAAAAGTGCTTATTCATGTATCAGTAGATTAGTTTTAGACCAGGTCCTATTTGCTTTCTTCATTAATGGAGTCCTGGAAAAGGGATTACACAAAAAGTCAATGAATTTGCAGATTACGTTTAAATGAGAGAAGCTGTACAAATGAGCAAGGACAGAGATGATACAAAGGATTTGGGGAGATTAGAAGCATAATCATGGTGAAAGAAAAAGATCCAGGTTTAAAAACATTAACAATTGCATCTGGAGAAAGGAATCTGAAATTCATTTTACTTAGTGAAAATGAGAGAGAAATAGGGCTAAAACAGGAGATAGTGGGCTGTGCACAATAAAAGAAATGTTATTTTCTGTGTAACAATGACAAACATTAAAGCATTTGAAAAGATACTAGTTAAATTGAAAAGGTGAATGAAAATGTGTGTTATTGTTGCCGCCACAGTAATCACCAAACTCATCCTTATTTTTGCACTACTTTGCTCTAGTAACTGTCCAGTTTGGGGTAAAATAGGCTCTCCCACAGAGTGTAAAAATGTAAATATAATAGAGTGGACTACATAGAGCTAGGAAAAAATGTGTGAGTATCAAAATTGATACTCACAAATTGATTGACACAATATTGATAATCATGATAAATGAAGTCTGATGAGCACTTGGATTTCTGATAAGTGTTTTGCAAACATCATGATAAAGACAAACAGAAAAATGTTTCTGAAGGTGTTTATGGAGGAGTACCCTAAGTTCAAGGACCAGATGAAAAAAACAGTCATTGTTTATAAAGAGAAGTTATGGAAGTTGGTATCTTAGACCACCCAGGGATTGAATATTGGTTCAGAATAAAGAGGGGAAACAAAAAAATCTGTGAAAGACCTTGAAAGTGAAATATGTGTGTATTTATCGATCAATCTATCTCATAAGTCCAGGAAGATACCTAGCAGCAGCATTCTGATGTGAGCAAGCAAGATTAGACTTGAGAATGTTGCAGTAGTCAGTTTATAAATTATGAGAACCTAGTCTAGATTCACTCCTGTACAGCTGTACAAAAAAACCTTTACACAGAATTTGAATCTTGGGTATTGCATTGATATCAAATATATAGAATTTGAATTTAAATAAAAATTTAAATGCCTCCATTACAGATGCATTGCTGTTGGTACAGCTGTCATTGATCAAGAAAGGAGGTAGAGGGTGGAACTTCAAGGGAAAAAATAAAAATCATATTAAGCTTGATCTAACATATATTTTAGATGTCAGAACATTTCCTAGACCAACCAGAGCAGGTAGATAAAATCTGTAGGTGTGCCTGGAGTAGATAAAAGGGCTCTGTGACATTTTTTTTTTTAAATAATACTTAATTATTTTTAAGTCAGAGATTGTTTGCATATATAAAAAATATAATGACAGAAGAGAAGATGATGGAGTAGAAGTAGTTAGAATAGAGAAGACAGTCTTATTACAGATGCCTCACACCACTTTTCCAAGGGATGCCATAGCACTGGAGCAGTCTGAAAACAAGATGTAGAGTCAAGATTCATCTTCCCTTGGACCGGAATATGAGTGTGGCTGATTTAGTATGTGATTCTTTCAACCCCATTTGTGAGGTGACAACAGTCATAGATACAATAAATTTCCTGAGTTTTACCATAAGGAGTTCTTGGCAATAACAAGGTTTTACTCTCAGAAGACCCATGGTGTGCAGCTTCCTTTCATGACGTGCCCAGTGAAGAACAGTGACTGCCTTGGGCGTGCTGGGGCTCCACACACCCACCAAATGTGAGACTAAAGTGACACTGCACAGGGATGCACACAGAAAAGGGCTCTGGCTTGTGCCAGCTGCGTGTCTGGTCTGGGTCTGCAGCACCACACAAGCCCCAGTTTTTCAGCACAATGAATACAAACTGACTTACATCAAGTAAGACTTTGAAAAACAAACGTTGATGTGAGAAAAAGTAGCTTTTGAATAATGTATCTTTTAGTTTTTGAATAATGTATCTTTTTCTCTACTGCAGGAAAAAATGGAAATGACAGGAACATTCAAACAACAAAAATTTCGACTTGTGGATGAAGGTTTTAATCCAGCTACAATTACTGATCCTCTTTATTTTTTAGACAATTCTAAGAAAGCATATGTCATGTTAACCAAAGAATTACATGAGATGATCTTATCTGGGAAAATTAAGCTTTAATTAATTGACCATATAATAGTCTATTAAAGGATAGTCTGTACAAGCTATTCTATGAGAAAACAATGCAATTAATCCCGAGTATTTATACATAATTATCCAGAATAATGTTTTTTATATTTGATATTTACATTCAGATATGTCTTTTCTTACTTGATCATTATTTTTTACTAATCACTTTTTACCTCTTTAGACAAATTTCTATGCAAATAACCTGTACAACATAATTGACATCTATTTTATGTTAACTTTGGAATATAAATGCTGAATCTGATACTTTTTCTTAGTCCTAAATGAACATAAATGATACATGGTATGACACATGGTATAAAAATAATCAGCATATAAAGATACTGTGTCACATGTTGTGTCTAAAGGGAGACTATATGCCACTAACATCTTTTTTTTCTGTAGTTTACACACTTCTGAATGTGCATTTTAAGAAGTAAAAGCTTGACACTGGTTGGAGGAAAAATATTTTCTGCAGGGGATATTTCTGATTGAATATAAGATAAAAGAAACTGAAGCAGAAGAAAGTCCTCCAAACAAACCCAATACTAACATCACTGCTGAATTTTTTTTTTTCTATCATAATCTGTGCTCTCTCATTTGTTAAACTGGCTGTTCAGAGTGTCAAATTCTGAAGACAAAGCAAACTTCTGTGAAATGAGTAGCAGCAGATCAACAGTAGCCAGAGAATATCTGCATTCTTAATGGGGAATATCATTTATATAACATAACAAGAATTATTGCATCACTTTATGTCATGCATATTGTGTACCAAATAGCTTCCATACTCTAGTAATGACTGCTAGAGATTATTATTTTATGAGTATAGAATATAGCTGAATTTTTAAAACACTAGAATTTATGTTCTAAAAATTGCTTTTTGTAAGTTTTAAAATAAAGTATAAGATTATTTAAACCAAATACCATTCTGTCTCAGTTTCATTCAAGTCTGATTGGACAAAGTCTGTTTTCCAGCCTCTTTTGATACTTTATTTGCACAATGCTTTCTTCTAATGCAGCATGATGCCCACTTTGATCAGCCAGAAGCAGTATCAGGAAATACTGAAAGGGTGCCTTTCTCCAACAGTGGGCATCATAAGTATGTTTTCCATCATAACAGTGGTATGAAACTAGGTTCTCATGAAAGAGTAGGATGTAACACACTTTAAAAAAAATCATCTTGTGTATTTCTACCTTACTTATCTAACAAGACATTAGAACCTGTGTCAATTTTTGAACCTTGATTATTACTTTAACTGATTTTCTTTAAAAACCAAAACCAAGGATGCAGAGAAAAATATATAAAGATCATAATTTACTTATTTTGAACACAATATTCCTTATGGGGCTGTTAGTATAAATAAGGAAGTTTACAATTTTGCAATTTACAAACCAATGTGGGCTAACAAATACTTACAGCAACATCATGCCTTATGTTAGATGTTAATGTAAATCACATATTGGGGAACAAAGAGAGCTTCCATAAGGATGGAAGGGAGTCACCATGACCTAGCATTTCCTGAGCAGTCCTATTTTTTCTGTTTCTTTAGGCAGTGCCCAAATGGCTGTGGGTGGCTGAAATCTGGGGCTGGGGATGTTTGCCTCTTTCTGAGACAGATGGAAGTGGCATTACCTAGTCAAGAACTGCAAATTTAAGAATGGGGTGTTTATTATAAAGTTAAACCCAGCTTTACATGTTAGGATGAAATTTTGAGCAAAGGATTGGTTGTTGAAATCCAAACTACTTTAACTCTTACACAGGCATATGCTGAATATACTTGAGAAGTCTTTTATTACAACAGTAAAAATTACATCCTTCCTATGGAAAATAATTATTTTCTGATTTTTTAATTAAATACGGCACCCTGTCATTCACAGTATCATATTTAATCTTGTAGTAGAATACTAAGAATTTAGTGAGATCAATTGCTTAGCTTTGGTAATATATTTAGCACTTGTAAAATTTATTTAGCTTTACAATACTTGATTCTATATATGACTAGTGAAAAGGTTTAACCACTTAAATGAAACAAATGCAAGAAATGAGAGGAGAAAAAAGAAATTAAAAAAGAATAAAACTCTTTTCCATTAAAAAATAAAAAAGGAGAAACAAACCCCAAAGTTTTGTTCGTGAGTGTCAGCATTTGCTCACGTATTTTGTAGTGTATCTAAGATGAAGCAGATTGCTTCTGTGAACAGTGGTTGGGTCAGACAAAGCACCAGAGGAAGAACAATGTCTGTGTGCCACCTTTCATGCTCTGTCCACTTCAGGATTGGCCAACTGGTGTTTCCAAACTCTTGGGTACGTTTTCAGCAGCAGTGGGACTCTTCTAACACAACAACTTTGGGAGATTAAAGTGTTTGTGTCGCAGCTGTGAGCACTAGTGAAATACAGAGTTCCAGCTTCTCCCCTGTTTTCCATAGTAAATAACTAAGATAGCCTGGGCAATCTGCCTGTTTTCAAAGGTGAGTAAAATAGTACTGTTCCATGCACTACCCCAAGAAATAAGATGTCCTTGACATCAAGAAAATAATACATAGGCTCTGAATTTCCTAAGGGGAAAAGAGTCTATTACTCTCAGTCCAGTAGTTTTCCTTCTTTTAGCCAGTAAGCTGGGTGCCAGCTTTGATTGCATTGAAGCATGTTCCAGCAAAATGAATTTTCATTCCTCATGAATACCTAAGTTCTTGAATGAGCACTGCAGTTGGGCTGAATAATGATGGTGCTCGTGTCAGACACCACAAAGGGTCTTCCTTTCAGAATCAGAAAATATTGGGACTAACCTGTTAATTTCCTACCTTTACACAGATCAACATTTGGACTGGCTGAGGTGTGAGGGTTTGAGGGTTGCTGCCAAATGATGTCTCAGTATTTTCCTGGGAAACTTCATTTCATGTAGTATATAGTAAAGAAGCAGATGAGGGGTGGCTGGGGTGTGGATGAAGACTTGCACTACTAACCTCATATATTAAAAATGAAGAGAAAGAGTGAAGTAAATGAAGGTAATTATTTTTGAGATTTAATGTATATATTTTCCCTCTGCATTTAAGGAAGGTTGATGATGCAAGAAATATTTATTAATTAAAAAAAAAGAAATTAGAGTTACCATTTAGAAAAGGTAAAATTCTGGAAGGGCAAACACGTATTCACTCTCTTGTCTTGGTTAGTACAGTTATAGTCTGTATTAATTTAAATAAACCTTTCTCAGGATCCCCAGAAAACAATAAAAAACCACAAGCAGATCATGGCCTGAATCTCAATCTCCTCACCCAAGGCAGATAAATAGAGCTTTTAAAGAGAATTCACATACCCATAAGAACCACCATAAAGAATATATTTCAATTGACATACGCATTTCCTGCAGATGACATATAGAAAACACCTTCTACTGTTGATTTTTTTTTTTTTTAGGAAAAAAAGAGGTAAAGGCAAGAGGAGTACTCTTTCCTGCATTTTTTAAATCTAAAAATACTGGATGGCTGCAGGAGAAAAGACAAAAAAGTCACTCTTCTTAAAAAAATTAAGAGTTCATTTTCAGTAGCCTGTCCCCAGCTAACAATGCAAGTAGTAATTTGATGTGCATTATCACAGCAGAAATAATGACACATACCAGTATGCATGAAGCTTATTTAGTCAAGGCTAATTTCAAGCAAATAATGTCTTTCTGTTTAATATCTACTATTGCAAAAAATTAGATGGAAAGACTCAGCAGCCAAAGAAAACTTGCATGTGAATAGCAGCAATTTTAGAAATAATGTTTAGTGTGATGTGTATTATTAGCAGTACTGACAATAACTGACAGCATCATGTGGCAATTAACTTGGCCATAAAGGTAACATCAGAAAATCATTTGATTGTGTCCTGATACTCAGGAATTAATAAGTTACACATTATACCCTTAGAAAAATAGATTATATTATTTGTGCCTGATAATTTTAAATAAGCTGGGTCATTAGCAGAGTGAAATGTAATTCCTATACCACTAACGAGTCCCCAAGTCTGAGAATCTTTTACCAAAGTAGACTTCATGAGTTTCTCCAAAGACTGCAATAAGCACAGCCCAAGTCAAAGGGTGAGGAATTGCTTTTGCAATACAACAAAGCAGCCCTTGTTGCTGCCTTGCAGTGGGTGTGCACTGACCTATTCCCGTTTGGAGCCGTTCTGGCACCATGAGGTTTGCATACTTCCTGTTATTCCATAGTCCTGCATGACAAGTGGGAGGTTTTGCATTACATCAGCTGGACCACACACACATATTTATAAATAAAAAGGGCACTTAGACTGGCAGAAAACCACTTGTTATTGTGTCTCCTTTTCTTCATGTAACTGATACTGCTATGCTGACAAAAACAATGTATGTATGGACAGTGTTACCCATAAAGGACAATCCAGGTCTGGTAAAATGCTTTTTGTGGTCGTTCTGGGTTTAGAATTCAACTAAGTATCTCTGTTCATTTAAAAACCAACCAATCAAGCAGCCAACCAACCAAATAAAACCCCAATTCCCAAAATCCACATTATAGCAAATAAAGAGTATTTAATTATTTGAAATATATCTTGCAAGAAGGGAGTCAATCCCTTGATGGGAATTGTAATATGAAGAGTCCTGCTCCTTCAGTGCAAACTGCTAAGAGCAGATAAACAGAATTGTCAGTCTCTTATGGTGCTTATGCTATAGAAGGGAATATATTTGGTTTTAAAATACTTTGTAAACTTGTGGATTTTATCCAAAACCACACAACTTATTTCAGTATATAGTTATTTGCCTGATAGAATTCACTATTAATCTGTTTTTGCCAGGCTCTTATGCATCATTGTTAACTATATGTGGCCAAAATATGTAGTAACAGGCTCCCATGGGATGGCAGATGACAGAAAAACTAACTGATGGCTTTCAGAGTAATGACAACAAGAGTGTTAGCTGCGATCCAAGAAAAAACATGTTATAGTGATTACCACAATTTCCATTCATTTTTCTGTTTATTCTGCTTTCCTTTATTATTTTCTCTTTGCTAATAACAAAACACATTTGCATTCCTATTTTTTAAAAATTTGTAACAGCAAGTGAGGAAATCTGATGCTGAAACTAGTCATATCACATTAGAATTCAGCTGAATCAACAACACATATGTACTTTAGTAATCTTAACGCAGTTTTATACTGTGTATGTGAAATGTTACTCAGGGGGATTTAAAACAACATTGCACTTGTTATGTTCTTGGTGTCTTTGAAAGCATAGAAATTAAATGTGAAGACTTTACCAGGTAGCAACCTTTGAAAATCTGGGAAATTACTTAAACCATTCTCCACATTAAACCATTAGCCACAGAATATAATCAAAGTAATTTTAAAATCTAGCTAACTATGATATCATTAAAGACTTGCCTAGCTATCCAATAATTTTCAAACTTCTTTTTCCAAAGTAATTTCTACTAGGCAGCTTACAGTACTTTTCTAAATACATGTATCTTCACTAAATGCCCACTGGCTGGGCTGCACTTTAATAATAACACACTTGATCAATAGTACTCTTTTTCTTTTTTTTAATTTTTTTTTTTTAACCAGACATTTTTCCACCAGCTTTTTCCACAGCTTTTGCAGTTCAGGCAGAAATACCTGTGCTGTACCAGTCATAGGTCATAAGAAACTGTGAAGACAGATTAATTTGTGCCAGACTGTACTCCCCATGTATAAGGATTCAACTTCTTGGTATGGAAAAGCACAAAGATGGATCTCTGGGGAGGCATGCCTAAGCATTAGCTCACTCTGATAGCTTCTTGTCCTGAAGGTATGTGGGAACACAATGCTGCCTCAGATCTTGCTCTAGTTACATTTCAATGATAAGACTTTTCAATAACTTAAGAAAATTCATAATCAGAAAAATGGACATGAACATCAAAATTGTCTTCTGATATTTAACTTTTGTTATCCAGAAGAACTACCAGCTTTAGTGAGTGCATAAAGACCTAATGATGTCATTCATTCACATGTCAAAATTAAAAGGCATTTATTTATTTGTCAGCTTCTAAAACCAGCATGTAGTTTGCATTTCACTTCACTAACATTACTAAGAAACTCAATACTTCTATAGAGTACAATTTTATTGTGGAATTAAATGAATAGCATGTGTTTAGCTGAAAAAGACATCTCTTAAATAATTCCATCTGCTGCATTTCATGGTGCAAACCTTGGAAATTTTTTCCTGAGTTTTTAAAAATAGCCTTCCAGTAGCTGAATGAGGCTACAAGAAAGTGTGGAGAGGGACTTTTTTACAAGGGCATGGAGTGATAGGACAGGGGAGAATGGCTTTAAACTGGAGGAGCATAGATTTAAATTGGCTATTAGGAAGACATTTTTTACTGTGAGGGTGGTGAGACACTGGAACATGTTGCCCAAAAAAACTGTGGCTACCCCATGCCTGGAAGTGTTTAGGGCTGGGTTGGGTGAAGCTCTGAGCACCCTGGTCTAGTGACAGATGTCCCTGCCCAAGGCAGGGGCTTGAACTAGATGGTGTTTAAGGTTCCTTCCAATGGAAACCATTCAGTGATTCTGTGATACTAAACAAGAGAGATCTATGCTCCTGCTTTATTTGCACCTATCATGCTTCAGGACCAGAGTTGCTTATTTCACAGCTGAGTAGCTGCAGCAAATTGAGTTGTTGCAGGCATTGTTTCACTGCCTAGCTCAAGAGCTCAAATGCTGAGTGAAATTCACAGGACACTATGAGAGAGCCTTAAAAAATGTGAGGGAAGAGTTATACGCCTGCAAATAAGATCCACAGAAGTCAGTTCAAATAAATACCTAAAATGACTAGTGGAGAACAGTGAGAAGAAGATTATGTCTTAAATCCATCTCCTGTCAGCCCGTAGGTGTCTAATTCTCATTTGCTGGGAGCACAGAGATAGTTGAGCTCTCATCTAGAATTACGCAAAACCAATTTTTTTTTGCAAATGCAAAAAATTTCTACAGACCGCAATAAAAAAATGCAGCTATATCCATTCAGCTCAGTTTCTATCCAAGCATTTAATTAGAATAATACTTTTAAGACAGAAGATGATTTATTGATAACATGGGAAAATGCTGCAATCAGTTATATATCTCTGCTGTAACAAAGCCATATTCTGTCACAGGGTAAGGAGAACCTCTTTTGGAGCATAAAAAATATAACTCCATTTCCATTTTGCTAGTCACAAAAATCCAATTTTTGTGAAGAGAAGCTTACATCTATGCAAATGCCTGTAATCTGCCATTAACAAAGAGGTTTTGTTGGTAAATTCACAGATCAAAACAATAAGTATGTTTCACCATTGTCTCAGTCTGGTTTTGGCAGATCTCTGCTACAACAAATATAATTTTTCAGGTATATTTGGAACTACCTTGAGGTATTAAGTTTTCTTCAGAGGTACAGACTATTCTTAAAGACTCTCCTCTTTTGCTATATTAAAACTACATTTCTTTAGAGAAATGACCCATACAGAAAGCAAATTTTTGCTAAATATTTTGGAGATAATTCACTTTATTCATCTAGTTCGTATTATTAAACACTGCCTAACTAAAATGTTGATCTGATCCTATAGTCTGCATTTTTCTTGAACCTCTCTATGTGATGTTCAGTACAAGTTCCTCCTAGACAACTTTCAACCTAGTTAGGATAATCTCTGCCTTGCTTTGGTACATAAAAAATAGTATCAGAAAAATATATCCTAAAAAACAGTTTCCAGGACTGATCGAGGGCAAGTAATTACTAATAGCTTTTTACTTACACAGCCAGGGGATGACAATCCTCCTCATGGTAGCTGCGCTGTACATATTGTGTTGGCAATTTCCACAGTCACGATCAGAACCTGTATACCTGTATATTCAGAATTTAAGTGGAAATCATTCTTTCTGCAATCCATAAATCACAGTATCTTGCTTTTGGTCACCACCATTCTGTCTCAGTTAAAAAAAAAATATTCTAAGTATAGAAGCCAGCAGTACATTAAAACTGCACAGTGAAATTAACTGAACCAATACACTAGATAGCATTGTTGCATTTAATAAAAGGCCTGTTGCATTCAATAATGTATTAAAATAAAAATGTATGACTCATTTTTGATGATAATCTGTTGTAAAAAGTTCTACATATATGTTTCTTAATCTGCAAAAGAATTAGGTATTTGCTGTGACATTAGGATTGGCGTCACTAAGAAGTAGTTATTTGAAAACATACTATCATTTCTGAAACTGCAGGTTTTAGAAACCTTACTACAAGTGTTTCAAACAAATAGGATTTGGGTAATAACTGGTGATTCACATATCTGTCAGGTGGTGGTCTTTGCAGAGGCTGTCACTGCAAATTCTCACATTACACCAAGCAACACAGACAGCTCAAAACCATAGCACTGCATTTGGCACTGGAGTTCTGCTTTCTTTTCTTTTTCTGACCCCAAACCACCCACATAGTTGATCCATTTTGACATAAACCCCCAAAAATTTATTAAGAAAAATTGAAAGGATTTCAGCTATTGAAACTCTAAGTAACACTGAGGATGCCGTTCAGTGGAACCCACTGAAACACACATAGGGAATATTATCCCTGCATATTCCATTAGCTCATCCTTTGTTAATAAGACCCTGTCAAAATTAATAATTTTTTTAGTCTTAACTTTCAACAAATACTCATTTTAGAGTCCATCATTGAACAAAGAGTCACAGAAATGCTATTCCCAGTGGTAGAAATTTCTGCAAAGACAAAGAGCTTTAAGAAAAACAAAAAGCACTGCCACTGCACACTGGACCCCGAGCTAACTCTGCTTTGCTCTGGTGGAGTGGCAAGTGTGGGGAACTGCCCTGGCTGGGGTAAAGCCAAAGGCAGAACCTGGGAGCCAGCAGTGCTCCCTGCAGAGGGACGGTGTTCCTGAGCAGCAGGCCAGGGACCGAGCAGAGAAGGAAGAGATCTCCAGTCCTGAAGTTCCAACAAACTTCGGAACCAGGGATCAGAACCAGGAGAGCCCCGAGCATCTCTGTGCATGGGGTTTTAAGGTGCAGCAAAACAGGGGGTGGATACAACAGGACAGCCAATGGGGTGGTACTTGAGATGGAGTTTTCGGGCAGAAACCAACCAGGATAGGGGCAGGAGAAAAGTCTTGGTTGGGGATTGGTCTAAATAATGAATGGTGGAGAATGTTCTGGAAGAAGGGGCAGGGCTGCCTTGACAGGCAGGGAAGGGTCTGGAATAAAGGAAGGGGATACTTTGAGGGACAGGTGGAAGGGAGGGCACAACTTAGGAAGAAACCAGCTTGGGGAAAATATGGGGATAACAGAACAAACCATTTAACAATCAACTTAATAAAACTTAATAAAAGAAACACAAACTGCAACAAAACACTTTTTAAAAAATTATTGCTTCAGATTTTATTTGGGTGCTACAGCAATAAAGCCTGACTCTAGAAGCAGTGTTGCAACAAATAAAGGTCTCATGCACATTTATGTATGTCTTTGCAAAATGGGTCAGCTGTCAGGCAGCTTTGCTTGTATGAACACAATCTATTAATTGTGCAGGTGGCAGCAGACCTGGAGTGATGATGAGGCTATTCATCCTGATCTCTCAGAGATACTTACAATAGATGCTAGCTAAAAATATCTGTGGTCTGGACTTCTTCTTTCTTCTATGTTCTGTTATTCCATGTTTTAAAAAATGTAACTTTTAAGGAAACAGGAGGCAAAGGATAATTTATTGTTAATCCAAAATCACTCATGGATTAAGGAGTCCTGGAATTAAATCTATGAATCTCCTGAGAAATGAAAACCACATTCTGCTAATACAGAAGTTTGTTAGGCAGATGTTCCCAATGACAGTAATTAAGTTAGAAAGCTTTTCAAAGAGCTCTTGAGTTAGTAAATTACATCCTTAAAATAAAATATTTAGAACTGGGAAATTGAGGATTGGAGTGACAGATTTAAAAATAGATAAAACAGAGATAAATGCTGACACTAAAAGAACAGACAGAAAATATTTCTTTTCTCCTTAAAAATCTCTGACAGTTTCCTCTGTCTTACAATTGGCTGATATACCTCATATGAGTGGAACTAGACTTTCCAATGTAGGTCAAAGCCTGATGAAGAGAAAAGCATGCCAAAAGAAAATGCAAAGGCACAATGCCATGGAAGCACCTTGTTGATTTGGGTAGCTATTCACTCTGAGAAAGGAACACAGGGCAAGAATTCTGTTAGATAAAAATTCACATTACAGAGTTTAGCTGTAAGTAATTGTGCTGATTTTGGCTGGGATATAATTTATTGTCCTCACAGTGTAAGTAGAGGGCTGCGTTTTTGATTTGTGCTGAGTACAGCGTTGATAATATAGAGATGTTTTTGTTATTGTTAGACAGGGTTTACACAGAGCCAAGGTTTTTTTTTGCTTTCCATACTACCACGGTGGCAAGGAATTCGGGGCTGCATGGGAAGCTAGGAGGAGACACAGCCAGGACAGGGACCCCAGTTGACCCAAAGGGGTATTTAATATCCTATCCCATGTGTATACATCACACAACATCATGCTCAGCATGTAAATTGGAGGGTAGAAGGAGGAAGTGAAGGTTTGGAGTGATGGCATTTGCTTTCCCAAGCAACCATCATGTGTAATGGGGCCGTGCTCTCTTGGAAACAGTTGAACACCTGCTTGAACATGGGAAGCTGGTCAAAATAAAGGGAAAGAAGCAAATGCATACATAGTAGAAACAAGGATAGGTAACCTGGGAAAAGTATAGGCATGAAATTTGGTTCTGTAGGATTGGGTAAGGAAGGTGAGGAAGACCAAGGCAAAGCTGGAACTGAACCTAGCAAGGAATACAAAGAATCATAGGAGCGGCCTCTACAAGTACATTGATCAGAAAAGGAAGGTCAAAGAACCTTCACATCCCCTGATAAACAAACTGATAACAATGGAAGAATGAGAACAATTTTTTGCCTCCATTTTCAATGGCAACCTCTATATTCACATATCTTGAGTGGATGAACAGCAGGATTGGGACTGCTAAAATAGTCCCCAGAGCAAAGCAAAGTTCCTCCCACAGTAAGTAAAGATCTGGTTCATGACCCCCTGAGGAATCTGAATGTACATAAGTCTGTGGAATCCAAAGAGGTGCATCCCAGAATCCTGAGGGAATTGACTGATGTAGTTGTCAAGCTACTCTCCATGGTATTTTTAAGGTCCTGGCAGTCAGGGGAAGTCCCTTGTGACTGGAAAAGGGGAAACATTGTGCCCATCTTTTAAAGGGGTACAAAGGAAAACCCTGGCAACCAGGGACCTCCCAGCCTCACCTCTGTGCCTGGGAATAATGGAGCAAATCCTCCTAGAAGCTGTGCTCCAGCACATGGAGAACAGGGAGGTGATTCAAGACAGCAGCACAACTTCACCAAGGGCAAGTCCTGCCTGACCAAGCCAGAGGCCTTGAATGATGGAGTGACCATATTAGCAGACAAGGGAAGAGTTGAGATGTCATTTATCTGAACTTCTGTAAAGCCTTTGACATGGTCTCCCACCACTTCCCTATCTCTAAATTGCAGAGAGATGGATTTGACTGGTGGACTGTTCAGTGGATAAGTAATTGCTTGGACAAACACATCCACAGGGTGGTGTTCAACAGCAAAGAGTCCTGACAGACACTGGTGACATGCCCCTCAGGGGTCTGTATGGGGACCAGCGCTGTTTAATGCACTGTGTCATCAGTGACACAGACAAAAGGAACGAGTGCACCCCAAGCCAACTGGCAGATGACACCAAGCTGAGTGATGCAGCTGAGACCCTGGAAGGATGGAATGTCATCCAGAGAGATCTGGGCAAGAGAGAATTCTCGTTGCCCATGGGAGTCTCATGATTTCTAACAAGACCAAGTGCAAAGTGCTGCACCTAGTGTACAGCAGCCCCTGGTATCAACACACGCTGGGGGATGAACAGATCAAAAGCAGCCCTGGGGAGAAGGATTTGTGAGAGGCTGGACATGACCCAGCCATGGGCACTCCAGAAAGCCAAAGGTGTCGTGGGCTGCATCCAAAGCAGCGTGGGCAGCAGGGCAGGGAGGGGATTCTGCCCCTCTGCTCTGCTCTGGTGAGAGCCCACCTGGAATCCTGCATCCAGCTCTGGGGTCCCAGAATGGTGAAGGACAAAGAACTGCTGTAGTAAGTCCAGAGGAGGGACACCAAGGTGATTGGAGGAATGGAGCACTTCTCTTATGAGGAAAGGCTGAGAGACTGGTGATTGTTCAGCCTGGAAAAGAGAAGGCCTCAGGGCAACCTAATTGTAACCTTCCAGGACATAAAGGGGGCCTACAAGAAGTCTAGAGAGGAAATTTTTTCAAGGACATGTAGTGACAGAACAGGGGAGAATGGCTTAAAATTGAGAGTATGTTTAGATTAGATACTATGTTGGGGTTGACTTGGTCCAAGATGAAGATGAGCTGGGAATAAGGCCATGGGAAAACCCTTCAACTCACAGCGAGTCAAAAAGGCCAGTTCCAGAATTCTCCCAGTTATATGCAGATTTGTGCTAGAAAGTTCTCTGTTCTCCCCCATTTGATTTGTTCCTGGTTACCTCATTGCCCTTGATGGGTCAATATACCCTTGCATTGTTTTTTATATCCTTTCCTATTGGACCTCACCCTCGGATCCTGCCTTGACTCCACCCTAAACCTTAATTTATATCTACCCCTGCTTTACCCTGGACCTCAAGCTTCAGCTAATCTGTTTTTGTGTGCTCCAGTGTAACTTGTTCACCTTCTAGTTTGTTATTTACCAGTTACTGAAGTGTTTAGTTCCTGAGCCACTAGTCTGGACATGTGTCTCCCTCCCCAAAGTCTCCTAGTCAGATTCCTGATGTAGTTGCCATCAGTCCAAAGTTATCCAGGCCCAGACCAGACTGCAGCAATATTAAGAAGAAATTCCTTGCTGTGAGGTGACACGTGGATGAAAAATTAAAACTTCATAATTCTAATAAAGATTTGTAGGGAACGGTAACTTTTATTTTTCAGCGCTGGACACACGCAGGGATTTCCCCTGCAGCAGGGATTTCCCTTCAAAGGGCATGCGCACCCCTTGGGGATTCCCGATGCTTTTATTATCCCGTACTAATTTACATATACACAGAATCTTACACTAGGTTCATGCATATTCATTCTGTTGATTTCCAGTTACAATTTACAGTTGGCCCTTTGTACAGAGAACTCTCTAATCCCTTTGTCCATTTTTGCAGACTTCTTCTTTTCTTAGTTTCAGAGTTCAAGGGGCCCGTCTTATCTCTTCGCCTTGGAGATTAAATTCTTTTCTCTTTGGCTGGGACAGTTTTACAAGCACACGGAGTTAACAGACTAAACAGCATTTTCACTCATGTTAGCAAGCCACCACGCAGTACACTTCACTTAAATCCAGATGGATTTTCTATCCTGTTAAATTTTACACTCTTTCAGAGGGTCGTGAGGCACGGGAACAGGTTGCCCAAGAAGCTGCAGGTGTCCCACCCACAAGGGGTTCAAGGCCAGGTTGGATGAGGCAACGTGGTCTAGTGAAAGGCATCCCTGTCCAAAGCAGAGGGTATGGTGTGGAGACCCTGGGGGGCATTCCCTGGTTTAGGGAGACACAAGAAGCTTCCCTCAAAAAGCTGTTAAGACTCCATTGGCTCCTTCCCCTGTTCTATGTCTATTCCTATGTCCCTGAACCACTCGCTACCTATTCCCTGATTTGCCCTCATCTTTTTACTGCCCCGAGACCAGGGTCACCCTGGGCCTTTTGGGAGAGAGAAATCTGGACCATCCAAGTGGGTATGCCTGGGACTCTGAGCATCTCACCATGCAGCTGAATTAAACATCTGTGGATACCATGCAAAGGCCCTTTCTGCTTCCTTATCCTGGACTTCACTAGCAGCAGTTCAGGCTACAACAGTAAATGGGCTAGAAAGCCTTTACGGTCCATTCCAACACAAACCATTCTATGATTCTGTGATTCTGTTATTCTAACCCTGACCTGCTGTTCTGACTTTCTTGGCTTGATCTCGGATCTGCCTCATTGCTAGAGACTGGGCTTAAACTGTTTTAGAGACATAAACTGTTTTGCTTTTCCATTCTGTCTGCTGCCAGACTGTGTCCCTGATGGTCAAAGCATTGCCTCAAACTGGATTGCTCCCATCCCCAGTGCCTGAGCAATATTTTCCTGGTGGAACAGCCTACATGCACAGAGCAAACCCTTCATACAGAGTTAGCTATTTCTAGAATCCAAAACCAGACAGTTCAGAAGGTTTTGCAGCCCATAAAAAGAGGTATCTATAATGGTATATGCCATTATATATATTATATACATATATATAAAGATTATATTGTTCATATTATTATATATAATATAAATAATTATATTATTATATTATAATATTAATTGTATATATTATTATTTATATTATAATATATTATAAATATTATATATTATTATATATAATATAAATATATTATATATTATATATTATATATTATATATTATATATTATATATATTATAATATATATTATAATATATATAATATTATAATATATATATTATAATATATATATTATATATATATTCCTAGTGGCTTCTTTTAATTTAAATACTGCCCTTGGCTGAATTTAATATCTTCAAGGAGCTGACTAAAAGTTAAGTAAAACCAGAATGGAAAAGGCCAGTTATTTCAAACTTGGTTCTGCCCTCAGAGTGTGGCAACAGGAATTATTTCAACTCATCTCTGATAGCTGAAGAAGAGCTCAAATGTTCTGAATATTAAAATGTATTAAATTACTTCCTTCCCTAATCAGTAAAGTACTGCTTTAATTATTACAAAAAGGTCATACAGTTTACAATTAGAAGCAAAGTAGGTGTTAAATTAATAAAATAGTGATAGTTTGAGAAAATTAATAGCATTTGTGATTCCATGTTACAACACTTACAAAGACAGTACAATTCAATAAATTGAACTATTCCCATTTGTGGAAGAAGTGTCCCATTTTACAAGTGTCCCTGAGCAAAGTGTATCCCTTCCAGTGTGGGAAAGGCTACACATACATAAAACTACATCAGGTTTGTACTATGAGATACGAATTACATGAACACATATGTATACATTCATTGCAGCTACTGTTCAAAAAAGCAAAAGCCATGACAGCTGGGTACAGGAACCAGATGCCAAAGCACAAGAAAACAGCAGAAGTGGCAACAAAACTGGAAAGGAAGCTGACCTGGCAGCCACTCATTCATTAAGAAACACCTAATTTGCAGAAGAAAATCTTCAAAGTTTGACAAACTGGTTCCTTGGGGACCTTGTGTCATAGCTTCCTAGATCTTTTTCCAATCAACTAGAAAAACTGGAAAGGTCCATAACTGCTAAGATGTGACTAGATGAAAAGATACTGCCTCATGGGTAATACACAAGTTCTTCCAAGTAGCAATGCAAAAGATTTGTTGAGATTGTGGAAACTCTACAAATGCCCCAAATGGAACATTTCCAGGTTATAAACAAAATAATAATAATAAAAAGAAATCACAACAACAATAAAACAAAGTAGCACCTGGTATTTAACAGGATTACAGGTCTAGAAGAGTTATGTTGAACTGGAGACAAACAACACAACCCAACTAAGGACTTGCATAGAAAAGTCTTTCAAGAGTGGCTTGTGACTAAAGTTTATTTAATCTAAACATGTACAAGTCATCAAAGACATAAAAAAACCCTATGGATCAAGCAACAGGCACAGTACAGACAACACTCAAAAAGCTCTTCACTATGGACACTGGTGTCCCATGTGACCAAACATTATTGATTCAAAGTTAAAATTAAGCAGGAACTAAATAACCCCCAAAACCTAATGTATATAAAAAGTGGAAGAGTAACTGCAAGAGATGCAGATCAATTATACCATAAAAGAAGTGCTGTAAATTTTCAGGATTATCAACCTAAGATCTCTGCCACTGTCATAAGCCAGCTTGACAAAAGGAGATGAGAAAAGCCCTCTTCTATTTGGTCTATGTCTGCCTGGCAAAGCATGTTTTTACATTTACATCAACAATGTTGAAGATCTTTTGGTAATAAATCTCAGAAGTAAACTTAACTGAATTTTTTGACCAACATCCGACGTAATTCCAAGTTATTCTCTGCCCTGAAAATATATAGTTGGAATGCTTAATCGTGAAGAAATAATTGCCAAATTTTGACAACTTTTTCTGCAGTGCTTTGTGATTTAAAGGCAAAACATACTTATTAAGACTGTGCTTTATTAAAATTACCGTATTGTATTTAATGCAAGTAATGAAGGTATGTAATTACTTATATTCATAGAAATATGGGCTGCCATATCTGAAAATATGTCTAAGAAATTTTATTGTAACATATCACTGTGAAAACGGTCATATGACTATCCAAAGAGTAAGCTCTTTATATATGACTGCCTCATAATAGTGTAATTGTTCTCAACTTCAATCCTTTAAATTCCTACAGAAAAAAAAAAAAAGCTGAGTTTTGTAATTAAGCTTCTATTGTAGCATCATCATTTTAATAAAACTTGATTGAGCAAAAGAAAGAAAAAAACAGTCAAAATTCAGCAGAGTGCTTTGACAGCGTTATTTTTTTTTTCATGAGAACTTGAATTTTCACATTTTTAGTACTAGTAACATAGAAGTAGGGTCTTGTCTATGTTTTGGCTCTGCCTCATAGCACTATATTACAGTTGGACCTGATGATCATACAGGTCTATTCAGACCTAAACAATTCTATGACTCTTTAATTCTGTGGTTACCATTTTCACATTCTGCTATCCTGTTCCAAGTGCTGTTATACGGGAAAGGAATTTAAGATATCAAAATACAGCCTACATGACATGATGTGGCTAACACTAAATTTCTAGGAAAAGCTAGAATTTTTTCTTAATTGTGTACCAGAACTGATGACACGTTACTTGCAATGTGAAATGCCAGAGAGATGTTACAAATGCTATTACACCCTTGTGTTACTCAAACTGAGTTACAAGTACCATGTCTGTTTAAAGCCAATGTAAAGGGGATCATTGGGTACCTTTCCTGCATAGTGCATCATATTCTTCTTGTTCTGTGAAGAAAAAAATACATGCTGGATTTTTAGGTGAGCTAAGCCTCATATTTGTAATGGTGTGATGTCAGTGCCATGGGCCAGGACTGGGAAATAACTTACATAGACTCATGCATTTACAGAAGGCTGATCATTTTCTTTATTAAGAAACCCATTGCTTTTTTATACCCTAGTTCACTACAGGTGGGCCTAATTAGTCCTCCAATCCAAACACCATCACCACTGGCTAATTAAGAAATCCTTTGGTAAACAAATCTCCATAACACATTCCACATGTTCACAATGCCAGGTGCAGTAAGTTAAGATAAGAATTGTTTCTCATTCTTTTCTCTGATCTTCTCACAGACTTTTCCCGGAACAATGCCTGGGAAAGTTGTCTGTTTCTATCTGTAGCCAGAGAGCTGCTGCCACAAGTCACTCTTTTGTGTTTAAAGAGGAAGGCAGCATTTGTAGTCCTCTGCAGGGCCTTTTGCAGAGAAAATAACAAACACAGCTTAAGAGGTTCCCTTAGCAATTTGCTGATTGTCCATCCGTACCTCAATCACATGCTGACTTAAAATGGTCAGGGAGATTTTGTACCTGTAGAATATCAATCTCTACCATATCATTGAGACAGGGTTTACAGTATGAGAAAACCAAATAACAATGTCTAATGTCTTTTAGGAAATGCCATGAATGATCATTGTTTTTAAGTCCAAACAGCTGAATTTCAGGAGAAGTTCCATTAGTTGGAGATGTTAATCTTTGACATCACGGTATGTCCTTCTTGATCCTGAAACAGAGAACAGCTGAAGAAGGTTAATAGCGACATCATACTATGATGATGACAAAAGCTTCTTTGACAAATCACTTCTATATGTTTCCAGAAACAAGTGTGTCTTGGTTATGAGCATGAGGAAGTATCAGAGCAAAACCATGGAACTAGAAATTAATCAGCTAATGCACATAATTAATAAAACATGTGACATTATATAATTATCAGGCACTATAGCACTGACTGTCATCCCAGAGTCTGCAACAGCTGATAAACCTCAAGTTAGGGAGTTGAAACTATGTCCAGACAATGTTTTTCCAAACTCCCTTTGAAAGTAGGCTTAGCTGTCATATATATGTACACATATATTTTCGAATTGCCAAGCCAAAATGACTTGAATACTTGGATGCAGAAAATATCTGGGTTGATTGTCAATCATCCCATCGAGACAGAATCAGGCCTCGACACAGCCCAAGCTCTAACTGGTGGGTGTCACTTAACACATTTAAAGGCAAGGCTCTTCAGAGTAACCGTTATTAGTGAATGAATGTTTTAAATATCCTTTATCTTATTTTTGCGTATGTGTCCTTTGGGCTTCCTGCTGGTTGGATTTGCAGGATTACCTTTTCTGCCTGTGTTTCTGTGTAAAACTATGATCAAATTCAGAGGTATCTGAGTAAATTGCTAGAATGCCACGGCCACAGCCTTTAACTCAACCAATCGGGCTGAGCCATAAGTGAAGACCGTGGGTTTCTTGTACTTCTATCACCCTTATTTTTTGGTGCTTTTTTTTTTTTTTTGTGTGTGTTTTTTTTTTCTTTTTTTTCAGAAGCCAGCAGCAGGGTGGCCACTCCCCCGCTGCTGAGCCCGATTCATTTGGCTTGTTCCTTTCCCCCAGCTCTGCACTGGTGTCATTTGGGGCCCCTGAATGTGGGGCTGCTGGATGTGGGGTCCTTGGGACAGCCCATGCCCATTCCTGGACGGGCAATTCACTCCTACCTTCTCCTTTCCTGCTCGTCCCCATCAAGCAACCCCACTTTGGCAATCTCACCAGCGTTCCGCCCCCTCCCAGGCATAGAACAAGCTGCAGCCTTCCAGAACCCCACTCCTTTCGTCCCATGAATGAGAGCAGGACACATGGATTGCTCCGAGGCACAGCAGGGACCCAAGAGCAAGGGGGACCCAGTCCCAGGGAAGGTGCTGGTCCCAGGGGAATGCTGATCCTCAGATTTCACAGCACGGTTGGGCTGCGCCCAGCTGTGAGGGCACGTCCCTGCTGAGGGACAGGCTGTTGGTGTTCAGTGCTGTCCCTGTCCATGTCCTGTGGCCACCTGAGGGAAGCAGTGTGGGAGCAGGCCAGCTCAGAGTGGCGAGGCAGGCTGGGGAATTTTCCTCAGGTGTGGTGGTGTGTTTTCTTGTATAAGCTTAAAACGGTTGTTTCTGTTACCCCTCTGCAAAAGGTTTGTCCCCGAGTTGTATCCTCCCACCCCCTTGTCCGTCTCCCCAGAGATCTGCCCTTTGTTCCAGGCTCTTCCATGTCCATCACTGTGGCCCTGCCCTCTCCTCCCTCGTCTGTAATTGTGACCCCACCTTTACTTCCAGATCCTTCCCTGTCAATTCTGCATCCCCCAAGGCCCGATTGGTTCATTCAAATTGTTCTCCTCCCCTGTTACTCCTTATTGGTTTGAACATTGTATTCCCTGCCTTATGCTCCTCCCCAGGTTCCTGCAATTGGACAAAGTTTCCTTTTTCCCTCTCCCGTATGTAAGTTGGTGCACAACTTTGTTCTTGTCTTTCGTCCCAGACCCTTCTACTGGAATAAACTTCCTTCAGAAACTATCAGAAGACCCCTCCCTGTTCTTCATCCTGATCCTTGGCGCAGATACAGCTAGCGCTTTGGGGAGAAGCCTCACTGCTGCAGCTTTATAGCAGCCCTGCTATACTGGCACCTAGGCCAATCCAGGCAAGGGGTGGCCACTCCCGCATGATCCGGGAAGGGGCTAGCTGGAAGCTGACCCGGCACTCGTGTCATTCAGGGTCACAGCTCACGTCCCGGATGGGAGCCAGGCTGGCTGGAGGAGCCAGAGCAGGCAGGGGGGCTTCCCTGGCTGGTGCTGCGAGCACCGCTGTCGCTGCCTGCAGTACAACTCCACCCATGACAGGTGGCATGGCTTGTGGTGGTGGAATTGTAAAAGACATCGGGTCAGTCGATCCACACGCCACATGGAAGAGGAGGAGGTGATTGTCCCGTCTGCGCTGGTAAAGGCAAAGGGGCAGGAGCGACTGTGGCTCTGGTCGGGGTATCTGCTGAGAGTGAAGCAGAGCTGCTGAAGGTGTCGGTTCTTCCTGTGCATGTGCAAGGAAGTCGGGAGAGAGATGCACTGGGGGCGATGCCTCCCCCACCCACGGTGCCAGGAGGGAAGGAACCAGCGGTGGTTGTCCAAGTTAGCCATGGCGGAGGGGGGCATGGGGTCGGCATGCCATGCCAGCCAGCTTGTGGAACAGGGAACACCAGCCCCGGCCATTGAAGCAGTGCTGGCCAAGACGAAGGCTCGCCCGCCACTGCTTGTGGAGCAGAGACCAGTATTGCTGGCGGCCAGAGCAGTGCTGATTGTGGCCAAGACTCATCAGCTGCTATGTACAGAGCGGGGAAAGCCCGATCCGCTGGTTGTAGCACGGGCACTCCTGCTGCTGTCTGTGGTGCTGCAGAGGCTGGGGGCCAACTGCACAGGGTTAGGTGCTCCTCCAAGTCCTATTGGGGCATGCCTACCGAGGTGGATTTGCTTTCCCTTGGGGTCCAGCCCCATATTGCTCTGAAAAGGACTCCCCAAATCGGTATTAGCTGAGGCACGCTCACATCTCCCTTCGTGAGCTCCTCCCACAGACAGTAACATAGTGAGTCCCAGGCCTGCAGGTCCAGTGAGGTTTGCACATCCAAGGGGAAACCATGAATTTAGGCCCAATTTAAAAGCTTGTAGAGTGTCTTCTGACACAGGAAGCTCCTTATGACAAATCATATATAACTGTAAGGGTTACGTGTACTGGCACAGAAATCCGGTTGCCCATTTTGAAGGTGACTTTTCCCAACTACTACAACCCCACCCTGGGATGCGGGCAGCACAAAGCCAGGATATCTGTCAATTGCTCCAGCTCCTAGGCAATGAGGGCAAAAATGCAGTCCAGAAGGGACAGATCTTCTCCAGGAAGACACGGGGAAAGGTCACTGTTCCCCCTCTGGGGAAACAGAAGGTTTCCACTTACGAGCAGGCTGTGCGGGTGCTGAGGGGTCCTAGTGGGGGTCTGATGGGGTCCCAACAGAGTCCTGGAGGGATCCTGAGGTGTCTCTGTCTGTCCAGCAACTACACAAAGGGTTGCTGGATGCGACTTTCACAAGGGGTTACCAGACTTCCTCGTCTTCAGTCTTGGCTGTGGACATGGCCAGGGTCTGGTGCCACCAAGTCCCCGCTGTGGACATGGCCAGGGTCTGGTGCCACCAAGTCCCCAGTTCATCAGTCTTGGCTGCACACATGTTCGGGGTTCACCAGATGTCAGCACAAAGGTCCCCAGCCGGGTAATAATCTACATAGACTCCATGCATTTACAGAAGGCTGATAATTTTCTTTATTAAGAAACCCATTGCTTTTTTATACCCTAGTTCACTACAGGTAGACCTAATTGGTCCTCCAATCCAAACTCCATCACCATTGGCTCATTAAGAAACCCTTGGTAAACAGAGCTCTGTAACACATTCCACATGTTCACAATGCCAGGTGCAGTAAGTTAAGATAAGAATTGTTTCTCAATCTTTTCTCTGATCTTCTCACAGACTTTTCCCGGAACAATGCCTGGGAAAGTTGTCTGTTTCTCTCTGTGGCCAGAGAGCTGTTGCCACAGTGTGATACCTCTGAAACTGCCACAGGAGCTGTATGATTCAGAGGCACACTAAAGGTAATTTAATCCAACTTACATTCAGTTGGTGATGCTTGTAAAGCGTCCCTTCTCAAGTTTGGATCACAGGGTGATCCCTTGACAAATGAAGATGACCAAAGCTAGCATGGGAAAATACATAGTCTGAGATGTGCTTGCACCAGAAGTGATTTCTTCTATGGGACAATACTCTCCAAGCACAGACAGCTACAAAGAAAGAAGAATGAAAGAAGGAAAGAAGGGAAGAAAGAGGGAAGATTAAACTACCTGTGAAACGACTGACTGTGAAGTTGCAGTGTAAGAGACACAATTTGAAACGTGAAAGATCCAAGGCTGTACAATATGATACCAGCAGAAATAAGACACAGACCAAGGCCAAGATTAGCTGTCACTTGGTAAAGACAGATTGGCTGTGTGGTAAATAAAGCAGCTATGGCGTTGCCTTTATGTGTGTGCAGGGGACCTGGTAGCTGTGCTCCTCTGCCTGTAAGACCTCCCTTGCAGGGAGGACCAGCCCCTGCTCTGGGTCCTTGACCTGAGAGGCAAGAGGGAGAGCAATGCTCAGCTGTAGTAGAAAAGTCCCTCATCATCCAGGTTTTGGATGAGTGTGGGTACTGCCTTGAGAATTCCTTGTCATTGCACACATTAAATCCTGTTAGCAAAACTCTTCCTGTTATTTAAGTGAGCTTGAATCTGGTGAACATGCTAAAATACATTATGTGTTCTGCATAATGACTGATTTTTATTCAAATGTATTCATTACAGACAGCAGTTTAGAAAGGTAGGAACCTGCTATGGCTTATTTTATTACTAAAGATGTATCTGTCTTGCTATAATGGAAAAAGGAAATCTATTTAAAAGGCAAATTAATGTAAAAAATCACTACCCATGCTATGTTTTAGAAGTATATTTAATTTAAGAACTGCACTCAATTAAAACAAAGTACAAATTAAGAAACAGGAACCAGTTTAAGTCACAGAAAATAAACAGAATTCCCTGGGTATTCAATTTGTCACATTTTCTTTTGGAAAACTGGAACCAATTCAAGTCAGCTAATGACTAGACCATAAAATTGTTCACCTTGTATTCCTGTACTGTAACAGCATTAATGGCTGTCTGTATCAATAAATTAAATCAGCAGAACAGTAAGCATGGACAAATAATTAAAATAAGCCCGGAACCCAGGCTACTGGACATTTTTTACAGCTGGCAGGTGGAATAGATTTGTATATAATTCATCAAACACTCCCAAGTATTCACCTAATTTTTAGACATGAAAATTTCTTTTTTTCTCCAGCTACATATTGTTCTATGCAGGACACAATCGAGTGTTTAAAATGAACCCTGCTGGACAAGCTCCCCACTCTTTTGAAAATGTATCTTAACCACAGAGATGTGTTCTGTTAGACTGAATACATAAGTTTGACACTATCTACTGTGGAAAGGTGGTGGAAATTCTGTATGAAACCATTGAATTCACTGGCAGTTAGAGACAGCAAAAAAACAAAGAGTATTTTAGCCTTGTGACTGAGTCCTTTTAAAATCTTAATATGTGTAATTTACGCCTAAACACTGTATAACTTCAATGTTTTTCCTGTAATGCACAGGTGCCATTACACATTTGTTTCTTGGGTAGTGGAAATAATCACTTCATGCTGCTTCAGTGCCTAGTGAGTACACGAGTGAATAAACAAATAACAGCAAAAGATTACTTATCCTTGCAATTTTTAAATCAAATTGTATCAACAGTGTATTTTCCAGTGAAAGAAACCCCAACAAACCAACAAACTAGTGAAAACATAATACTGTCACTTAACATGACAGCTCCAAATTTCTGATATCAGTAAAGCCTGAGAACAATTTGCATAGAAACATAGAATGTCCTGTGCTGGAAGGGACCTTAAAGATCACCTAGCTCCAATTCCCCTGCTTTGAACAGGGGGACACCTTTCACCAGACCAGATTGCTCAGAGTCCATCCAGCCTGGCCTTCAACGCTTCCAAGGACCGGGCACCCAAAGCATCTCTGGGCAGCCTGTTCAGTGCCTCACCACCCTCACAGCAAAGAATTGCTTCCTTATACCTAATCTAAACCTACTCTCTTTCAGTCTGAAGTCACTCCCCTTCGCCCTGTTACAACATGCCCTTGTAAAAAAGTCCCACTCCACCTTTCTTGTAGGCTTCCTTCAGGTACTGGAGGGCTGCAGTTAGGTCACCCTGAAGTCTTCTCTTCTTCAGGCTGAACTACCCCAAATCTCTTCACCTTTCCTCACAGGAAAGGTGCTCCATCCTCCTCATCAACTCTGTGCCATGCAAACATGCATTAACCTTAATGGTGCTGCCACTGCATTGGCACAGTGCATGAAAACATCCACTTGCTTTTAACAGAGAATATTTTCTTTCTATGCAACTATCACACTACTCAGCTCTTTCCCCCAAGCACACTTTAATATAACAGAAACTCTGATAATTATGGAAAAAATATGGGCAATCATTTCAGCTGTCAGTCATCCCTGGAGAAAAAAACAGAATACGGGAGAGAGCGTGAAGCTGCGAAGGAAAAAATATGCGTTCTATCCTACTCACTTCCCCTTATCCGTGGATGGAGCTGGAAGCTCGGAGCCGCGGCTCGGGCACCGCCCGCTCCTCATTTCCAGTGAAGCCTCGTGGAGAACTCAGCTATCAGTGCCCCATACAGAGCTGGGCTGGATCACCCTCCAGAGCAACCGGCCATGTTTCAGGCTATACCAACAGGTTTCTTCTTAGCTTCCACGGGACGCGGCCGCGGCTGGGCCCGGTGTCCGCTCCGAGCCCTGCCCGGCGCTCCCCGCGGCGAGCTCCACCTCGGGCCGCGACCCTCTCCGAGAGCCACAGCCCCGCTCCGCCCGGCCGAGGGCTGCTCTTCTCACCGTCCGCCTAAGCGGGGAAGTCACCACGCCCCCGTCCAAGACACCCCACGAAGGCTCCCCAGCGCCGCTCTCAGCCCCGTGGGGTTGCGGGGCAGGGCTGAGCCCCATGGCGGGGAGGAGGAGCAGGAGCAGCCGCAGCTGGGATTGGGGCCCGGCGGCACCGCCCGGCCGGCCGGGGGGGAGGAGGCGGCGGGAGGAGGAGCGCGGCGCGGACCGCAGCGAGCTGGCGGGGCTCGGCGCGACGGTCCCTGAAGATGGCGGCGGCGGAGCCGGTCGCTGCTCCGGGCGGCGGCTCCGTGCCCGTCCTTTTCTGTTTCTCGGTTTTCGCGCGGCCCTCCAGCGTGCCCCACGGCGCCGGCTATGAGCTGCTGATCCAGAAGTTCCTCAGCCTGTACGGGGACCAGATAGACATGCACCGCAAGTTCGTGGTGCAGCTCTTCGCCGAGGAGTGGAGCCAGTACATCGACCTGCCGAAGGGCTTCGTGGTCAACGAGCGCTGCAAGGTGCGCCTGGTCCCGCTGCAGATCCAGGTGAGAGCCGGCGGCACGGCCGCCACAGGTGCTGTGAGGCGGGCAGCCCGTCCCGTCCTGCCGCGGCCCGTTCCGGGCGGAGTGCGGGATCCTGGAGCCGGCTGGAGCCCCGCAGCCCCGCTCGCTTGGCTCTCCCTGGAAACTTTCGGCTTCCCAAGCCGGGGAGGCAGGTGCGCTTTGCGCCACACGCGTGTGGAAACCGGGCTGTGCCTTCGCCTGGCCAGAACTTCCTTAGCGGGTCGCTGAAGTAATCAATGCTCTCCGCTAAATCAGGCGGCTGTGCTGCCCGGCCTTACCCCCGGGGTAACGCTGCGGGGTGGAAACTCGGGGAGTGCCCCTAAAGTGGGCTCTGCCAGAGCTCGGTGTCTTGGCTTCTAGTTCATCAGGACCTCTGCATCCCTCTTTGCCTCAAAAAGCTCTTTCTGATATGCAGGTTTATAGTTTGGTAGTTCTGTAGCCACGAACTAGTAAGGCTGCCAGATAGATGCAGTTACGGGTGCTTTCCTATGAAGATACTTTTATGCCCACTAGAGATTGGTGCAAGTTATGCTGTAATACTTCCACTCAAAACTCATTGCTTCTTCCTTTCTCCAGTATCTAAGAATTCAACTTAAAAAAAACACACAAACCAAAACAGACCCCACATCATTGCTGTTTTCACTCAGAACACTTTTCAAGTATTAAACCCCACATCACTGCTGTGTTCACATTTTTAAAAAAATCTATAATCAGTAAATTTTAGTTTGCCTAGCTGACATTTCTTAGAAGTTGAAACATTGCTTGTCTTCTCTTAATGTCTTAAGAAATGGCTAATTAATCCTGTTTGTAAACTCTGCTTAATCATAGTGTCTTGTATGTATAAATTTTAAAGGTGGTCTGTTTGCTTACACTGAATATTAAGGATGCCTATGGCATCTTTTGTTTTATTCTTAACTTTATGTATGGAAAGAATGGTTAAGAAGAGCAAGCTAGTTTCATAAATTATTAACAGTCATCATATACAGTCATCATATTCCATTTAAAACTTTCCTGTTTCTGTGTTGTAACCAGAATTTATGGGGGCCTAATCAGAAAAACTGGAAAGTCTTTCCAGCTTGCAAAAAGAGTTGGTATAGGTGTTAATTAAAGCAAGGATTTTAAAAACAGAATTTGGGTATTCTGGGCATATAACAGTGTTTCAGGTCAAAATTTGGTTCTCATTTGTGCATGCAGATCACTAGTCTGCAAAGATTCCCTTGCAGATGCCTTCTGCACTGAAGCTGTAAATGCAACTCAAGCATTTGTACCAGGACATACTTCTGGAATAAAGGTCGGTGTCGAGACAAGGATACATTGCTCTCAGAGTGCAAATGTGCTAGACAGCTTTGGCTGAAGGGATTCATGATGAAACAATGTTTTATGCAGTACTGCCTGTTTGATTGTCTGCTTGCACCAATACTGTTGCAGTTTTGTTGCAGTTGTTGATTTGAAAAGGATGGTATTTGTGGGTTATTCCTTGATATGTTTCAGCAGCTGTGAATGAGCTGAAGATGTCTCAAATGAGACATCACAATGATGTCAGTCAGCTTGCCTTAAGCCAGAGACAGGTGCTCAGAGATCACTTGTTTCAGAAATATTTGGTATGATACAGACACAGCTGAGCTTTTTAAGACCTTTAGGACTTAGTGATGGGAATATTATACTTTCTGTGTATTCATTCAGGCATTGCCACTATTATATGCTTTTTTTTCCTTCCCTCCTGCTTTTCCTCCCTCCCTCCCTCCCTGATATTTTATCTGCAGTTACACACAACATTGATTTGTCAACTCTGTGTGTGGCATAGTCAGTTGAATCGCTGTTTTGGATGTATGTTTCAAGAGGGACAACTTTTACTCACTGATGTGATTAGACTTTCATATTTAGAAAGAAATTTCTGGTTTAAAATTAAAATTCAGAGATGCTAGCAGCTGTATCACTAGATCATAATTTCAGTGTTTTTATATGCATGTTTTATGAGGTATATGTATGCATTTAGTTGGAAGGTAGGATTTTAACCTTTAAGGCAGCTAGTGCCCCTAATCTCTGGTATGTTATCCTTCCATTTTGATTCCTGTGCAAGCCTGTCATAGAAGGATGCCTTTTGGTTTAATAGCTCACAAAATGTCAGCCTCAAATGATGTTTGACTGGGCTTCAATTTCTTGTCCCTGCAGCTGAGGGGGGCAGCAATCTCATGGAGAAATTACCATATGCTGCCTTTGGAAAGCCACTCCTTGAACTCACTTCAAAGCTTGATCTGTACAGGGACATTTGCTTTTTCGTTGTTTTATGCCTTTGCACCATCCTCATACATGTACACTTGTTTGGTCTGGGTGTCCTGACAGAAAACAGTCACTTAAGTTTTTGATGGCTGTGCAGTGTTAGGCAGGCTGGTGGGGTGCACCACTCCTCAACTCAAATCTCTTTTACCCCAGACATGCAGTGAAGAGAGACATTTCCTCAGGCCTCTCTCAAATGGAGGGACTGCGTCTGCTTTTCATAAATGTTAAGTCTTATAAAAGTATTTTAACAGGAGACTATAATATTTGTAGTTTGGATGAGGGAATGCAGGACCATCCTAATCGCCTCTACGTGCAGTTAAATAGTGCTACAAAAGTTATTGTATTTTCCTGTGATGTTGTAGCTGCCTTTGGAGGAGAGAAGTAAGGAAAAAGACTTTGGTGATATCCAGAGAAAAGAGCTATATGCACATTACAGCTGTGTAATAGAGGAATTCAGGCAGCTTCCAAATACATAACCAAGAGAGACTATTTCACAGTTACTGTCATAACTTCAAGGTGACTTCTCCTCAGGAGGACTTGTGCTTTGTATTTACAAACAGGTAAACCTTAAGATACTGATGCTAAAAGGGTAAAATTATTGCTGAAACCATTGCATAAAGCACGTCTGTTTCAGGATGGTTTTTTGAGACAGGTTGGTGTCTCGGGCGTATCTGTCTTGAATATAAAACTGCTTGAAAAATGATATTCAACTTCTGCTGAATGAAAAGGTAAATAAAATATAACAGTTAATACACAGGTTTTCATTCTTATTGGACATACCTGATGTTACTCCGATAATATGGAACTAGAACTAACTAATTAACTCAGGAACCCAGATCCATTTTCTGAAAACCAAGAAAAGCCAAAGCATAAATTGCAGGGATGTTATTTGGGGATTTTAGGGTGAAATTATAAATTTTGATAAATTAGTACATTCTTAAATTAATATTTTTTTTGGAAAGCAGCATGTGGGACCTCAAAGAAGGGAGGAAAAAGGGCTGAAAATACTGAAAGAGGATTTTTTTTTCTCATATCCAGTCTCCTTGTTTATCTTTACTCTGCAACAAGCATTTTAGTAATTTTAAATTTTGCTGAAGACTTCTGTACTTCATTAGTTATATGTACATCATGTGTTTTTTTTGACTAAATCTGTCCTTTTTAAATGCTAAATTACATGTAAAAGGCTGCACATTGGCTTAGCATAAGATAAATATTTATGTTTCTAAATTGAAACACTTGTAACCTGTTTTTCTCTTGAAATACATCAAACTGAATTTATTCAAATTTTTTATATTTGAAGGATAGGCAGCAAAGTACAACTGACTCTTACTAATTTCCTTTAAGAAATACAGAGAAAAAAGTGGTAGCTTTATTTTGTTACTGTCTCTTTTATGCCATTCTCAAAATACCAAGGTTGCAACATCCGCCGGTCTGCCCTTTTAGTATGTAACATTGATGTGAGATTTATGAGGTCACTAGTGATGTCAAATGGGGTTATTTCTTTGCTTCCAGTTTCTTGTTCATTGCCAATACTGTGAGGAAATTTCATTTTGTATGTATCATGATTTCCTGGACTTTGAACAGGTAGAGGACAGATAAAAAGCCAGTATATGTGAATATTTTTGTAAAGCTGAACCTGTAATTATAGTACTTCATCGTAGTCACATTTTGTCTGATTAATAACAATAACCAGCAGAGATGATATAGATGTGAAAAATCACCTCTCCTTTCCCACCTAGGTCTTTAGTTCTAGAGTAGGATTTACAGCTGTATGTAACTTGTGGCAGCATACCTTTAAATCCTGGTCTGGACAAGGTCTTTAGCTGGGTAAAAGAGCTGCATTAGGTTACTTTTCCATTTGATGCACCTATTCTGGTTGTGCTGTGGGTAACCTTCAGCTGGAGGACAGAAAATCCTAACTAAGAGAAATTAAGTGCAACAAATAGAAATGCTTATGTACTGTTGAGGGGAACTTCAGGTCATTTGGGTTTGGATAGGGTTTCTTTTTCTTTTATTTTGAGTTCAAGTTGTTTAACGTTATTGTGGCCGAGTAGATGTTATATGCAGGATGGATTCAGATACTGTGTGGCTGCAGTGGCTCACAATCCTTGCCCAGCTTGCCTCTTTCTGTGGTGAAATCAATCAGATTTTTATGTGCCAGCCCAGGTTTGATGTTTAGGTGTAGTTTTGCCCTTCCCCAGCTCCTTGGGATATTGCACTGGGGAGGTCTGATTGATTTTCACTGCCAGGAGATGTGAAGTGGAGGTGTCACAGCATTCTTGTAGAGGGGGAGAATGGCCCTGAAAGCAAGTGAGCTGTGGTAATCTGTTATTTTACAGTTTGTTCTTCTGTAGTATGTTTTAATATTCCTTGTTATGAGTTTGTAGTGGTTCGTTCTATGTACCCCATTTGGCTCCTTCTATGTACCCCATTTGGCTATGTATGTATGTCAAAATGTATGTCAATCCACTTGTCAGTCCACCTGTATACCTCCCTTGTTGCCTTGTCTTACCCCTGTCTCTCAAAGATAGCACACTCCTTTGGTTCTGGAGTGTTCCCTGTCTTTCCTCCCTTCCTCGAAGCAGAATTGGATTGTGGGGTTTGGATTGTCTGTCCTGCAGGGCAGCGTGTGGGGCTCTGCCCTCAGTGGGATGGTACAAACATTAAATACCAGAAACTACCTGTGCTGGATTTACAATAACGTGCCAATATCTGTCACCTACATTGGACAGTGTGTCCCCAGCCTAAACCAACAGAAAAATGCCAACACCACAGTGAAACATGGAGGGCATGAAGAAGGAGAAAAAGGACAAGGCACACCCAATTTCCTCCATCTTGTCCCCTTTGAACCCCTAATCTAAAATTCTGAAATTTTACTTTTGCACCCGTGCCACACTTAATTATTGCTTATATCAAACACTCAGAGCTTGTAATTCATCCTGTAAGATTGAAAACTCTTTTCCATGGACAGAGATCACAGCCAGTGTCTCTGGGGGCTCTGTCCAGGGGGAATCCTGACCCTCTGCCAGGGTCCCAGACCTGCCAGGGCAGCCAGAGGGATGCCCTGGATTCCGACACCACGTATCACCAGCAAGTGTTGACTCTTTGATCTTAGCATCTCTTTCTTCCAGTTTCCTCTTGTTCTGCCACAATTCAAACTGCAAGTTAATCAGAAATAAATAAGAAAATCAATATATTAATCATTTGTGTTAGCCTTTGTAAAAGCTTTTATTTAGCAAATATACAGTTGGCACTTTATTTTAGAGAGCTGCTGTCATGCATCTGAAAGCATAAATTAAATCATATGTAACCAACTTGACAATAAAAAAAAGCAGATATAGTGCTTTTGCTCCAGTTCCCTGTGCTTTCTGACATAAACTTATGAGTCTCAGTGGAAGGCTTTAATAAGGCTACTCTCTGGCTGGAAAGACAGTTTTCTTCTGCACTTCACTGTCAAATCAGAATAAAATTGAATTGTGCTTTATAAAATGGCTTCCAAATCCACAGTTTTTAATTATTCCATTGTCCTTCTCCTTGACAAAACTTAGGGCAAATACTGTATTTGCAGAAGATCCCAGGCTGGAAGGAGCTGCAAGCATCTGAAAACACAGACTTCAGGTGTTTCAGGACAAGCTGGAGAAACAGGATGCAATAAGATGCACTTCAAAATGGAAGTAGCAATGTAGAAATAATCAGCTACACAAAGAGAAGATGAGGGAGAGTTCAGGGAATGATTTATAAGTCTAAAATGCACCTCAGGATAAGTATCATCCATTATGAAAAGAATAAATAATGTACTGGAAAATGCAAAATAAACAGAGCCTGGAAGGGCTGTGAATTGGCTGATATTTGAGGCCCTACTAAAGCAGTGAAGTGGTATGGGCAGAGAAACACTGTTGTGATAGTAGTATTGAGTGCCTCATTCCAGACTGCAATTTGAAAACCACCCCAGGGAGGACCATGAAAAGAGTTTGAGTTGTAGGAAGAAATACTAAAAGCATTAGATACATTTTAGAATAAGCAGGGGGAGACGAAGGCCTGAAGGGAGACCTAAAGGTACAATTCTTCAGGTCTGGTATTAAGTTTTGCACATGGTTATCCATGTGAAGGAGGATGGTTATGCTCTTATATTTCAAATTCACTGTGGACCTAATTGGAAGTAACAATCATAAATGTGAGCAAGGGAGTTATGGATGAGAAAACACTGAAAGGTAAAGATAACAGAGCTGTGGGATGGGTTTTGAAGGAGTTCTGTCTCTGATGGGTCAGACCACGTGGTTTTCTGTGAAGAATATTTGTGTTTGTTTCATCCTTCTGTAGGATGAAACATCCTGAACATCCTTCAGACTATGCAGCTTCTTGAAGGGTTTCCAGCTCTATTCACATTTGTTCCTCTGCTAGGGGTATCGGACCATCTGCTGCGCTGGCAGAGGAAGGTGCATATCAATGCAGTAGATTAACTTCACATCGGTCATTCTATAGTCCATGATGGTTTGTGCTTCAGACAGATCTTAAAAAATTACAGAATTACAGAGTCAGACTGTTAAAGACCTCTGAGATCGAGTCCAGCCTATGGCTGAGCCCTGCCACGTCAATTAGGTCATGGCACCAAGTGCTACCTCCAGTCTTTCCTTCAACGCCTTCAGGGGCAGTGACTCCACCACCACCCTGGGCAGCCCATTTTAATATCTAATCACCCTCTCTGTGAAGAAATCCTTCCTTATGTCCAACCTAAACCTTCTCTGGTGCAGCTGTTAAAGGGATGGAAAGATTTAAAGGAGATTGCTTGTCATATAAAATGCTAAGACAAAATGACGCATTTATGAGTAGGAACCACATTTATAAATATTGTTTATTCCAACTATTCTATTTTTATTGCTGAGCGGTAGGAGAGTTAAATGTCATATTTGACTTCTGTGATGGTAGTAAGTGCTAGAGTTGGAATGGGTCACAGTAGGTGCTCCCTGTGGTGTTGAATTGTACATTAATACTGCCTGCCAAGTGCTTTTTTCATTGTTCAAGCAAATGGTATGGTATGATGGATAGTATTCAAGAACAAGGAAATTATTTAATTTTATGTCCAGTCTTTCTTGGTCCCAGGCCTCATTCATTACCTGGTGTAGAATTGCAGAAGTGTTACTTGGAAAAAATGCCTAGAGGCTGCCTTCCCTAACCCCTTGATCATATCAGCTGCTGCATTGCTGAATACTGAAAATCTCCTAGGATTGAAGATCTCACATCTGTGGTAAATTTTTTCAATGCAGCTGAAAAAATTCTGGGGAAAAAGATTACCCTAAAGGCTCTTCTGTCTTCCTGGGATATCGGTGAGCTCAGTATTACATCATCTGCACTGTGGTTGTTGCTGCATTTGCCTCTGTAACTGCTTGTACTAATAGTGTTGCTGTTTGGCTCACAAGGACTGGAGGAACCATGTTTATGAATGGTTGCTGTTTTGGCAGTAGGGTGTAATAAATCTGAGAACTGAGGGAATTTAGCATTTACAATTGTTAGCATACGAGTAATTTTCCTAACAGTTTGAACAGGCCATTGCATATGTTTAAACATGTCCATTATTAAACATGGCCTTGGGAGTTGAGATCAACAGCATTTTACTCTGGAGACATGTGGTGGATCACTGAAAGTTTTGGAACTAATATTTATTGATTCCCAATTCCTTTGTGGTGAGTTGACCTTGGCTGGCCACCAGGTGTTCACCAAACTGCTCCATCACTTGTCCTCAGTAGGACAGAGAGGAGAAAATATGACAAAGAAGCTTGTGCATCAAGATAAGGACAGAGATAAATCACTTGCCAACTACCATCGTGGACAAAACAGACTTGGAGAAATCAGTTTGATATAGTGCTAATCAATAACCAAGTAGAATAATCAGAAATAGGAGCAAATGTGGAAATATCTCATCCCTATTCCTCCCTTCTTCCCAGGTTTAGCTCTACTTCCAACTTCTTTACCTCCTCCCTTCAAGCAGCACAGAGGGATGGGGAGTGGGGTTTGTGGTCAGTTCATAAACCTTTGCCTCTCCCACTCATTCTTTTCACACTCTTCCCCTGCTCCAGAGTGGGGTCCCTCCTGTGGGAGATAGTATGTCATGAACTTCCCAAATGTGCATCCTTCCCAAACATTCCTCAGCACGAGTTCCTCTCTACAGAGTCACAGGTTCTACAAGGAGCTGCTTCAGCGTGGCCCTTCAGTGTCACAGCCTTCTTCAAGGCTGTGCTGTGGGGTCCTCCAGGGACTGCAGGTGGGTTTCTGTTTGGCTGTGGAAGCCCAAGGGCTGCAGGGGCACAGCTGCCTCACCCTGGTCTGCACCAGTGGCTGCAGGGGAATCTCTGCTCCAGCACTTTGGGCACCTCCTGCCCCTCCTTCTGCACTGACCTTGGTGTCTGCAGTGCTATTTCTCCCACATATTCTCACCCTCCTTTCACAGCTGCTGTTGGACAGTGGGGTTTTTTTACCCTTTCTTAAATATGTTAGCATAGAGTTGTCACCAGCATCACTGATGTAGCAGGTCAGTCGTGGATTCAGCAGGCATTAGCGCTCTCTTGACATGAGGCTGTTGCTGGCATCTCACAAAAGCCACCCCTACAGCCTCTCCTCACTACCAAAACCTTGTTACATTAACCCAATACATCTGAACTCTTCCAAAATGCATTCTTTTACAGATTTTGTAATTTTGTTTCAGTTTAAAACATTACAACCTCAGATTACAGAAAATGAAGTGTATATAGTTAATGGGTACTTCCCAGAAGCTCTTTATTCAATTAGATTTATCTGTCTGGTGAAAAGCTCCTGAATGGATGTAATTTCTCTTGAGTTGCCTTACAGCTAAATGATTTTCTTTCCCTGTAGCTTCCATCTGAAGCTCTATACTTTGGTTCGACAGGTAGTGCAAGTAATTTATTTATACAAATACAAAGCACACTTTCTAAATGTAAGAAAATTATGTATTTGGTTTATTTTTCTTATCCCCTTCCTTCTACCCCACTTGGTACCTTGTATGAGGGAAACTCTAGGAAATTACTTTTGTCATTAAAATGTGTTAAGTTTGGTTTCTAATATTTACAGTCTTCTCTACTTTCATTCTAGCCTTTGGACTTGTGCTAAAAGATGTCATAGACAAAAGAAATTGACTATACAATGGAAGTATTGAAAATATATGTACATACAGTATTTGAAAGCAAGTGGAAGTCTGAATTTTTTTTAACTTTAATTTATCCCGAGTCTATATCAGTTCTAAGAATTGTGGATTTAAAAATGAATTTGAAGAATGCAATTTTGCTTTTGGTACTTTTTTTTTTTTTTGCTATGGTTTAGGCAGTATGTTCCTCTGCCCCCTTCAGAGTTCAGAAATTTCAGAAATATCCATGTACTTTTTATGTTGACTTGTGCTTCCCACCTAATAAAATCTTGATTATGTAGTGGTGACTATACTGTACTGTTCAGTATCATCTATTTGTTTGAATTCAGAAATACCAAAATACCAAAATCAGGCTTGAAAAACTTTTCTCCTATTTTGATTCAAAGTAATGTAAATCCATAATCTAGCAGAGGTATTGCAAACTCTTCCTCATTCTGCTGCATTTCTGAAAAGATGTCCATTTCCATGGAAAATATTGCCTTTATTTCTTTTTTTCAGATTACGACTTTGGGCAACCTGACACCCTCAAGCACTGTCTTTTTCTGTTGTGACATGCAAGAACGATTCCGGCCTGCCATCAAATACTTTGGTGATATCATCAGTGTGGGCCAACGACTGGTATGTTTGGTTTTTTTCCCTGTAGTGAGTTTTGATTGCTCACTGTAAACTATTATTTTACACACAGTCTTAACGATTACTTCGTTTTAGGTAATAACAATGTCCTTGTTATTATTGTTCTTTTCTTTTTGTTTTTTTTTTTTTTCCTTTTATTTTAAAATGTTTTCCTCTCTGTCCCCTTACAGCTCCAAGGTGCACGGCTCTTGGGAATTCCAGTTATTGTCACTGAACAGTATCCCAAAGGTCTTGGCAGCACTGTGCAAGAAATTGATTTAACAGGAGCTAAACTTGTACTTCCCAAGACAAAATTTTCAATGGTGTTGCCAGAAGTTGAAGCAGCATTAGCAGAGATCCCTAGTGTCCGGAGTATTGTCCTCTTTGGAGTAGAAGTAGGTGCCTTGCCATTCTAATACGAGTTTATAGCTATGTCTATTGGCCCTCAAAGGGGGCATCACTTTGTGTAATTAAAAGACCAACTCAATTTATATTACTTAGAGCTTAGATATCCTCTACAGAATAAATTATTTTGTGTTGTCTTTAATATTATCTCATACAAGAATTTGGGGTGAGATTCTTGTAACTATAGGCGCTTGCCTCAATCTTAACTGGCATTTAAAATGCATATTGAGTTTCCCTTATACTGCCAGGGGTAGAAAAATACATATTTAAACTCTAATTAATTATGAGCTCTAATTTTTTGGTTGTGTTACTTTCATTTCATAATAATGGTTTTTTGGTGGCTTTTCTGTCTTTGATTTCTCCCCTGTAGACTCATGTCTGTATCCAGCAAACAGCACTGGAATTAATTGGCAGAGGTCTGGAAGTTCATATTGTAGCTGATGCCACCTCGTCAAGAAGTATGATGGACAGAATGTTTGCTCTTGAAGTAAGTTTCACAGTCAAGGCTTTTTTCACCTTGGGCTGGTATGTTAAGTTCTCTGCTTTTTGTAAGCTAACAAGGAATTTCTATGGACAAAGCAGTGGGTAAAAAGTAGATTTGAGAACTCTGATTCTTAAAATAGCATTGAAAATGGAGAAGAAGTACTGGCTTTTTTTTTAATATCCTTAAATTATGATTTAATGTGCATAACCCAGTTTGGGATGTTTTAAATTTAAAACTGATTGCTCCATACAATATAGATTACTCTGTAAAAACATAAATATTTGAGCATATCCCTTTATGCAGTGTTGTCTCTACAGCAGGGTAGAAGTGCTATAAAGCTTTTGGCTTTGTTGTTCCAAAGAGTATTTATTCAGGTGTTGAAATTCTTGAACTGCAATGAAATACATTATGTGATCCTTTTCAAATCTCCTTGTACCTCTGTCCCTCCTGCTTTTCCTCATCAGTGCAAATTAAAGCTTAAATCGCAAGACCCTGATTATAGTAAAGACTCCCCTCCCCCCTGCTTTCAGGAGCTTAGGCAAACTAAATGTTGAGAAAGTGGAGATAAATGTAACAAGAAGATTTAAAAGCGCATACAACTATGTGGTAGCAAATTCATGCAAATGATTTTTTGATGGCATACTCCTAACTTGCCTACAGGCATAACTGTTGAAAGTCAAAACCCAATACATATATTAAGTATTGCAATTTTTTGCCTCAGGTCCTAACAATTATTTGAAGTAGAAACTGATGATAACCACAGCATGTTATACTTTTTCATAGATTTTGAGAAGACTTAATTTCTTAAAGGCTAAAGAGAAATCCCCAACATACAGTGATTGATGAAACCCGTGACTTTCATTAAGTGGAAACCTAATGTCAGCTGTCACATAGAGCATAGGGACACACACAGAGTACAGGAGTAACTGAAGTAATGGACTTCACAAATCAATGTGGTGCAGCAGCAGTAGGAGACAAAACAAATATAGAAAACCTAAATCCGTCTGCCTTATTGTGTATGTTTTTGCACATTTATTACTTCCATTATGTCTGTTAGTATAGAAGTTGGGCCGATGTGATAAAGGTTAAAACTAGTGACTAGCTAGCTTTGCTTTACTTTCTAGGCAAAAAGGTATTGATCTTAGAAGTGTGATTGCTTGCAAAAGCTGCAGATGTTTCAGTTTTAGGTAACTTTTTGGTACACCTTTGCAATTCTTTCTCAGGTAGCAAAAGAAAGCATCCCACACTTGCCATGCCAGCAGTAGTAACTTCTCTGCTGCACGTGGCAGCACATACCAATATTGTCCACTTCTTGTCTTACAGAGCCTCACTTAAAAGTGCTACTGAGGGGTGTGGGCTAGAGCAAGCAAGACATGGGCATGCTTGGGAGGAGGAGACCAGGAGAAATGGACATGGATTGGCAATGTCCTTAATCCTGATTGACAGTGGCGTTATAGGGGAAGTGGGCAACCTGCCAAAGTCTTGGGTAATCCTGCTTTAGTTTGACCATACAGCTTACAGCTCCTAGTCATGTTCTGTTAATGAGTTAAGTCTAAAATTGTCTCTTGTGCAAATTTATGAAAGCTGGTGAGCTGAGGTGAGTTTTATTGACCAGGGTTACTGGACCCTTTTCCTTACCTTTCTGGGAAGATGAGTGTAACATTTTTCTTTTCACGATAACCCAGCCCTTCTCTATTCACAGTGACCTTTCAAGAATAATAAAGAGTGACCTTACAGTGATAATAACTAGCTTCCTCAGCAGCCCCAAATAGCTCCCATCTGGTCCCACCTACCCCTTCAGGTCACATTTCCCATCATGTAACACATGTTTTGATTGTGCTGGTGGTGAATATACAAATATTTGAGCGAGTGTACCAGGAAGAGCAATTTGTCTTAATTGATAATGAAAGCTTTCATGTCTGCTCGGATAACAGGTTGTCTCCACTTCTGTTGTGTGCTTAAAAATGACAGCAGACAACAACTTCTAGTTAAAAAAACTCTCAGAAACAAACAAACAAAAAAAATCTCAAAATTTTCATTGATGAAATAAGTCAGCACGAAAGTTCAAGATTGTGAGTATTCTGAATCTACCCTGTCTGATGAATATGTCTTATGCCAGTGCTTGGTCTCAGATTGAGACATCGTAGTCTGCTCCTGCTGGATTTCTTTTCTCTTCTTTGTCATTTATACTTGTTTCTGCAGTATGGATGCAACACACTGTCAATACTTTCCTTTTCCTCAAAGACAGCATTCTAGGAGAACTTGTGATTTCCTTAGAAATCATCCAATATACTAAGCAAATGTATCTCTTATTTTCTGCTAATATGAAATCTATAAAAATTATATCTAGTCCTAGGAAAGGTATAAGGCAATGCCAGCCTCTTTTGACATGTTATGGTATGTTTTGCTTTCAAAGAGAAGATGTTCTCTCTTTTCAATCAACATTTCACAGACAGAAATTATTTTTTAAGGATCTAGATATTTTTTTCTCACCTATACTAGTTAAAACCAAAACCTTTGTATTCTTGGAGAGGCTCATGATGAAAACATTGCCATAATATTTAATATTATTTTTTCCTTTTTTTTTTCTTTTTTGTATGTGTGTGAAATTTAACAAATACGGTTGTACAGAGTAGGAGAGCTGAGGAAGATAGTTGTTTTGTTCCAGTGTAAGAATTTTGCGAGGCTTGTTGCTGTAATGGCAAGCAGGAAGTATTCAGTAAATCCAACCCTGTTAGTTTGTTTTCTGTAGACTGTAGTTGTATATACTTTACTGCTTGGTCCCTTAAAGTTAGTAACTTTCACCCACCAGTTGCTTTGTAATTGAAGAGCTAGAAAGTTTGGAGCTTCGCTTTGCTTTAATGATTACAGTTGAAACCTGTATGTACATATCTCTGTTCTCTGCCACTTGCCCTCCCTTAGCTGGTTCAGGATCCCATTAGATTTGGTGGAGCAGGTAGCTGAGTAGAGGATGAGGGAGGGAAAGCTGACTCTATGAAGAGTTTTAGTGCCAAAGCATCTGTATGATGGCTGGGAAGATGATGGGGGACATGGGTTGGTCAGTCTTTGCCAAAGGTAACTTTGTTATGTAAGCAACAACCACAGTTTTAAAAGTCCAATAACTTTACAATAAGTCCCGTGCCTTGGGCTATGTGAAGCCCAAGCCCTCTTGAGTTGTACACAAGATCTAGCAGACCTCTTTTGGTTTTGCTTTCTCTGCAGCTCTACATTTTATCCTGTAGCCTGCAAGAGCTGACGCTGGAGTTACTTGTCTGTAGTGAAACATCATTTAAAAAGAGCTGCTGTTGTCCCAATATTATTTATAATGTCTGTAAAAGAGATTTTCCCTCTTTCTCCAGAGATTACTGCTACTGGAGTGCTCTGTAGTCCAAAAGCTGAAGTAGTCATACATAACAAGGACTGAAAGAGAAATTATTGTAATTGTTTATTCTTGTTATGCAATTGTTATTCTTGCTTAGTGCAAGAGTTAAGGTTAGGGTTAATGCTGTTAGGTTGGACCTTGCTGTTTTATTTTTTGTCCCAGGTCTTTCATCTGCATGAGAGTGAGAAAGCTGACCTCTTGGTTATGCAAGGGAAAAGGGTTGTTATGGAGGTGTATGGTGCTGCTGCCTATTAAATCTGACTTGGGGAAAGAATCTAGTTCAAGTAGAAAGACTTATTTGTAATCCAGGGCAGCCTTTTGCCATAGGAAAGTCTAAACCCTGTCAGTTTTTTGTCCTAGTTTTATAAATTACGCCACCAAGAAATGGTGGAATGGAATTGGCAGTACTTTTTTAATAGGAAATGTTTTTTAAAATGCTATCTGTCTTTTCTTGCAAAATTCACTCATTCACATTTGCAAATATCTGACATGATTTCCTCCCTGCTCTTTTATTTTTCAGCGTCTTGCACGTACTGGAATTATAGTTACTACTAGTGAAGCAATATTGCTGCAGCTGGTAGCTGATAAAGAACATCCAAAATTCAAAGAAATTCAAAATCTCATTAAGGCAAGTGCTCCTGAGTCAGGGCTCCTTTCTAAAGTTTAAAGCAGGCATAGAAGAAGCAGATCTCACTCTCCTCTTTACAGAAGAAGGAAAGTGATAAGCGCACATGTACACGTTCTTCCCCTCAAAGTTTCGTAGGAGTGTAAAAATAAAAATTGATGTGCTTGTGCTTGCCTTAGCAAAATTGTCTGGTTATATGTCTGGGTACCAGTGTGTTCTGTTTAGTCACAGCTGTCAGAAATTTCAGTTACCATAGGACCCTTTTGTTGGCAAATTTCTTTATTTAAAAAAAAATAATGAGGTGCCTGCTAGTCCATACTGTACACTGATTGTAACAGCTCAAAAAAAATGCTTATTTCTGTGACACCCCTTGATTGTGTGCTTTGCAATTGTTCTGTGATGTCCTGTTCTACTTTTGTATTAATGGAAGATAATTACTTATTGGATAAACGTGATGTGATACACTTTAATGTTCTATATAAATTAAGTATTTTATTAGGTCATAAATTAAAACTGAGTAAGATATATGACCTGTATGTGCGCTTTTGTTCTCTAGGATAAAATTTAAGCACTTTGCTTCATAGACAAGACACATAAATCAAGCAGAGCTGATGTTTGATTGCTCTAGGTAGCTGAAGTCTGCTTCATGACTTTTGATTATACTGAAATTGACTGCCAAAGGCTGTACTTTCCTTAAGTGTGTACAAACAGAAGACTGTTGTATAATGAGTTCTTTATAAAAAAGTAGTGTAAACTTCAGAACTTGCAAATATTACCAAAGCTTTAAAGTGGAAATGCTAAGGATGTTTAATAACAAAACTTTTTAGGTTCAAGTGCTAAATCTACTAATATGTTTAGATTTATTTTTCTTTTTTTACCTCCAGTTTAGTTAAATTGAATAATTCTATCCAATTTATTCAAGAGAGCTCTGAAAGAAGGTTTAGCTCCTCTGGGTTTTTTGTGCTTTTTTTGTGGTCTATAGTTGGTTGGAGTTTGAATAGAATCTGGGCTAAAAACATTCTTCAGGAATATAGCATCTTTAACATAATGATATATATTTTTTCTATTTAGAACTAATCTTTTAACATGTGATTATTCATGAAAGCACTTCCTTCATGTTCTAGGGGATTAAACAATGTTGTTTACAGTGTGCCTGAGAAATTTATTTTTTTAAAAGAGTGCTAGAAGATGTCATAGTAACACCTGATCTATTTGGTAGAAAAGTTATTAATGTACATGTGTTGTTTTAAATTGCTTATTTTCCCCACAAGATGGCTCTAAAATAATTGTTTCATAAATAAAAATAATTTCAATTGTTTCATATAACCTTTATATGTTCAAAAGAAATAAAGAGCTAACATTTGCTGTCTCTCTTTCGCTTGTGATATTTATTGTAGAGCAAATCCTGAAGCTGTGTTTGCCATGGACCTTATTCTAGTTTGTACAGCTGTGGAAGTTCTATGGATGCCATGGGAATTTTGTGTAAAGATCAAGGGTGGATAATGTCGAATGATTCTTGTCTTCAGCATCTAGTTACAGTGTTATTTAACACTCTAGAATATAAGGAATGAACATTATGCTTCAAGCTGGAGACTGGGATGCAAGTTGTGTTAAGAACACTTGCTATATCACTGACCTACTTTTAACCTTCTCTCCTGGTATACTAATTGTGTTTATTAGCAGTATTAAGTTCACTTATATCAATCAACAGCTGTGCACAAAAATACTATAAATTTCTTATGAAGGAATGGGTTTATTGCCTTACCTTTATGTGTTGATGGTACCAAGAGACAATAATTGAAGGAAAAACTGTAGCATTTTTTCCCACATTTATTTTTGGAACAACATCAATTGCCTCAAAAACAAATGCATGGATTTTTAAGAGTTAATGGTATTGTTACTAAAATTTTGCCACTTTCATAGAAAAGTAAGTTGAAAGACAGATGTCGCATCTTGCTTTACATTCCTCTTTTGCTGTGAGGGGAATCACTGGGTAGCAAGATGGCACAGAAGAAGAAGCTGTAAAATACATTGATAGTCTCTATGATGATTCTACTTTTCTTTTTTTCCTTTAATTTGTATTGCCTTCTGTAGTGCACTAGACTTTGTCAAGATCCTTAATTTGTGGGGTTTTTCCCCATAAGCCTAAATTATTAGAATGCAGAAATAACCAGTGTTATCTTACAAAACTGAGCTCCTAGATGTCAATGTAGGGCGAAATACACTCCGCTTTTGTTAGATGGATGCATTATTCAGCATCCCATGGGTTATGAGATTGTAAGAGTGTTTATTTAAAAAGAAGCAAAAAAACGTTGCCACTTTACTCTTATGTAAAGTAAGTTTATTCACAGGACATAATTTCCTTTGCTTCTTCATTGCTCTCACTTGTCTGTATTTTCTCTTCTCTGACAAGTGGGTGTAACAATGCAGCAGAAGAGCAGAAATTAGTTGTTTGAGGTCTGTGGGCTGTTGCGCTGTGTAGAGTAAGTACTGTTTTGTTCTGCAAGGATAGGAAAAAAATTAATTAAATAACATGGAGGAGGATTGCTTAAGGGTATACTCAGCTGATTATGAAGAAGCTCTCTGTCAAGCTTTTCTTTATTTGCAAATTTCACCACAGCTGTGGCTAAGCAATACAATTATCAACTGCTGTAGGTGGCTTAATTTCTCTTTTTTGGGGGAAGCAAAAACACATTTCTTGATGGAGAAGGGTGGTTTATTTTCCACTGTAGGAGTTCTGGTTCTGCAGTAGCTGATACATCATATAATGCTGCATTAAGTACAGTAAGATATGTGTGTGATTAGTTTTAATCTGCTAAATCCTTACAAAGATGAATATTTTTTTCTTATTTGGACAGTTTAGGTTTTGAGTTTAAAATATTATCCTGTTTATTCACAGAACCATGGTCCTGTTATTATATTTCCACATGCATGATTATTTTGTGTAAACTGAGCAGGGTTTCCAGTAACCTTTGCAAAAGCTGAAAACAGAAAATATCAGCTATTATGATGCAATGTTTTCTATTATGGCTGAAGAAATTAAGCTGTGGGACTGTCCCACCATCATTTTTACACTTGCTTGTTAGTAGCTATCAGGTACATGTTCACTTAAATCATGCTGCTTATTGAGTACATTTCCTGTTAGACATAAGAAACCCTCTCTCAACTCCATGCTCTATTCCTTTATCTGAATAATTACATTAGCCTTTCTGGAGAGAATTCCAATCACTCATTTTCTATTGCTATAGACTGTTTTTCTCTTAGGAAATAGATGAGGGCTAGATACTTTGTTACTTTAAAAGCTTTGTTTGAATTAAAAAGTAATTCCTGGACCTCTGGAGCCCTGAAGAGTGGCAAAGGATGTTAAAGGCTTTTCCTTTGGTAAGGGGTGATGCTGATTAGCAGTGCTTTGCAGTCCACTTGTTCTTCAGAGTTGTTTTTTTTTTAACCACTTTAACTGGTAATGGCAGAAGATGACGGTGATTTCTAGAATCTGGGGTTTGGGTTTTTTTTTGCTTGCTGGATAAACTAACTATAAAATGTACTGAATAGGTATAGCAGATGTCCTTCAAATAGGTTTAGAAAATCTTCCCAGTAAATGAACTATTGACGAAAATTCATGAAAAAAAGATCTGTTTTGTTTGTCCACTGCCAGTTTCATCTTAGTAATTGGAAAACTTTCATCAAGTTGTTGTTAGCCCTTCCTGTAATCTCAAGCAGTACTTCTGGTATAGCAGAGATTGCAGTTGATGGTATGTACTATTCCTCTTCGATGCAACTGTGTGTATACATAAATATACGCCAAAATATGGGGTACTTACTCATTTGAATTGCATAACCTAGTTTCCCATATGAGATAAAAGGATATTTGCAAAGGACTGCTGTGAATGGAGGGAATTTATTAAGTATTAGCATGCTTAGGTCAGCTTAATAGACTTACAAAAACCGCCAGGGTTGGCAGCTCTCCTGCCACTGACAGCATTAGGCTTTACTTTAATGAAACCTTTTTATCTGCTCAAGAGAGAAGATTGAGCAAACAAATGAAGAGAGCAGTTAATAGAGAATAAATGGTGAAGTGCAAAGGCAAAATGGGAAAGAAAAAGTTTCCTAATTATTACTGGCTTGCTTCTTTTTGCATGGGAGTATTAGGAAGCTGGAACATTGTTAATACAGAGTTACATACCTTAATTTTCAAAAACTGAGTAGGTCACAGCAGTCATTGCCTCCATCTTACTGTGCCCTTTATTTTCTTTCTGTACTGATTTTACCTCATTTTCATTATGAATCTCCAAAAAGCAGATTCTGCTAAGCTTATTTTGGCTTTAAGTAACACAAAAATTGCCAACTGGAAGGGAAAATGTTCTGCTATCAAATAAAAAAGAAAGAGAAGGTGTTGAAGAAAGACTGAAGATCACCACATGCTTGGCACTGATGTTCCCAAGACAGGTATTACCTGTGCTATGGCATTCTGACCTTCAGATTTTGATTCAGAATTTAAGGATTTCATTTAGTATGTTAATAATTTCAATGGGACATGAGTTGAGGTATTGTAGACAGGCAAGGCTTCATAAAGTAGGAATCTTTTCTAATGGGAATAAGCTAACTTCAGCAAAATGTTTAGTTGACTTGTGGCATCAGTATTTCCACTTTAGGTCTCTGAAAAGCTTAAAACCCACAAACTTAGAATAATTTCAGCCATTATCTATCTTCTGTTTGTGTGTGTATTCACATGGTGGCATTTTTCAGTTTTCTTATATTTCTACTCAGGCACTGAAAATCTTGTTAGGGGTTTGTCACGTTGAATAACCGTGCTGGATATTCCTTGTAAAAGTTCTTTTACCCAAGGAATGTATTGATTGCTGAGTTGTTTGCTAGCAACAGTCAGCTCTGTTGGTGCTGGTAGCAGTGAGCTACTTGATCCGTGGGTGACTGTGGCTGGAGGTGACAAGAAGCATCCAAAGGACCATCCAAAGGCACAGAGCAGCCTTTGCCATCTGCAGGAGATGGCAATGCATAGTATCAGTCACTCCAGGGAAACATTGCAAGAAGCCTGTGAGAGCAGAATTGCAAGTTTCTTCCTAGGAAGCAGTAGTTGAATGCTTTCATCTTTCTCCTGGGGTCACATTAAAGGGAGGAGATGCTAAAGGCTGCTATGGAGCCACTCTTCCCTCCTCGGCGATAAACATCTCATAATTATCTGAAGGTCAAGCAGAAGACTGAAACTGAAAAGCTGAAGAACATCGATTTTATTGTTTTAGACAGTTATTTTATTTTAATGAGTACTCGGGAGGATACTCAATCTACAGGAGTTGAGCCCAGTAGCAAATGACAGTCCAAAGTCCCCCAAATACTGAAGATCTACCAATCTCCAGTCCATAAAATGAGATGGGGTTAGAAAATTTTCCTGGAAAGTCAGGGTTTCTGGGTTTCACTGTATTATATTAAATGCCTCCCTCTAATCATATATCTATGAAACATGGTTTCTTCTATAAAAAGTGTCATAAATTCATTCCAGATGGCATATTTTAGTATTTCTACTAATATTAAAAATTGTGTTCGTATTATCATTAGTTTAAAACAACTGGGTAGTATATAGCAGGTTAACACAGTGTATTTTCTGATGGGAATAGCTAATGTGATCTCCTTACAGAAATGTTTTCATGTTAAAAAACATCTGTATTTCATATTCACATATGGAAAGAACAGCAGCAGTATCTGAATTCCATGTTATTAATTACCTAAAATCTATGCATTCTCAGTGGAAAACTGACTAACAAATGGTGAAATACTGTGCTGAAGTAATTTCCTCTATGAAAAGCCTGTTCTGAGCTTGCAAAGAGTAGTAACTGAAAATATTTATTGTAATGCATTGTGGTAGAAGAAGATTAAGATGTTTAACAAACTTGCAGGGATATGCAGTATAGCAATGAAGGACAGTAATGTAAAGGTAGTTAAAATTATTTGAATGTGACTCTTTTTATGCTAGATAGGTTAGTTAATGTAGATAATCTTTATTTCCACTGCTCATTATCAGTAGTTTTCATTACATGGGAAATTATTTCTGCATAATTTTTAACTTGTGCTGCAAATAGAGTTGAGTGTGTTTTTTAACATCACTAGTATTGAATAGAATCTTCAGATTTTTCTCAACATTTACTTCATTATGGCTTTACACCAATAAGAGTCAGTCTGATTTGAGATAGATTCAGATAGATCACCATTCCCTTGGTGATCCTGCGCCAGTGCTGCACAGCACCAGGAAACTGAGGCCAATCTAGTCCAGCTGCTGGTGCAAAAGTGTGTCTGTGGCAGATGCCACATAAAGTAGACCAAGATATGACATCTGAACAGCTTTTGAAATAGCTTTTGGCACGCCTGTTATTCTGATGACTGAGCAAAGACAGCAATCAGGCCTTCTGAATTACATGCCTTCAGGAAAAGATTGTTAAAAGCTGAATTCTTGCCTCACGTAGTTCTGAAAGTTCTTCTTGTCTGTTCTGCCAAGCTAATACATAGAGGATGACTGCTCAACACGTTGCTTACCTCCTGACATTATAGATTTGAAGAAAATGCATTAATTCCCAAAAAGAATCTGGTGGCAAAGTGGAATTGGGGCACAAATTTGGGCACAGCACCAGATTCTTTTTGTAATGTGTTGCTTTAAGATGATCCTTCAAAACTTCTGTGACATATAGAAGAGGAAATCACTGTAGCCAAAACTTAACATTGGCATAGGAATGGCAAGAACTTCTGCTATCATATACTTGTTTCACATTTTAAATCTTTCTGTGAATTTTGTCACTGAATGTCAGAAATCCAGGATATGCAAGTATGCATCAAACAAAGAAGAATAATAGAATTCAAATCCAAGGGCCGGTGGTGTCTTGCAGTCTTTAGCACTGGAATGCAGTACTTACACACCTAATTTGTCCACAGAAAAAAATTGATGTGAAGTGAGGAAAAAATAGGAAGCAAATGTGACTTTATAGTGGTATACACTATACAAAGTACAAAGTAACATTCTTAGAGAAACCCACTATTGTTGATGTCTGATACAACCCTCTGTTCCCACAAATATTTCAATGAATATGTCTTTTCTTTTCTTTGCATGTGTAGGGAACAATAAAAGGTAATTCCTTACTGGAATAAAAGCCAACAAAGAAAAATTTCTGAGTGCATAACATCTGGAAACAAAACATGTATGTGCAGAGACTAATTCTTCGTAACAGGATTTTTGCAGGCATTCAGGTAAAGTGTGGGGCAGTATTCTATTCCTTGTCTCACACCACACCCTGTTTTTGAATACCAATAGAAAAAATGCAGAAGAAAACATTTAGAATAGTATTTTCAAACATAACTTGGGTTCAAATACATACTAGAATGCATTCACTTTGTAGATAAGGGAAATCACTTTATTCAAATTCTTTAGAAATTTCAGTTGTTTTAAAAATGTGGGCTATTTCAAACTACTGAGTTTTGCACTGATCTGTTATGGTGGCATCATTCATTGGAGACATACAAACAACACAACTCTCAAAGATCCTGGTGACAAACAGCCTCAAGTTTATTCTTGCAGCTCCTTTTATAGGAGCTTCAAATTTCCCTCACTTACACATGTGATTGGTTGAGGTCTTAGTGCAGTCCAGCTCCCTGGCTAGTGATAAATCTGCATTTAGGGCTGTATGACATTGGCTAGGAATCCAACCTATCCTTGTTCACCCAGGGACTTGTATTTACTTCTAGGCTGGTTGAGTTTGGGGGGCAGCTTCAGATCAGCTGCAATGTGATGCTGATCCTTCTAGTTCATCAGTATTTTGTGCCTATTACCTCCATATCCACACAAGTAAATGTTTATGAAAATCTTTGCCCTTTCACAAGTATATGTTTCTATTATTCAAGTGGACTTATTTACATATTATCTTTTGTTCTGTAGCCAAGAGTCCCATGAAATGTCTCCCTACTGGCCACTCATCTTTCATTGAAATTGCTGGACGTCACTCTCCTGATCCTTAGTTTCTCTGAGGATTTCATTCTGGAATCCAGATCATGACGCCAGTTTATTTGGTTTAAAGATTTCATTTAGGAATCCAGATTATGGTGCTAGTTTATTTGGGTTAATGATTTGCTTAACTCATGGCTAATCCTCTTGATTGCAGAGATTAGCCATTTAATGAAATGCAATAGTTTCACCATGTGTTCCTTTAAACAAGCTAAAATACTCTTTTTTACTGGCTATCACAAATCCTCACGATCTTTCACTGTTTCCACAGTCTTTATTGAGTTAAATTCATTTTTTCCCAGGGAAAGTAATTAGTCTTTACTAAATAATGTGTGGAATGAACAAGCAGAACAGAAGCAATTACATTCTCTCAGAATAATTATTATTTTTTAGTAATTGTTGTTAATAGCCAAAGCATTTTTTCTGAAAATGATAGTTGCATTATTTTTATTGTTATGTGCAACCTTGCAAAGACTCAATTATTTCTCTAGTCTTTTTAAAAGCTGATGGAGTAGACTCTTCTGTAAAGAGTGTTACATATTGCTGCTCTTGTAAGACGGAAAGGTCACATCTGCATTACCACATTGCATCCTTGAAAAACAAAAGATCAATAGTGTTCAAGAATCCAGAAAGGCAGTCGAGAAAGTTGTAGGCATACATTATTTGCTTCCTATATTCAGCAATATAGTAAAAGGTCCAGTCTGACTAGATCTAACTGTACTAAAATGGAAATCTCAGTTGGCCACAGCTGACAGACAGCTTGGAAAGCTGTTCCTCACTGTTTTCCATTTGTTAGCCATTATTTTCAAAATGAAAGGCTGGAGTCTGGCTGTGTCTTATTTTGGATGTTGTAAAAATTTAGTAGTCCCAGGCACCGGCCAATTATTCAGTGTGAACATAATTTTTAAATGGTTGACATTTTTAAACTAGTGGGGTGAAATGCAATACTTGCTCTCTGGAAGAGCAAGTATATAATAAATCCCAGCAAAAAAAGAAAGCCATGAGTACTTTAAGAGTCATGATCACAAAAGACAAAGACATTAGCCAGGAGTGGGTTCAAACAGGAAATTAAAGACAATTGCAAATCATCAGAAGAATGTGTTTTTAAAATATTCCTCCAGTGGAAATGGCAGCACAAATTCTGACTATTTTCTAATAAAATATGCATGTATTTCCTGCATATCAAATCCTGCTAATAGGATTTGGAATATAAGATAGGAATAGAAATAGAAGGAATATAAGATATATTTACATCCAAAAGTCAGTGGCTGGTTAAAATTTAAATGGTAACCCAAAGTCTGAATATTTGCCACTTCATTGAGACAAGTGCTTTGAATCTGCACAGACAGCCTGAGGCTGATGGGCTTCCTCACATGTGCATTGAGATTATCAGTGGGTCACGACCATAGTGCTCAACCAGCATTGTTTCAGACAAAACTCCCAACAAACTAGAAGACTTTTATGAGAAAAAAAATCAGTCCAGGGGCTGAATCCAAATCCCCTAATAGATTCAGTAAATGTTAAATATATAAATTCATTTTTGCTTTTGTATGGATAGGTAAGTCATTACCTGGTTAAAAAGATTTAATTATTTTATCACTTTTAAAAGATTTGTATTTATTTTGCAGGACAGTATAACCTGCTAGATCCAAAAGCCTGGGAGAGACAAGGCTGCTGTCCCTGTGTCCAGCCAGCATGTGGCTGGAGATGGGTTTCCAGAAGGCAGAAGCACATAGAGTGTATGTACACACCACATACCTGCCAATACACACACCCAGACAGAGTCCAGAGTCCTCACACATACACAGACTACACTGAGGGTGTCATTCCACTCCCCTCTCCAGGGGATGGGGCTCTGTGAGTGACAAAATACACACATTTTTGGGTGAGGTGTGTCCCTCTGGCAGCTCTCTTAGATCCTGAGTGTGAGCAGCCACATCCCCTGATCCCAGTCTCCCAAGCTGTTAATTAACATCAGCTGCCAACACAGCCTGAGGTTTCAGTAACACACACACACACACACACACACACACAAGCTGGAAAAGACCTTCAAGGTCATTGAGTCCAACCTTTGACCAAACACCATCGTGTTAACTAGACCAATGCACTAAGTGCCACATATAATAGTTCCTTGAACACTTTCCAGGATGGTGTTGCCACCACTTCCCTAGGCTTAAGTCCATTCTAACACTTAACTAACCTTTCAGTGAAGAAATTCAACCTGATGTCGCTGGTGCAGCTTGAGCCTATAACCTCCTGTGCAATATCTAGTTGATTAAAGAAGAGACTGACTCCCACCTGGCTATAATCTCCTTTCAAGTAGTTTCAAAGAGTGCAAGAATCTTCCTTGAGCGTCCTTTTCTCCAAGCTGAGCACCCCAGCTCCCTCAGCCTCTTTTGGTGAGATGTCTCGGTGAGCTCTTCTGCCAGCTGCCTCAGTTCCCTTGGAGGAACCCATCCAGTCCCACAGAACTGTGAGGGCTGAGTGCCACAGGAGATCACTAATGATTTCCTCCTGTTCCCTGCCCCTGTTGACCAGCTCAGAGGGCAGGTTGTCCTGGGTATAACTGGTTTTAATGCTAAAGTCTTGGCAGGCATTAAGCCTTTTCCTTACACTTGGTTACAATGTTCCACCCTGGCTCTGATAAAGGATGGTGTTTTCCTTGGCACTCCTTTTGTTATTAATATGTTTATAAACACAGTTTTTATTGTTTTTCATAGCAGTGACCAGATTGAGTTCTAGCTCAGCTTTTCCCTTCTAGTTTTGCCTCTGCATTACCTACAGACATCCTTGCACTCTCCCTGAGCTGCCTGCCTTGTCATCCAAAGCTCATAAACTTACTTTTTCCCTGAGTTACTGCTAAATCTCTCTGTTCAGCCAGCCTGATCCTTTTCCCTGCCAGCTCATCTATTGGCACATGGGGATGCCCTGCTTCTGCACCTTTAAGATTTCCCTCCTAAGGTATGTCCAGCCTTCCTGGGCCCCTTTGTAATTAAATGATATTTCCCAGGGGTCTTTCTGAACCACTGCCCTGGACAGGCCAAGGTCCACCCACTGGAAGTCCAAGTTCCAAGCATTTTGCTGATCCCTTCCTTACTTCTCCAAGAATCCAAAACTCTGTGACTGATTCCATGGTCAGTGTGCCCAAGGATGGCCTCTGACCACCACACGTCCCACAGCCCTTCTCTGTTTGTGAGCAGCAGCTCTGGCAGGGCAGGTTCCCCTCCCAGCTGTGTCTGGAATTTACCTTCCACACACTGCAGGAACCTCCTGGACTGTCTCCTCTCCACTGCTGAGTTTCCAGCAGACATTGGGAAGTCAAAGTCTCCCACAAGAACAAGGACTGGTGATCACTGACAGAATATTTCCCTTCATCCTGGATGGGGGTCAGGGACAGGCTCCCAGCAGGATCTCTGCCTTGTTGGCCATCCCTCTGCCTGTCACCCACGGGCTCTCAGCCTTGTGCCCACTGTCCCTGAGCTCTGCACAGCCAAAACCCTGCCCAGTGCACAGAGCCACCCACAGCCCCTCCTTCCTCACCTGTCCCTTCTGAGAGCCTGTAGGCACCACTGCAGCACTCCAGTCATCCCAGCACATCCCATGGTGAGAACTGCCCCACAGTGTCCTGCTGCCAATGGCTCCCATTGTTTGTCACCTGTGCAGGGTGCATTGCTGCAGATGCACTTCAGCTGGGCTGTGCATGCCACCCACAACACTGATGTGTCACCTCAGGCTCATCTCTACCTAGCTTGATCTAGTCCCTTTTCCCCTTTAAGTCCTCAAAGTCCCTTTGACCCTTCAGTCATCGCTGTCAGCTCATGGGCTAGAATCTTTTCCCAGCTTTTACATAGGTGAATCCCACCTGTCTACAGCAGTCATAGGAATTATCCCATGATCAAAACAGCCAAAATTCCCTCAGTGACACCAGTCTGTAAGAGAGAGTGAGAAGCATGGCACGGAGGAACTCTTGATGGCTAGTGATGGGTTTCCTGCTGGATGCAGACAGGAGTGTGATAGGTCCTGTGACAGCCCTGGGAGGGCCATGGCAAGGTGGTTTGTTCCTCAGGAAGCCTTGCTTTGCGTTCCTGCCTGCCATCCTGCCCCTGGACTTGTGCTATGGGCCAAGCTGGGTGGCTGCAGCCAGGACAGGCTATTATCTGGAGGGTCCCCCTCCTGCAGTTGTCACCCTGTGCTCTTTGGTGGGTGTGCATACCAGCTTTGTTGTGTAACCTAACAAAATCAGCTCAGTAATCAGATCTTTGCAACATTCCATACATAAAGAAATAAAGTACCCACAAAAATTTGATGACAAATTGATTTATCTTTAAACTCACATGCCTGTGAACACCCACATAGCACTACAGAGAAGTGACTTGTTACATTGAAGTCTTTCATCTTTTCTTCCAAGAAAGCAAGTAAGGGTGACAAAAGAAGGAGGTAATGCTTTCTTTTTTTCCACAGTTACCAGCTCTGGTAAGCCTTCCATTAGTTCCCCCATAATGTCTGATTGCTGGCTTTTAAGAATTTACTCTCTTGGCATCGTTTACTATTATCTGAGAATAAGAGAATGGTAGTTAATAAATATTCAACCTGGGGAAAAATTGTCTGCGTGACTTATAAACTGGAAAATCTGGATTGAGCAGGCAAGGTTGATAAAAGACTTAATACCCAATAAAACAAGATGACATTTGACAAAATCAGTCCCATTGGTACCTCTAGTCCTATGAAGAACAGAAATCAGTTCTGTTCCCTCCAATTTTATTTCTGTTTTCTAAGTACCTGAGATAAAAGGAAGGTAGAGATTGCTTACTTATTTCATGCTGGCTTTGTAATGGAGATTTTTAATTAATTATTAGAAATAATTAAATATTATTATTTTTAAACTATATTAAACAATATTAGCTTTGAAAGTAAACATGTATTTTCACAATAGGAATAGTTATTTTGTTGTATATATTCTTTTCCATGACATTGCAATAATTCTGCTTCAAGGGTATTTTTTGCAGGATTATCAATATTTAAATTTTTCATATATAAATTGAAACATCTTATATGTCATCATTAAAACAAGGCACCACATTTTGAAATCTTGAATCAAAAAAATAATTTTAAGCAGAATGGACTTCAGTTGTATTAAAGTAAGCCAATTAAACGTCAGGTATACTGCTTTACAGCCTGCCTTTTTTTTCATATTTCAAAATTACATGTGCTCCTAAACATTTCAAGTGCTAGTATTTCTTTGGAATATCTCATTACAAGTGTAGTTTATCCCATAGGGAAGTGTAAATTTAATTTATTCTTTATGTTCATTCCTAACTTGCTTGGATACTTGCCATAGGTAAAGCATATTTACTGTAGGAGTCCTGAATTGAAAACTCTGAATTTTCAAGACTCAATATAAAGTTACTACATTTTCTATTTTTAAATCCCCCCCAGCATGCACTCAAGCACACATACACTCACTCACATGTCTTAACTGGGGGGTTTTGGTGACACTTCACAGCATTTTTGTAGTTCTAGAATGTCTCAGCTCCAGAAGACAGTGTCCCTTCCCGCAGATTATGGATCATAGATCCATGGCAAGGGGTTGGACTAGATGATCTTTGAAAGTACTTTTCAGTCTAAACATCCTCTGATTATTCATTTACCTTCATAGTTTTTTGCTCAAAAACCTCGATGATGCTGCAAATCTCCGGTGCAGTTCACTCCTAACTTGCATGATTGATGATCCATTAGCATTGGATAACATCTCAAAGACAGTGCCTTGACAGTGATAACAATTATTTCTTAGCAGCTTGACTTAACAATAAGGCCTTAAATACTCCTAAAAAATTTAATATCTATTATAAATCTTTATAATAAGTTTAAATGCAAATTCTGCTTTCCACATGCTGTTCAATTTTGCGACATATTGGTTCCACTGTAACGTGGCATTACACATGTATCACTAGGACAATTCATGTGCAGCCCCCATGTTAATACCTGTCATCTTGCAGATGATAACAGTATTTTCTGCTGCCTCTACAATCAATTGCACAGCTGATTGTAAAAGGTAGCAGCAGAGGAAATATGAGTCCACACAGTCTGATTGTGGACAACAGTTCATTCTGACTGTTCATGAAGCAGCTGTACAGGGGAGACACTTAAGAGTTGGGTGCCTAGCAGCTGGAAGACACAGACAGAAACACATCAGGCTACATGAGGTCTGCTTTGAGGCTGACCCTGAAGAAAACAGGATTGGGAAGGGTATTAAACAGCAGATTCAACCCAAAAAGTGCACAGTGGCCACCATTGCCAATTCCCCCCACATACTGTAATGGAAACTCAGCAGCCAACCACAGGCACCGTGTGAGGAGCTAATACGGGAGATACAGATGTTGTGTTCAAATTGCAGTTTAGCAGACCAGTAGCCATGGGATTACCACTTCACAAAATACGAATAAATATGATAATGGAGAGGGGATCACATGATCACAATGTTGTTACTCCACTTGTTGCTTTCTAAGCAATCTCTTGAACTACTTATCAAACAGCTGTTTTATTCTTAACTTACTTATGGTAAGTCATTACAATTTCTTGAATTTAAGAGTGCTATTTCTTTTTGTCAATATATTTGATGGTGCTTTTGGGGATTTTAAAACCACTAATTAATAGATACCCAGCAAAATCCAAAACAATATTATGCTTTTAAAATCAGGCTGCGTGGACATAAACAACAATTTAAAGAACATTTTTACAAGTAAAGGATTGTATATGCTCTGTCTGTAATGCACAGATTTTGATCCTAAAATTTAATGAACATATGATGTTCTTTTCATAATGGAGATCTAGGCTGCCCACATACCTAAAAAACAGTTATTTTTTGCTTAAAGATAACATCAATCAGTTGTTGCTGTAATATATGAAATCTACATATATAATGGACAATTAACTATTTTTCAGACACTTCCAGAGATTAAAAACAATGTGCGCAGAGCTGCATAAACAACCACAGCTGTATTGTGATATTCCAAGGCAAAGCACATTCTGTTAACAAAAGCCACAAGGGCCTTGAAGGTATGTGGTCTCAGGATAATCTTTTAAATGTGCTCATAAGTTAATCAGTAACTGTGTGAGCAGGATACTCTGGAAACAGGCACATGCAGTACTTTGAAAGGCATTAATTGCTGAAAAGGTGAGGAGATGGAGCAAAGTACAATTGGGCAATGCTTCACAAGTAAACTTCTATTCAGAGAACAATGCTTTTACAGGATATATTTAACCCTTGGAGGTTTAACCAGCCCAGGGTTAAAAAACATCCATATTTACAGATGAACTAGTGTGATTTGTAGGTGTTTCACTTGGGACTTTAATTTGGGCATCTTTATAGCTGAACCTGCCAAAAAGGCCAGATTCATAGCTCTGATGTGAGATCCAGTGGTAAACATGTGAGTGTGTTTGATGTAATAACATGATTTCTGAAAGCACTGAACTTCACATGGAGAAGATCAGTACTTAAATTCTCCCCTAATGTTAGTTTATTTTTACCCTTTTTCTTTTCCTGAGAAAAGATTTAGAATCTGATAGTAGACAGTAGTTCAAAGAAATAGGATTTTGTTATTAACTTTTGGAGAAAAACTTACTTTTAAGTTCTTTATGAGCTCTGACTGTTATCTTGTGCTGATTTGGTTTTCTGCATTTTTGGTTTTGTTTTTTTGGGTTTTTTGGGGGTTTTTTTGGGTTTTTTGTTTTTTTTTGTTTTTTTTTTTTTATAAAAACATACTGGTTTTCCAACTGGAAGATAAACTGGAAATTAAAAATCTAGGAAAAATCTAGTTTTTGTTACCACCATGCTTTGCCTTCACTAGAAAATTGATGAGATTCTCTCTGGAAAATTTGTTACAGGGAAATACAGCCAAGAAGCTTTGAACTTATGACCTAGCAAAGAAATATCAATGGAAAACAAAATATTCATTGCCAAGATGCTGTCAGTAAACACAGGCTGGAGAAATGTGGAGCACCTTAATTGCTTTATGCATTTCAGAGGCCACAAAACAATTTAAATATCTACCTGTGTACCATCACTTATAACCCTATGGAGACATTTTCTAAAGAAAAAGCTACATATGAGCCTTATTAAACTGTCCTGGTGTTTATTTCCTCCCTGTTTTAAGAGTGTGTGTCAAAGTTGTCTAAAGGAAAGCTTTTCCATTTGAATAGTGACTGAATTGATGCACTGATGGCAACTGTGCTTGGTTTCCTGAGAGAACAATAAAGGTGTGTGGGAAAAAATCAGGACAGATCCCTTAAGGCATAACACATTAATTGTTGTACAGGGTACATTTATGTATCTGGTCTCTGCTGAATGAGAGACCTGAGTACTTGTACTAGCAGCCTCCTGTCTGCCACAGATCTGACTTCTGGACATCAGGTCCCAGAGCATCTATTTCTTTCGTAATCACTGACAAGGATCAGGCCATCCACATTGCAATAAAAATCCCTCCTTTAACTTAGTCTAGAAAAAATGAGCTAAAACTTTGTCCTTACTTTCATGGTGACATGGATGAGATAGGAACTCAAGAAAGATTTTCTATCAGAGAAAGGGAAATTTTGCAAGAAGGAGCCTGGGGTATGTTGTCTCTGAAAGTTACTCAGAAGTGAATGTTTTAAGCCTTCATCTAACAGCTGTGGTTAAAAGGTGATTTGAGGTGTAATTTTGGCTGCAAATCTCACTGAAATAAAATTAAAGAGGCTTAAGTTATTCCCCTGTTTTATGTAGGGACAGTGAGTACTTGTGAGTCTTGCATTTGCTCACCTCTTTTTGCTGAGAAGTTTCTTTCACACAGAAATATCTCACTACATTAAGAGCTGTGTCTTGCCCTTTATCTGGGATAACTTCCTGACACAGTATCAGTATCAGTCAAATATCTGAATGTTTTCAGCAAGAGAATTCTGGTGATCTGCTTAAACCAAATGCACATGCGACAAGTAAGTGGTGTTGTGAGGGACAGGTACAAACCACATGGTCTTCCATGGATAAAGAACGGAATCTCTAAATTAGAAGTGAGTTTTGCTAATGTGAGGTAACTGAACACAGGAATATATAGGCATCAGTTGTTGCTGCTTTCTGTTGTTAATAGTTTTCTAGTGGTAACTATTAAAGACTACTTGGCACAAACATCACAAAATTCCCATGACTTTGCTATTTTAACAATTTCTAGTAAGCTTGATGCATACTATTCCAATAAAGGTCAGATACTTCTTTTGTCTCAGGAGAAATATATCAAGCAGGTTGTTATTCTTTAGTATCCAGTAACAGGCTATATTTACACTGAAATAAGAATGGGACGTTTCAGAGGGGTTTCAAGCATCCTCTAATGACTACAGTTAAAGGAGTGGAAGGTCTTAGGGGTATTTCAGAAGATTATCTTGAGTTCTGCTACTTTTCAGCTTAAAATTGTAGAATTATAGAATATTTCATATTACTTGCTTTTTCACATGAATTTATTATAATATTATATAATTTTTCCTTTAAAGCAACCTTCTTTACTATAGAAAGATCCCATGAAAAAGCACATTTTTATGTACATCCTTACTGATTTTCTCTTCTAACAAAAAACCCACACAGCTAAATGGTTTTTAAAACTTGGAGAAAGACATAGTTAATGAAATACGAATTTGTATTTCATATGTGTTTAGAAAATACCTACTAGACCACATCCCCAAATATGTTAGATCCCAAGATGAAAATATTATCTGGAAGACTGCTTTTTGAAATAAAGTACCTTATGAAACAACTTACACAACATGTCCTGCTTCAGTGAAAGATTTGATTGAAAAAACATCTCTGTGGTCTTCCTGAAGATGGAGGATATGCCCAATATCAAAGAATTCAAAAACAAACCCACATCATTGAAGGCAGTGTTGGAGTAATGACAAGAGTAAAATGAACAGATTTTTAAACATAGCTCTTTGGAGGGAAGTCCAGAAGTAGGGACAGAAAGCTTTTAGATCTTTTTAAAAGACTCAGGAATTAAATGGTCTAAGGAAAAAAACCCTCTTCTAGAAGCAGCTGGTAGGATTAGAGTTTTTATTTAAGAGTGTGATTACAAAATTAACATACTTTATTAAACAATCTTGTTTTGACCAGATAAACATGAGAAATCTTTCAAAACAATTTTGTAAGGGTGGCATGTGTAGGAATTATAATTTTTATTTATCGTGCTTTCCCTTTAAAGACTGCTTTGTCTTAAAAAAAAAAAAAAAAGGTCCCCTGAAGTTACTAAGCTGGATTAATATAAGCTGCTTTCCCATTCCCTGCACTGATAAGGAACCACTCACTAATTATCAAAGGCAACCAGCTTCTCTAGGAGCATTTAAGAATCCCATACTTTCGCTTTACACTGATTTATTGAGGAAGGTAAGATATTCTTTCCTATAAAGGCTATGCAGACAATGGTATAGAAATCCCACCTTGTGAGAAAGTCCATGAAATATCAAGTACCTTCTCCAGAATAAGCAGAAGGTGCAGGAATAGACCTTCATGTTGCCTTTCATCTTTCTCGCTGAGTATCACTCCCTCCTTAGAGGTTTATAATTGGCAAGATTTATTTTCTGGAGGAAATGCAGAAATATCTTGACAGATGTATACTTCTGTGCATTACAGTTTCTAAGAGAAATAGAATTTACAAAGGGACAGGAGAAATACAGGTCCCTAATTCCAGATGGCTTAGTGTGGTCTAGTTGTGGTCTCTCCACTGAAATAACAGCAGACAATTAGTGGAGAATATATAATGTAGATAATGTGGTGATTTTCATGCAAATTTTCCAGGTAAACACTGCACTTTCAAGCTCATCCAATTGGCCTTCAAGGGAATTCTCCTCTTTCAAAGATGTGTCTCAGAAGCAGAACTGGAAATGAAAACGTCACTTACTACACCACTTGAGAGGAATGTTCAAGTCATATGTTCAGGTGCTTGGGGGGACACCTCCCCTCCTTATCTCACATCCTCAGCAGCATCCAGGATCTCCACTGAAACACAGATAGAAGGCTTTATTTCCATGTCCTTCACCTATCCCTTTCAAAATCCCATATCTTTTAAAAGGTGTGCAGAATTTTGGTAATGTTGCCACTGACCACAGGATCAGTACGAAGATTCAGGGGTCTCATTAAAAAGTATAACCAAATTACAATGAGCCTAAGAAGAATTTAAAAATACCAACACACTAATATAAAATTAATTTGTATTAAATAGCACATGAAATATTATCCTCCCCCCTCCCCACACCCCCTCAATTATTGTAAAGCAGTTGAGGAATGTTTTCTTGAGAACCAAACTTCAGCAAACTCCATTCATCATTTGGAGTACAATCTGTGGAACAAAAATCCTTTTGCTACAGTTGTGGAGCTGCTTTCTGCATGAGCAAAAATCTGATTTCTGGCACTGGTGTTGTGTCACTTCTACCAACTTCTTTTTGTGCTTTCGTTGGGAATAAGTGGGTTAGAGCCAACCAGTTGGATCACAATGTTACTCTTTCCTAAAATAGGAATATGAAGTTAATTAGTTGTAATTCTAGAACTTTTAATCATCTATAGAATTTAAATGCTTGTGAGGTTATTGTTTTTAGATTTTAATTGTTCTTTTGTTTGTTTGTTTGTATTTTGAGGGGGGTTTCTTTGGTTTTTTTTTTTTTTTTCCACTTTTCCCTTCTGCACACTAAGGTAATAAATACACAGAAGAGATTATTTTTTGCCCATTTGAAATGGACTTTATTTTACGTCATGCAAACTTTCGCTGGACATAACTTCCAAAATGACCGTGAGATAGGACTTTATTCAGTGTGTGCATAGTCTGTGATGGATGCCCAAAGAAAATGTCAAATGCCTGAATGTCTGAAATGATTGTGTTGACTACTTGTAAATAAAAATACTTTTACAGGCCTATATGCTGAAGGCTACAACTCTGAAGGTTACACTCCTGACCCTTTGTAAATTCTGGGACATGAAAAATTCTAGGTATTAAGTGAGCTTAAGACAGGGAGGGGCACTCTGAATGGAGTGAGAAAGGCTTGGATAGACACACACATATTTTCTACATGGCTTCAATGCTCCTGAAAGAAAGAAAACAACAGCAATGGCTTTGATCTGACATGGTGCAAGCAACCACTCTGAAATCCTCCCCATGCAACTCGCCTAATGTGCCTCAGTGCTGACTTGTGACATGGTTCTTGTTCTGGACCTTTCTTAAGCAGAGGCTGCCAAATGTGTAGCCTTGTGCCAAATTACATGGTGGTTTTCAGATATGTGCAAATTGTGCCAAAATAAATTTATTTGAAGAAATAAATCAGATGTTGAGATGTCGTTAGAAATAAAATAGAACTGTTTATATGCTGAGTTTATTTCTAAAGTCACTTTGATACACAAGTCTAAACAATCCAACTCTTGTTAAAGTGCTGGGGCTTGAGTTCTTTTCCAGCTATAGAATATGAAAACCACCCTGAACATGCTCAGCTAAGAAGGTGGTTAGTTAGTATGCATAGTAGCAACCTCAGGAAATATTTGGAAAGAGCCAGATATGGAACAAGTGATGCAGTGGAACAACTTTTCCAAATTTTTAAGGGTTTGCTTCTTGGAGCTTGTTCTGTTCAGCACACAAAATGACAGTGATTGGTGTTCCCATGTAAACCTCATGTTGCTAGATCCCACAGTAGGACATCTGTGTGGATGTAAGAAAGGAAACTTCCAGTTTTAGGTTCAGCACTGCCACATATTATCAAATCATAACAAAAATATTTTTAACATGGTAACTGCATACACTAACTCTTACTCTGGAACTAGCATTGATAAAGGAGGAAAGAAAAGGCCTGGTCACCATGTTATAAGTGTTTATGAACCCTTAGGATAGAATCTTTGAAAGTTCCTAGGTGTGGCCTTTCTTTGCCCCTCAGACATCTACAAGAGCAGAAATAAGCCAATGCAGGTAATTCTGTCATGCTCTGTAGCAGAACTTACACCTCATATTATACATTACACCTTGTTATTCCTCTTTTCTTCTCTCTGTTTGGTAGTCCATTTTAATTCAACTACTCTACAGACTGGTTAGCCAGGAATATTCAATGGCTAAAGGCACTTTTGTTCCTTCATCACTATAAAGAGTTGCTGATTTTAGGAAATGTAGGATAAATTTATTCAA